>NC_060124.1:26277464-26633298 GCF_021461395.2 Schistocerca americana
AGCCAACCGCATTCGCCATTCAGCTTCTCTGCAGCGACAAACCCTACCTCTAATGGTACTGACATCCACTGTAGCATCTCCTTCTTCTTCAGCCTTTGATTAATGCAACTGGGTGTTTCACCTTCTGATGTAACAAGTTCAGTCACAGAACTCTGTCTTGTATGTATGTCAATGCCACTAATTTTCTGTATTGCCGTCTGTCGATGTAGGACGCTGTTAGTGGAGTGAGGTGACAAAGATGGTTAGCGAATGTGTGCCACATTCACAACTACTACATTCCCCACTTAACGAAGGAGGAAAAACAACGGAAGGCATTACTTTCGCACAGCCCGTAGTTCTCTTGTCTTTCTTCTTTAAAAAATAAGAAAAAGCAGGCTACTTAGACACTGAACGTAGCCGCACCAGCAACCTCGTACATCTTAGCGGGTTCCGCTGGAAGTACTGTACTCAGTTTCTTGCTGCGCTTTTTGAGCAACACCTCATCATCAAACAGCCAGTGAGTTTACAGTCGTACTTGACTGTATTATGTCTGTCTCCTAAGTATCGATCCATCAGTGACGTCAAGGCGAAAGCCCCGATATTCAGATCAATGCACAAACGCCTTTAAAATGTTGCCAGTTTTCGAGTCTTTATAGGGACAATTACATTCAGATAAATACAGCGGGCTATCTGTGATATTTTGTGGCAAGAGTGCATCAAAATCCTACCACAATTTCGATGGAAAAATATATATGTAAAAAATCACTCATCAAATTAAACTTCGGATTGAATGACGCAGTGAAAGCAAAATTCCTGAACGCTCGTACGTGATATGTTGCAAACAAGTTATCTCCAAACGCCACTTTACAATGTAATCATTCTGCGTCACCGACATTACCTTTTTCAAATTTCAACTACCGTGTTGATAACAATATCAAGATACGTTTACGATCAACTATTCGTACCGGGATGAGAAAAATCGCACTGGATTCAGACAAGGGACCTATAGCGTCCACGCTATTACGCACAAACGCAAGTGATATTATCACTTGATGGCAAAAGAAAATGAAAGACCTCTGCTCACGGAGGCGTACTGTATTGAACTCATTCACTTTTGCAGACAACCTGGTATATTAGTAGACACGGAATACAATCTGAAATGAGCTGAGTGGTCTTTACATACAATGGAAAAACATTATAATTTAACCATATCCCCAAAGAAAACTAAAGTTATGACTTTTTTTAAAAAAAAATTACGTCTTAGAGCTAAAATCTTAATCGAGAACAATTTCTAGATCAAGTCCACATATTCAATTATCTGGGCTGTGGTACCCCATAAACTTATCATAATGACCCTGAAAGGAAACTACAGAAGTACTTACACACTTAAATACGATAATGAGGACGCTCCTGAACAGAACCAGGAAAGAGGAACCACTCAAATTCTATAATACTATGTGTACACCGTTATTGCTCTACTGATCCGACTCGTGGACCTTAATGACAAAAAATTGACAGAGAACTGTAGCTCCAGAAATAAGATTTCTAACACCTTTGGTGGGAATGTCATAAGAGCAACTTTGAGACAAGAGAGGAGCTCCATGTTCTAGGAATAGTAGCAGTGGCAGGGCGTTGCATGGTCCGATGAATCCCGATACCTTCTTTTTTGTATCCCGCCTGGAAGGCGGTGCGTGGGTCTGCTCCTGAAAACTGAAAGGTTGGACGAATGACGAAAGCGAGTATGAACAGGAGAGGTAAAACACTTCGGTACTGCGAGTAAAATTATAGATGTTTGCTATAGGCAAAAACCAAGTTAATAAATGGTAACATAATTTTGCAATGATGAGTACGTAGGTGCGAAGTCTTAGACCCGTCGTAAGTAGTGCAAAGTCTCTATATGAAGCGAAGTGTCCCGGCCGTCTGCACATGATGAAATGGGTTGAATCTGGAGCGGAGCTCGTAGACCTCCACAGCACCGGCTAGGGGGCGCTGTCCTCGGTGTCTGTCGTAGTGCCAACTTAAGAACTTGCACCTACGCAGTGGCATCCTAGCTCTCGATACCACATTCTTCATCATGCCGATGGGTGGACGCGAAACCGTCGTCTTCGAGGGGAGCAGTTCCTTGCCATGAAATGAACGCGCATGAATGTCTAGTGACTACAGACAGAAGGGTGGAAGAATGGTAGGACGACCGCTAAGAAGATGGTGGAATCAGCTTTAAACTGCTTGGTTTCAGAACAGACAGAAATATCTAAGCCGAAAATGGACAGGATGGTGATGCTCAGTTATCATTTTCTTTGCGATGACAATTGTTGTGTTTCTGTAGTACGCCAGCAGTTAAATAAATGGGAAGGGGCACTTTTGTAAGGGGCAATGCCAAGGATATGAAAGTTAATTCGATTTTAAAAGTTATATGTGGAAGCAGCGTTATTGGGCCCCGGAGTCGGGAGTTGGCAGAGGGAGTAGATGAAGCAACTGGCCGCAAGCGGACGGAGGCATAGCGTGGCCACGATGGTACGGTTTGGGACCGCGAAGCGAGGGCTGACGTAGACAGCATCCGTGATCCCGTTCTGTCACAATACCTGAACTTAGCCTCTAACTGGGGACCTTAGAGAAAATGTGTCCCACACCTGTGACGGGTGTCTGAGCAGACTTCGCCACACCTGCGTTTCAGCTTCGACAGTTGCCGCCACTTCGTTAAATAGGTCGCACGCTGTCGCCAGCAGTAGATGAGTGTTTCTCATCCACTCGTACTTGTAATAGATTTGAAAGTCTTATCTACTATTAACTCTTTAATTTATAGAGGCAAATTACCTCCCATTTGTAGGAGTAAATACAATACTTTTGAAAAGCAAACTACCAAGTAAAACCACACCGACCAATGCAACCACTAATTTTCTGAATCTGATACGATTTGTTAGCCCATTAACTAGTTTTTGAGTCATTGCAGCTTGCTAATCAGATAGAGGTGCCGCGCGGGATTAGCCGAGCGGTCTTGGGCGCTGCAGTCATGGACTGTGCGGCTGGTCCCGGCGGAGGTTCGAGTCCTCCCTCGGGCATGGGTGTGTGTGTTTGTCCTTAGGATAATTTAGATTAAGTAGTGTGTAAGCTTAGGGACTGATGACCTCAGCAGTTAAGTCCCATAAGATTTCACACATATTTCAACATTTTTTTTTTCTTTTTTTTTTTTGAGATAAAGATGTTACAGGAACATTATTTCCTGGCAGCTTTGCATGCGCAACTACATTGATCACCCAGAACATTATGACCATCCTATTATTGATACAATCTAGTCCAAGGGATAGCTACGTGCATGTGTGCGAGGAATAACTGCCAGTGAGACAAACGCAAAGTGTGTTTATTATCAGTGAGTATGCTGTCCATGTCTAGAGCCGGGCCGGCCGGAGTGGCCGTGTGGTTCTAGGCGCTACAATCTGGAACCGCGAGACCTCTGCGGTCGCAGGTTCGAATCCTGCCTCGGGCATGGATGTGTGTGTGGACTGATGACCTCAGCAGTTAAGTCCCATAAGATTTCACACATATTTCAACATTTTTTTTTTCTTTTTTTTTTTTGAGATAAAGATGTTACAGGAACATTATTTCCTGGCAGCTTTGCATGCGCAACTACATTGATCACCCAGAACATTATGACCATCCTATTATTGATACAATCTAGTCCAAGGGATAGCTACGTGCATGTGTGCGAGGAATAACTGCCAGTGAGACAAACGCAAAGTGTGTTTATTATCAGTGAGTATGCTGTCCATGTCTAGAGCCGGGCCGGCCGGAGTGGCCGTGTGGTTCTAGGCGCTACAATCTGGAACCGCGAGACCTCTGCGGTCGCAGGTTCGAATCCTGCCTCGGGCATGGATGTGTGTGTGGACTGATGACCTCAGCAGTTAAGTCCCATAAGATTTCACACATATTTCAACATTTTTTTCTTTTTTTTTTTTTTTTTTGAGATAAAGATGTTACAGGAACATTATTTCCTGGCAGCTTTGCATGCGCAACTACATTGATCACCCAGAACATTATGACCATCCTATTATTGATACAATCTAGTCCAAGGGATAGCTACGTGCATGTGTGCGAGGAATAACTGCCAGTGAGACAAACGCAAAGTGTGTTTATTATCAGTGAGCATGCTGTCCATGTCTAGAGCCGGGCCGGCCGGAGTGGCCGTGTGGTTCTAGGCGCTACAATCTGGAACCGCGAGACCGCTGCGGTCGCAGGTTCGAATCCTGCCTCGGGCATAGATGTGTGTGTAAGGGGTCCGAGCAGATGTAATACAGATGTAATTTTATGGAAGAGGTCCGAGCAGATGTAATTTCGATGTATTGTTCATGCGCTGCCTGCGATATGCAAGGTATAAGAGAATCGCTGACCAGAGAGCAGTGTTGACTGTACGAACTGTGTAGCAGTGTGTGTGTGTCTCCTCTGGTCTGGTCTGGTGTATCATGTTGGCTGGGCCGGTCGCGGTGCAGCGATGCCGGAGCCTGATTATTATTGTATAAGGTAAAAAAACAGCCTCGCGCATATCTAGTAATATTATGTAAACTCCCTTGTATATCTTTTTAAAATGTCCTAATAAGAACAAGCATTCATTTCAATCTAAAGAATTTAATATTTTTTTAATGCATGATCATTCCGATTGTTGCAAAAGAAAAATCATTTGCTTCCTTTCATAAATAACAAATGTATAGGGCAGCATTGCACAGAGCTGTGCCGGAAAAGAGCTATTGTAAGACCAGATAGTTGCCGACTTTATCGAGGTGAGAATTTTTGCTTTTTATTCAGAATGATCTTACAGGGCCATGACGCAGCACTGCTGTCGTCCCAATTTTACCAGGTTACTGAATTTATTTTTTATTACGAGGTTTAGGAATTTTTCTGTTTCGAGCTTATATTAAATGAGAAAAGAATTTTGTGGGTACATTAAATGGGAATCAGTTTTGTTCTGAGGTTACACTAAAATTAGAATCATTAACCAAATAATATTTAAAATTATATTTTTTGTGGGGAGGTTACATGTGTTATGTCCTTCGGTTAGTTAGGTTTAAGTAGTTCTAGGGGACTGATGACCTCAGAAGTAAAGTCCCATAGTGCTCAGAGCCATTTGAACCATTTTGAACCAAGTGTAGATTGGGGAAGGTGCACGATCTATCTGAGTTTGATCGAGGGCAGATTGTCACGGTGTGTACGCTCGGAACGAGCATTTGAGAAATTACGCGACTTGTCGCGTGTTAGAGGTGCTGTGGTGGGTGTCTTCAACACGTGGCGAAACCAAGGTGAAACCAAGTCCAGACGCCGTAGGGTTGGTTGAGCACAGATGTTGAACGTCGTAAGCTGGAAGGCTGGTAAAACAGGCGGCGAACTGACCGTAACTAACATCAGACTTTGATGCTGGGCAGAGTACAAGTGTGTCTGAACACACGGTGCACCGATCACTCCCAACGATGGGCCTCCGCAGCCGACGACCCACGCATGTGTCACTGTTGACACCACGACATCAGCAGCTACGACTGAAATGCGCACGTGACCATCGGCAGTGGCGCCGTGGCAGGGCGTTGCACGGTCTGATGAATCCCGATACCTTCTTCATCATGCCGATGGGAGGGCGTGAAACCGTCTTCTTCCAGGGGAGCACTTCCTTGACACCTCAACTGCGGGTCGGAGACAAGCTGGCGGCGGCTCCATTGTTCTCTGGGGAACATTCACGTGGGCATCCATGGGCCCAATGGAGGTCGTGCAAGGCACCGTGATGGGCAAGGAGTATCTTACACTGGTTGGAGACCACGTATACCCCTCATGACGATCATGTTTCTCGACGGCTGTGGCATTTTTCAACAAGATAATCGGCCATGTCACAAGGCCAGGAGTGTGATGGAGTGGTTCGAGGGACGCAATGGCGAGTTCATATGCTGACCACCTCATCTCACCAGATCTGAACACGATCGAACGCAGTGTCAGAGCCCATCGACCCCCCTCCTCGGAATCCACAGGAATTAGGTGACGTTGAAACCTTCGCGTCTCCTCTATATCTATTTTGTTGCGCAACCCTCTCTTCTACAATAACCCATGAAACCTTCCCTTAGGATTTCCATGTCTTGCTTAACAAATGAAATCTTTCCTTTGAAAATAATTCTCTTTCTCAATAATAATAAGTGCAATCTTCGCATAAAAATTTAAATGCTGCTTATTGAAAGTGATTTTCTTATTATTTGGACGAAACATAGAATATGTCGTCGTCGTGGCCCTCAGTCGTTACCTGCAACAACCGAAAACTGTTCCTTACCTTTTTTACTGTCAACTGGATCGCCATCTGACTGCTACATCGAACTGCGACATGGATATACAGTAGTTACTCTATTAGCAGCTGGTGGGCTGTCATAATAAGTGGCTGTATTTATTACGAAAGCTGACATTATTCTTTAATACCAAAGCTGACGTTATTCTTTAATTAATTTGACTGAAGTTACGTAATTCATAGTTAAACTTTTTCTTAACAACAGTAAAATTTTGCAAAGTTTTACGTTGATGGTTTTAGGGATGGATTATAATCAGTAATGCAATATCGCTGGCAAAAATTAGTTATATTCTGAAAAAGATTCTTCAAATATTTACTGTTCCTAATTAAATGATTTTACAAACGTTCAAATGAGACTTACTTTTTACAATAATCTCACAACTAGCATTGCGCAAACATATCTTCAGTAGTCTTGAGTTCCTCAAAAAAAAAAAAAAATATAAAATTCAATAATATTAGCTCCTCTTATTATAATAGTTAGCTGATGTCTCTGTACATCCGTTTATAATCTCTTGTAAATCATAGCTGGTGGCTGGCAGGCACACCGCTCCTCTCAACCTCTCGTTTCAGACCTGCTACCGACTCGCTTCACTTCTCGCTTACTACTGACTTCCTACGAACGCTGAAGTGCGGCCTCTCCTGCCAACAATGCTTTCTGGTGCAAACAGTCCCTGCTACCAATGTATCAATGCGCAGTCTTTCCCGCTCTTTACTTAAAATGTCTCCATACGCGGTCTCTCCCGCCCTTTTTAAAATTATATGAATGTGCGGTCTCTCCCGCCAACAATACTTTGGTGCAGACATTCCCTGCTACCACAATTATTTCCAACATGACAAATATTAATTATTCCTACTTAATCCTATTAATAAAATATAAAAATCTTTCATAAATTGTGGTTTGACAACAGACAATAGAAATATACACGTCTTACAACGTATGAACAGATGTGGTGCCAGTTCCCACTAGCCACCTACCGAGGCCTCACTGCTTCCATGCCACGACGCGCCGCAGATGTTACCCGTGCCAAAGATGGACATACAGGCTATCAGGTGGGCGGTCATAAAGTTCTAGCTGATCAGTGTAGACGCTAGGGTCACGGTCACGGCGGAATTAATAGAAATTTAGGCATACATTACATAGATGTTTAGGAAACGAAAAGGCATCTATGTTTTAGGATAATTATATTGCACTGTCTCATGGCATCCATGAGAAATTCATTCCGTTAATTTATGTTTAAATTGGGTTGGGTTATTTGGGGAAGGAGACCAGACAGCGATGTCATCGGTCTCATCGGATTAGGGACGGGGAAGGAAGTCAGCCGTGCCCTTCTTAAAGGAACCATCCCGGCATTTGCCTGGAGCTACTTAGGGAAATCACGGAAAACCTAAATCAGGATGGCCGGACGTGGGATTGAACCGTCGTCCTCCCGAATGCGAGTCCAGTGTGCTAGCCACTGCACCACCTCGCTCGGTATATGTTTCAGTCAGCTCTCGCTCTCTCTCTCTCTCTCTCTCTCTCTCTCTCTCTGTCTCTCTCTCTCACACACACACACACACACACACACACATACACACACACACATACAAACACAAACACGCACGCACCCGCACCACACTCTAGGCCAAAAACTGACGCACCACGAAGGAATTATCCGAATGGGACGGAGATCGGTAGATGTGACGCACATGTACAGACAAACAAATGATTACAGATTCAGAAAAAATGGATGATTTATTCAGGAGAGAGAGCAAGTCAGTAACGCGTTAATCCACATCTTGCCCTTTGTAAGCAGTTACTTGGCTTGGCATTGACAGATTTTAGGATGTCCTCAAGAGGGATGTCGTGCCCAATTCTGTCCCAACTGGCGCGTCAGATCATCGAAAATTCCAAGCTCGTTTGAGGCCCTGCGCATGTGCTCCACATGTTCTCAACAGGAAAGAGGTTGGGCGACCTTGTCGACCAATGTCGGGTTTGGCAAGTAGGATCAGAAGCAGCAGAAACTTTCACCGTGTGAGGGCGGGCATTGTCTTTCTGAAGCGTAAGCCGAGGATGGCTTGCCATGAAGGGCAACACAACGGGACGTAGAACACCGTCGACGTACCGCTGTGCTGTAAGGGTGCTGCGGATAACAAGTAAAGGGGTCCTGCTATGAAAACAAATGGCAGCTCAGACCTTCACTCCTGGCTGTAGGGCAATGTGGCGGGAGACAGTCAGGTCCGCAGCCTCTCCAGACAAGTCTTCACTGGCCATCAGGGTTCAGTTTGAAGCGAGACTCATCACTGAAGACAGTTCTATTCCAGTCAATGAAATTCCAGGCAGAACTATCTGGAGACGCCCCGGACAGCGGTGGTATCTCAACCTGACTGTCGCTCGCCAAGAGTCATGGTGTAGGGTGGCATTTCACTTCATAGTAAGATTCTTCTGCTTGTCATCCGCAACATCCTCACAGCACAGCGGTACGCCCGCTCTATTGCCCTTCACGACAAGCCATTCTGTGCTTACATTCCAGTGTTTCCGTGCTTGCCAAATCATACCTTGGGCAGCAAGGTCGTCAGATGACTCCCCAAATGAGCTCGGGATCTCGATGACATAACACACCAAGTGCTCAGAATCTGACACTAAATCCCTCAGGAAGACATCCAAGAACTCTCTCAATCAATGCTAAGCCAAATAATTGTTTACATATGGACAAGAGGTGGACCAAAGGGCTGCTGACTTGTCAATTTTTGAAGCGCCTTCTGTTGAGTAAACCATCCAGTTTTCCTGAACTTGTAATCGTTTTTGTGAATACCTGTACATCAAAATCTTCCGATTTCCGTCCCGTTCGAAGAATTCCTTCGTGATGCGTGGTTTTTTTTTTTCCACAGTAAACAAACGTTGAATGTAAGTACAAAGAGTATGAAGGTTGAAGATGCTAGGTGACACTATCACATCGTGATTTTTGACTTGAAATACATTAAATTTATTTACAAGCAACACTTAACGTTGGACGTGGAAATGTAAATGTCGTATAGCATTGCTGGCCGGAATATATCACGGGGTGGGCACAGCAAACCTGTCACGGATCTCACACACGGGGTGCTACTGCGTTCTTCTTCCGCGCACGTTGGCTCCTTGAGTTGTCAATGTGAGTTTGCAGAGTATAGGTGAGGGTATTGCATAGCTGTGTAATAACGTGTTGCGTTTGTTTTATATGATGATGATGATGATAGAAGGGATAGGGTAAAATTCGGAGTCAACTCAAAAGGGTTCCATATAGCCCTGCTACAAATGATTTGTTATGGCTTTCTTCTACTGGTACTGAAATGATCTGTTTCTGTTTGGTGGGCAGATGTGACTTTGGTTTGTAAGATTTCCTTTCTGCGGCGCGGGGGATACACCCTTGATTGTATAGTACAGCTCATGTTTTTCAATCGCGTAGTTTAACGCTTATCACGCAACGTACTGTACGGCATCATATCCATATCTTCAGTTATCCTCAGAATGAGACGGGAGCTACACATGGTCTTAAAGTGCTTTATCGAATTTATAACAAACCTTTCCTCTGTGCACATAGTTAACCCGTTCTTTCGACGCCCAATAGAATATCTTCTTATAGTTTGAGTACCTTATTTGTGGACACCTCGGAATATCTCTGCGGCTAAACTGAAGTCTGAGACAATAGCCACCGTGTGTGAGATCAGTGACTCGTTATTTAACTGTTTTTACCCCCAGCCAGCACTTGACAAGTTCCCTAAGTTATTGCCGAGGACTCTCTACGGTTAATTTAGTCTCTGACAGCAGGAGAGGCATTACGCAGTCAGTCCGGCGTGGAATGCGGCGATCCTTACGTAATGAACGGGTCATTTGGCACACCGCCACACTAACGCTGAAGGCCTGTGGGATTTCACCTGTAAATTAATTTCAGCAGTGCTTTGTATTAAACAGTAAAAATGAAGCTCTTCGTTCTCTATCTGAAGAATCTTCTGAACAAGTGGTTTCTAGCATTTCTATAACAATCTTTCACAAAACAATTACATTAAGAAAAAAGAAATTGATGAAATTGAATATTATCCAGTTAAGTTTAAATTATGTAGATGGTGGTCGATCTTAAATTGAGTACAATTTGATAAGGAACCAAAGGTCTCAAAATGAATATTTGTTGTTTTTTTATTGACATAAACAACTGACACATCATAGCAAGATCTTGAGCCCACAGGAGCTGTACAAACTGGTGACCGCCAGTCGCAGTGCATGTACTATAACGGCACTAAATAATCTACTGACTGAACTCAGGACAACATCATTTGGCGCTATTGCTTTCTGCCTCTATGATGTTCGTGTTAATGCCGCTACTGCAGTTCTCTCGCAACTGAAGTCTTCGAAATGTGACCTGGATCAGTAAAGTTTGTGGGTACACGCTGATGATTCAGTACCTTATCCTCGAACTCTGCTATGTCAACAGTCCTTTGTCTACAGCCGAGGCCGACTCTCTGTGGCTTGAACGGCTCAGTTTCTCGTAAGTCTCCGACCATAACGGTTAGTCAATCATTTCCAGACATTGGTTCCCCTTCTCAATAACTTTAGGATCCAGTTATGTACATCGCACGTCGGTATCGCCATTAGTTGTAGCGTGTGTCTTTTCGAAGAATTTTCGAGGCAGTTCTGTCATTAGTATAATAATTGCTGAAGGCAAGGCGTAAGTTCGTTAAAATCACCCACAGTGTTATGTACAGATACGATTCAATACTTTAATTGCCTGTGGCGTCTGACATTTGTTGTGCGTTTAGGAAATATTGTGTTTAATAAATATCGTGAAACATACAGCACGTAATCAACCCAATATTACCATTACTTGCCGGTCCACAACAAATTTTCACTCTAACGTTTCGGGACACACAATATCATCTACAGGGTGTTACAAAAAGGTACGGCCAAATTTTCAGGAAACATTCCTCACACACAAATAAGGAAAAGATGTTATGTGGACATGTGTCCGGAAACGCTTAATTTCCATGTTAGAGCTCATTTTAGTTTCGTCAGTATGTGCTGTACTTCCTCGATTCACCGCCAGTTGGCCCAATTGAAGGAAGGTAATGTTGACTTCGGTGCTTGTGTTGACTTGCGACTCATTGCTCTACCGTACTAGTATCAAGCACATCAGTATGTAGCATCAACAGGTTAGTGTTCATCACGAACGTGGTTTTGCAGTCAGTGCAATGTTTACAAATGCGGAGTTGGCAGATGCCCATTCGATGTATGGATTAGCACGGGGCAATAGCCCTGGCGCGGTACGTTTGTATCGAGACAGATTTCCAGAACGAAGGTGTCCCGACAGGAAGACGTTCGAAGTAATTGATCGGCGTCTTAAGGGAGCACGGAACATTCCAGCCTATGACTCGCGACTGGGGAAGACCTAGAACGACGAGGACACCTGCAATGGACGAGGCAATTGCTCGTGCAGTTGACCATAACCCTAATGTCAGCGTCAGAGAAGTTGCTGCTGTACAAGGTAACGTTGACCACGTCACTGTATGGAGAGTGCTACGGGAGAACCAGTTGTTTCCGTACCATGTACAGCGTGTGCAGGCACTATCAGCAGCTGATTGGCATCCACGGGTACACTTCTGCGAATGGTTCATCCAACAATGTACGTTCTGTTGCTGTGTGTTTTCATTCCATGATTAATGTGATTTGAAGAGAAGTAATAAAATGAGCACTAACGTGGAAAGTAAGCGTTTCCGGACACATGTTCACATAACATCTTTTCTTTATTTGTGTGTGAGGAATGTTTCCTGAAAGTTTGGCCGTACCTTTTTGTAACACCCTGTATACAGGATGTGTCGAATATAGTGGGAAATAGTGATTAAAATTCTTCTGGGTATTATGCCGCGTCATTGCTAAAAACCAACAACAATTATTATTGTTGTTAGTTTTTAGCAATGACGCGGCATAATACCGAGAAGGATTTTAATCACTATGACACCGGCCGCGGAAGCCTACGTTCTTATATAGTAGGAAATATTTATACATCGGATTCCATGGGTAAATACAACAATAAAAGCTCATCTGAGAATGGGTATGTAAATGTTTCGTTTTCGAGTTATGAGAAAATGAATCTGTGTGTTAATCTGTGTGTGTGTGTGTGTGTGTGTGTGTGTGTGTGTGTGTGTGTTTCTTTCGCTCTTGAAATAAATTATGGAGATCGAAGTCTTCATCACAAAATGGTTCAAATAGTTCTGAGCACTATGGGACTTAACTTCTAAGGTCATCAGTCCCCTAGAACTTAGAACTACTTAAACCTAACTAACCTAAGGACATCACACACATCCACGCCCGAGGCCGGATTCGAAACTGCGACCGTAGCGGTCACGCGGTTCCAGACTGTAGCGCCTAGAACCGCACGGCCACTGTTCATCACAAACTAGTTTATTAAATTCATGACCGGTTTCGGATTTCCAGTCTCCATCAAATCCAAAGAGTGCAGCGGCGACACGTCGGTGCATAGTCAGTACTTTCTTTGGTAATGTACTGACTACGTTCTGCTATACTCTTTGGATCTGATGATGCCTGCAAAGCCGAAACCGTTAATGAGTCTTAATTTAATGCTTTACAAATGTCACCGGTTTTCTTCGCAGGTGTGGACGACTTAATTTCGCGAACTTGTTCCTTAAATCCCTTGAGCGTAAAGTCCTATTATTCGGATTCCATCCCGCTGGCAGTCCGCTGGAGGATATGCTTCACCTACTACTACCCTCTGCACTTTTCGGTTCCCCAGTCCTGGAGTAACTTATTGTTTGTCTCTCCGTCCAGCGAAGTGGGTAGGCGGAGGCCGTCCAATATCTTGATTTTTACGGCCATATGACAAACACAGCGAACTTCTTTCTGTCGGTTTACGTCAAGTCAACTGGTCGATGATGAAGCATATCTTCCCGCGCATATTGTCCAAGTACCGAGGACACAGTTCACATACGTTCAATTATGCGGTACCGTAATGCGCGTAGAACAGGCCCTGACGGCGTGCTGAAGGCTATATTCTGGCAGGGGGTGAGCACTTCCACTGTTATGTGAGGAGGGGGTTTAACTGTTCGCGAGAAGCGTATCTAATAACAGTTGCAAAAAGTGACATAGTAGCTTGACAGCCCTGTAACCTAGCAAACGAATTTCGGAACCCCTACTGATAGGATTGCTCACAGTATTCTGCACATCCTGTATACTTACGCGATGATGTCAAAAACTCTTCAAATAACTCACATTCAGCAACAGACTTGAGCCAAATCCAAAGAGTGCAGCGGCGACACGTAGGCGCACAGTCAGTCCTTTCTTTGGTAATGTACTGACCACGTTCTGCTATAGTCTTTGTCGTGCTTGTTGTCTTGGACCCTTGGACCCTAGCCTCACAAAATATGTTCGCCTGCTCAAGGGAATAGTCTATCATTAAGTCAGAACTCGTAAACTGTTGGCCAATTTCATTTATAGCAAAGAAGACAGACGTAAATTGAGAAGTGGAAGGTCGAATGAAAACAGTTGCGATTCCAGCCTGGAAAATTTATCTGTTGCGACGTAATTTTACCAGTAATGGGCAGTGAACAGAGGAAAGTTCATGCAGTAAAATCTAGCAGTTTCGGGTCCATATTGGGCGCCTATTTTTTGATAACTTGAGGGACGCAACGTATGGCACCGTAAAGTTGCTAAGTAACAGTCAGATCTACTGGAGCGAGCCCAGAGTGCATCACACATTCAGTATCACTTTGTTTCTGTCCTTGCAAAATGTTTTCTTTCGTGAAAATGGTTTTCTTGTCCATTAAGGTGATTGAAGTTCGTTTAAGTGAGGAAAAACGAGCTACCACCGATTAACTTTTAGAAGTTATCATCTGCTTTTGCCACAGAAAGAAAATCGCTTACTATTTAAACGTAAAGTCATTCTTCCCCAAGAACACTACCTTTGGAACCATATAGAAACAAACAGTCTTCAGAATATTAGCGATGATCAGTTTGGCTTTAGGAAACGTAAAGGCATCTGAGAGGCAGTTCTCACGTTGCACTTGATGATGGAAGCAAGACTGAAGAAAACTAAAGACACGCTCATAGGATTCGTCGACCCACAAAAAGAGTTCGACAACGTAATGTATAGGGTGACTGTTATTGAACTATATCAAATAAAATCGTCATAACTTCTGAACAGTTTTCGCTAGGACGTTCAAACCGCACGGCTGACCGCCTTCTCGTTGTCGGCCATTTCCACGTGAAAATGTCACGGTGCACACTGCCTGAGCATATAGCGCTTGCGAAGACTTACTATGCGAGCAATAACAGCCCAGCTGCGGCTCAAAGGAAGTTTACGACCGAGTTCAAGCTGAAGACAACCGGTCCAAGTGTGCTAACAATCAAGAATTTGATGCTCAAGTTTGAGAGAACGGGTAGTGTTATTGATGACGGTGTTGGCAATGTCGGTCGTCCAAAAAGGCTGAAAACGCCTGAAAATATCGAAAAGACACGCGCTGTGTGTCAAGCCAGTCCCAGGAAATTCCGGATATTCTAATTTTCGTTCCTGATTGCCATTTTCCTTCATAAATTCAGCAAAAGCGGGTTTTAAATAATAAAAATCGTACCATGCATGCATGCCCCTTCCTCCCCCTCAGACTCTGTTGATTGGCCATGTGGCGGGAAATCGACTGCAATGAGTGGAATATTGTTTAAAGAATTTAGACAAAGTGTAATACAGTGTCTAAATTGTTTAACCAATGTTCCATATTAAACTTTGCCCCACTAATTAGGTGCAGTCCAGTTGCTCATGTTTACTGGTCTCTTAACTCCGATATCCTGGAGTCGCTCTGATTCCTCCCTGTATGCTGCTTTAACTGGACTAAGATCCATTCTTGATCTGCAATGTTTAGGTGTTGCTGTTGGTTTCAGCGTAATGCGGGTGTCAAAACTATCGCACATACGAAGCAGAACTAAAACCTTTTGCAAAGATATTCTAACTTGAAAATAAGAATATCTTGCTCCAGTTAACCGATTATTTTTCAGCATCAACACCTTCCCATTCTCATCCCAACGCCTAGGGGGCCCAGACATCTCTTCCTCCCTGCATTTTTTCCCAGTTATCTGCACAAGTTTGTTTCAAAGTGCTGCACAGTTATGCTTTCCATGTCATCTGCTTTCCCACAACATCTTTCACATCTTCTCCTACAGGTCGACAATCACAAGGACTGCCACGATCACCCTACCAAACTCGAATACTACAGATGAAAACAAATATTTGTAGTTTTCGATTATTTTTCCATTGTTCTCACACACTGCCTGCCCCCCCCCCCTCCCCCCCAAACACATCCCAAGATGTGAAATATAGTCAGAACTGTTATCAGTCAGCCTAGTGATTTCCAAAATTGTGGGTTTTGATGTAATGTCAGCCCTTCTGTTTATAATTATAGATTGTATCTACATGAAAAACACAATTAATAACAGTTCTTTTCAGTTACATGCCGATATCATTCCCTTTCTAGTTTTTGAGTAAAATCCAGGCCCAGTGAAAGAAAATGGTGACTCCTCGATAGAAACACAGCGATTGAATAAAACTATGGGAACACAACAATACAACTGATTACCATGCGTAATACCGTCTAGGGAAACCGTTGACATTCAAAGATTTCCGTCGTCTCGGAATCGATAAATACAGTTCCTCTATGGTTTTTACACCAATATTGCTGCAAACTAGCGTCAAGTTCTGGTAGCAATGATGGAGGTGGCTCTAAGCACTGTGGGACTTAACATCTGAGGTCATCAGCCTCCTAGAACTTAGAACTACTTAAACCTAACTAACCTAAGGAGATCACACACATCCATGCCCGAGGCAGGATTCGAACCTGCGACCGTAGCAGCCGCTTGGTTCCAGACTGAAGTGCCTAGAACCTCTCGGCCCCCGCGTCCGGCAATGATGGAGGTGGATAGCTAGGAAGCAGACCCCAAGAATTCAATAATACTGAGATCTGGTGAGTGTGGTGTCTAGGGGTGATGCGACAGTTCATCCCTGTGCTCACACAACTAGTCTTAGATAATGCGAACTGTGTCACGAAGTGTCCTATCGTCTTCTAAGACAGCGTCACCATTGCAGAACAAATATTGTGCCGTGGAATGGACCTGATCACCCAAAATGGTCTCACAATCCTTGGCAATAATGCGATCTTGGAGAGTACCTCCAGGTATACCATGATATGGCGTTCAAATCATCCTCGAACCTCCGCTATGTTTTACTCTCGGGATGTAAACTCGTCCAGAAGTCGAAACGTATGAAACAGGACTCAAACGACAAAATTACTTTCTTCCATTGTTCCATAGTTCAGGTGTTATGGCTTCGGATCCAACTTTTCCTATTAAGGGCATTTGCACCACTGACGAGGGATTCTGGAATTCCAGCCCGCCTTGCAGTTCCCTGGTAATGGAGCCCGCTTCATGTTGTTTTGATGCTGAAAGTATTCGCGATTGCGACATTCAGTCCTGCAGTGACTTTGACAGCTGTCATCCCCTTATTTTTCGTCACAGCCCTCTTCAATCAGTGTCTATTACAATTACTCAACACACATTCTCGTCCGCTGCGTAACTTAGCGAATGATGTTTTACCACGTCCCCTACATGCGGTATGAATCTTCAGTTCAGTGCCTGGTGAAACACCGAACACTTCGACTACCTTCGACTACCCACCATACGAGCACCAACAGTTGGCCCACGTTCGAAATGACGTAGGTTCGACCAGTGCACTCACAACTACAAATGTCATTGTCCTGACCACGGCTGATCCTTCCAGTGTACTGAGGACACTGCAATGGGTGACGTTCACGATCCAAATACAACAGCGCAAGGTGCAAGTTTGACTAGCATCTTCGTTGACGATCAAGCATGCATTTCTGGCGGTGTTTCCGTATTTCCGTCCAACCCCTGTACTAACCCTTTCGTAGAGGTGACAGCAGGACCTTCTGTAATGGTCACCATGCAAGTGTGACCGTGGAGGGATTCCATCTTCTATACGATTTCGTATCGTGTGGTAAATCGAGTTTAGATTGCAATGTTATCGAGAGTGAGTAGTTCAAATGGTTCAAATGGCTCTGAGCACTATGGGACCTAACTTCTGAGGTCATCGGTCCCTAGACTTACACTCTACTTAAGCTAACTTATGCTAAGAACAACACACACATCCATGTCCGTGGCAGGATTCGAACCTGCGACTGTAGCGGTCGCGCGGTTCCAGACTGAAGCGCCTAGAACCGCTCGGCTACACCGGCCGGCAGAGTGGGTGGTTATGGAGAGCTGGTGGCGATATACGCTGGGGTGAGGGAAGTCACGGGATAGCGATATGCATATACACAGATGGCAGGTGTACTGCGAAGTATAAAAGGGCAGTGCATTGGCGGAGCTGTCATTTGTATTCACGTGATTCGTCATGAATGACTTGGATTCTAGACGACTGAAAAGCGTGACCTGGTCAGATGAATGTCGATTTCAGTTGGTAAAAGCTAATAGTAGGGTTTGAGTGTGGCACAGATCCCGTTGGAACTGTGGACCCAAGTTTTCAACAAGACACCGTGGAAGTTGCTGGCTCCATAATGTCGCAGGCTGTATTTACAAGGTATGGACTGACTCCTCTGGTCCAGCTGAACCGATCATGGACTTCATGTTCCAGAACAACGATGGAACTTTATGGATGACAATCTGCCATGTCACCTAGCCACAACTGTTCGCGATTGGTTTGAAGAAAATTCTGGACAGTGCGATGGAATGATTTGGTCACATAAATCGCCCAGCGTGAATCCCATCGAACATTTGTGGGACACAGTGAGAGGTTCAGTCTGCGCACAAAATTCTGCACCAGCAACACTTTCGCAATTATGGATGGCTGTAGAGACAACATTATTAAGGAAGCAGTGGAAATACATAGCTCGACGAATCTTGTAAACAGAGACACGGGCATTCAGCTCAGTACAGCTTGGGATCCAGCAGTGGCCAAATTGAAGTCGCTTCGAGCAGAGAGGAGTACTATTGGTCATAAGACGGATGACGATTCGCCAGCAACGTAAATATTCTGTTGACAACGGGAGGATAGTCACGCGCTTACGCGGACGCGCATCTTTGCTTGCGGCTTCCGACAGAGGTCCCTGGGGCGGCCGATGGCAGCGCAGAGCAGCAGCGGCAGCCTCCGCGCGTGCGCCGAAGGCTCTGGTTCTCCATCTTGCAGGTGGCGTTGCTGTCCTTCCAGCTATCGGTTGATATCGTCGCTGTTGGCCATCGAATTTGGCGCCTCCATGCGTGCGCACTTCCTGCCTAAGACCGGCATAAATATGGGGCTCTAGCCTTGCCTTAGCAGTGTGTTCGCCGCACCTGAAGATGTCGGCCAGTTGCGCTGATGAAATATTGTGGAGTTTTCACTATGACATTCGACGTCTCGCCTGAGAACCATATACAGGATGTTTCAAAAATGACCGGTATATTTGAAACGGCAATACAAACTAAATGAGCAGCGATAGAAATACACCGTTTGTTGCAATACGCTTGGGACAACAGTACATTTTCAGGCAGACAAACTTTCGAAATTACAGTAGCTACAATTGTCAACAACAGATGGCGCTGTGGTCTGGGAAACTCTATAGCACGATATTTTCCACATATCCACCATGCGTAGCAATAATATGGCGTAGTCTCTGAATGAAATTACCCGAAACCTTTGACAACGTGTCTGGCGGAATGGCTTCACATGCAGATGAGATGTACTGCTTCAGCTGTTCAATTGTTTCTGGATTCTGGCGGTACACCTGGTCTTTCACGTGTCCCCACAGAAAGAAGTCACAGGGGTTCATGTCTGGCGAATAGGGAGGCCAATCCACGCCGCCTCCTGTATGTTTCGGATAGCCCAAAGCAATCACACGATCATCGAAATATTCATTCAGGAAATTAAAGACGTCGGCCGTGCGATGTGGCCGGGCACCATCTTGCATAAACCACGAGGTGTTCGCAGTGTCGTCTAAGGCAGTTTGTACCGCCACAAATTCACGAAGAATGTCCAGATAGCGAGAGGCAGTAATCGTTTCGGATCTGGAAAATGGGCCAATGATTCCTTTGGAAGAAATGGCGGCCCAGACCAGTACTTTTTGAGGATGCAGGGACGATGGGACTGCAACATGGGGCTTTTCGGTTCCCCATATGCGCCAGTTCTGTTTATTGACGAAGCCGTCCAGGTAAAAATAAGCTTCGTCAGTAAACCAAATGCTGCCCACATGCATATCGCCGTCATCAATCGTGTGCACTATATCGTTAGCGAATGTCTCTCGTGCAGCAATGGTAGCGGCGCTGAGGGGTTGCCGCGTTTGAATTTTGTACGGATAGAGGTGTAAACTCTGGCGCATGAGACGATACGTGGACGTTGGCGTCATTTGGACCGCAGCTGCAACACGGCGAACGGAAACCCGAGGCCGCTGTTGGATCACCTGCTGCACTAGCTGCGCGTTACCCTCTGTGGTTGCCGTACGCGGTCGCCCTACCTTTCCAGCACGTTCATCCGTCACGTTCCCAGTCAGTTGAGATTTGTCAAACAGATCCTTTATTGTATCGCTTTTCGGTCCTTTGGTTACATTAAACCTCCGTTGAAAACTTCGTCTTGTTGCAACAACACTGTGTTCTAGGCGGTGGAATTCCAACACCAGAAAAATCCTCTGTTCTAAGGAATAAACCATGTTGTGCACAGCACACTTGCACGTTGTGAACAGCACACGCCTACAGCAGAAAGACGACGTACAGAATGGCGCACCCACAGACTGCGTTGTCTTCTATATCTTTCACATCACTTGCAGCGCCATCTGTTGTTGAAAATTGTAACTACTGTAATTTCGAAAGTTTGTCCGCCTGAAAATGTACTGTTGTCCCAAGCATATTGCAACAAACGGTGTATTTCTATCGCTGCTCGTTTAGTTTTTATTGCTGTTTCAAATATACCGGTCATTTTTGAAACACCCTGTATATACAACATGTCCATTGGGAGAGCCTCAAGCAGCACAACATGGCTCCAGTTTTCTGCAGGACAGTTCTAACAACTTGGGTCCATGTCACGTCAAGTTGCTGCACTATGCTGGGTAAAAGGAGATCCGACACGACCTTAGCGGGTATCCCATGACTGTTGTCATCTCAGTGTGTGTTGAAGCTTGCATAGCTCGCGATGTTTTTGCGCAACCCCTGTACTAACCCTTTGGCAGAGGTGACAGTCGAACCTTTTATAATGGTCACCATGCAAGTGTGGCGGTGCAGGGACCCCACTTTCTTTAAGTTTTCGTTGCCTGTGGTAAAGCAAGCTCAGGGAGTATTATTACGGGGCGTGTGTGGTTTGGGAGTGCTGGTGGCGAGATACGATTGGTCGGTCAGCCTTCAGCCGGCGGCCAGGAGGCGGGAAACCCGCGGAAGGCCCGGATTAGAGGAGTGGGTACGCTTTTAGCCGGGGAATGCGGCGCGGCGTGCCGACTCAGGCAGCCGGTTATTCTGGGAGGCGCGGGAACAACCGGGGAGGACCGCGGCGGGAGAGCGGCGTTCTCAGCCGGGAATCCCCAGTCCCGGCCGCGGGGGAGGAGGGCGCGGACAGCGGACTGGGGCGTGGCGAGAGACGAGAGCCACACCACCAGATGACCGAACAATCGCGAGACGTTAGATTCACCTCGGTGACGCTCCTCTGCGACGTCACTACAATGTATACACGCCCAATTTCGATCGGTGGCGGCGTCTATCGACTTTCGTTGTCACATCGACTCCTGAGAAGCGAGAGAAACTATATCTATATACCGGATGTTCAAAAAGTCAGTATAAATTTGAAAACTGAATAAATCATGGAATAATGTAGATAGAGAGGTACAAATTGACACACATGCTTGGAATGACATGGGATTTTATTACAACCAAAAAAATACAAAGTTTCAAAAAATGGCTGACAGACGGCGCTTCATCTGATCTGAATAGCAGTAATTAGCATAACAAAGTAAGACAAAGCGAAGATGATGTTCTTTAGAGGAAATGCTCAATATGTCCACCATCATTCCTCAACAATAGCTGTAGTCTGTACCAGATCGGGTTGACAGAGGAGATAGAGAAGATCCAAAGAAGAGCGGCGCGTTTCGTCACAGGGTTATTTGGTAACCGTGATAGCGTTACGGAGATGTTTAGCAAACTCAAGTGGCAGGCTCTGCAAGAGAGGCGCTCTGCATCGCGGTGTAGATTGCTCGCCAGGTTTCGAGAGGGTGCGTTTCTGGATGAGGTATCGAATATATTGCTTCCCCCTACCTATACCTCCCGAGGAGATCACGAATGTAAAATTAGAGAGATTAGAGCGCGCACGGAGGCTTTCAGACAGTCGTTCTTCCCGCGAACCATACGCGACTGGAACAGAAAAGGGAGTTAATGACAGTGGCACGTAAAGTGCCCTCCGCCACACACCGCTGGGTGGCTTGCGGAGTGTAGTCGGGGAATAATGTTGTGAACAGCACTGTGAACCATGTCCAGAGTTATGGTGAGGCATTGGCGTCGGTTGTAGTCTTCCAGCATCCCTAGAGATGTCGGTCGATCACGATACACTTCGACTTCAGGTAATCCCATAGCCAATAATCGCACGGACTGATGTCTACGGGCCTGGGAAGCCAATCATGACGAAAGTGGGGGCTGAACACACGATGATCACCAAAGCAAACGGCGCGCACAAGAGATCTTTCACGCGTCTAACAATATGGGGTGGAGCGCCATCCTGCATAAACATCGTACGTTCCAGCAGGTGTTTATCAGCCAGGCTGGGGATGATGCGATTCTGTAACATATCGGCGTACCTCTCACCCGTCACGGTAGCAATTACAAAACCAGAGTCACGCATTTCCTCGAAGAAAAAAGGCCCGATAACGCTAAATGTGGTAAATCCAACCCATACCGTGACTTCCTGGTCGTGGAATGGAGTTTCCACGACAGTTCTAGGATTTTCGGTAGCCCAAATTCTGCAGTTGTGGGCTTTGACAGACCCTCGGAGCGTGAAAGGAGCTTCGTCGGTACACAACACGTTACTCAACCAATCGTCATCTTCCGCCATCTTTTGAAACGTCCACACCGCAAATGTCCTCCGCTTCACTAATCGCCAGGTAACAGTTCATGATGCCGATGGATTTTGTACGGATAGCATCGGAAGGTACGCCTCAGTGCCAACTAAACAGTAGTGTATGGAATGCCGGTGCGACGTGCGACTGCACGAACGCTGACTTCCCCGTGCATAGACGAACCCGCGACAGTCTCCATTTCTTCCTGAACTGTCTCAGCAGCATTACGCCTTGTGCTCGGTCGGCCACTACGGGGTCTATCGTCTAAACAACCCGTGGCTTCGAACTTCGAAATCATTCTCGCCACAGCTGCATTTGTCAACGGACCTTTACCCGTTCGAATCTCCTTCCTATGGCTATAGGATCGTAACGCTGAACTAGCACATCCCCATTCTGACAATGCAGCTTAACTAAAAGCGCCTTTTCAGGTAACGTCAACATGCTGCGACTGCTGGCGCATCTGATTCTCTCTCTCATTACAGCTCCTTTATACACGACGTTTTGCTGTCCATCGCCATCTGTCGAACATTTTGTGAACTTTGTTTTTTATTTTGTTCTAATAAAACCCCATGTCATTCCAAGCATGTGTGTCAATTTTTACCTCTCTATCTACATTATTCCATGGTTTATATATACATATGATAGGTTGTAAACATCTACGCCTTTGGAGTCATCAGTCTTCTGACTGGTTTTATGCGGCCACCGCGAATTCCTCTCCTGTGCCAGCTTTTTCATCTCAGAATTGCACTTACAACCTATGTCCTCAATTATTTGTTGGATGTGTCCCAATATCTGTCTTCATCTACAGTTGTCAAGGCCCTCTCTCATGATCCATGGAAGATATTCCCTGATATCTTAACAGCTCTCATATCGTCTCGTCTCCTCTTCTAGGCAGTATTTTCCATGTATTCCTTTCCTCGGCGAATGTGCGAAGAACCTCCTCTTTCGTTGCGTTATCAGTCCTTCTAATTTACAACATTCGTCTGTAGCACCACATCTCAAACGTTTCTCCTCTCTTCTGTTCCGGTTTTCCAACAGTCCATGTCCCACTGCCATACAATGCTGTGCTCCAAAGGTAGAAACTTCCTCCTCAAAGCTCCTGTCTGGAAGCGCGCGACCGCTACGGTCGCAGGTTCGGATCCTGCCTCAGGCATGGATGTGTGTGATGTCCTTAGGTTAGTTAGGTTTAATCAGTTCTAAGTTATAGGGGACTGATGACCTCAGAAGTTAAGTCGCATAGTGCTCAGAGCCATTATTCTTCCTCAAATTTGATACTAGTAGACTTCTCTTGGTCAGCTACGTCCTTTTTGCCAGTGCTACAACGCCTTTTACAAGGTGTACAACTTTGCTTCCCCCGTTTTTTTTCCCTAACATTTGAGGCTTTAATGAAACAAATAACATCGAGTATAGATTTAGGTGCCAGGAAGTCTTTTCTGAATGTATATGTATGGAAGTGAAACGTGAACAATAAATAGTTTAGACAAAAAGAGAATAGCAGCTTTCGAAATTTGGTGCTACAGAAGGATGCTGAAGATTAGATGGATAGATGACATAACTAATGAGGAGCTAGTGAATAGAATTGGGGAGAAGTTTGTGGCACAACTTGACTAGAAGAAGGGATCGGTCGGTAGGACATAGTCTGAGGCATCAAGGGATCACCAATTTAGTACTGGAGGGCAGCGCGGAGGGTAAAAATCTTAGAGGGAGACCAAGAGATGAATACACTAAGCAGATCCAGAAGGATGTTCAAAATGGTTCAAATGGCTCGTAGCACTATGGGACTTAACATCTGAGGTCATCAGTCCCCTAGAACTTAGAACTACTTAAACCTGGCTAACCTAAGGACATCACACACGTCCATGCCCGAGGCAGGATTCGAACCTGCGACCGTACCAGTCGCGCAGTTCCAAACTGAAGCTCCTAGAACCGCTCGGCCACCGTGGCCGGCTTCAAAATTGCCAAATGTGTGTGAAATCTTATGGGACTTAACTGCTAAAGTCACCAGTCCCTAAGCTTACACACTACTTAACCTAAAGTATCCTACGGACAAACACACACACCCATGCCCGAGAGAGGACTCGAACCTCCGCCGGGACCAGCCACACAGTCAGAAGGATGTAGGTTGCAGTAGGTACCGGGAGATGAAGAAGCTTGCACAGGATAGAGTAGCATGGAGATCTGCATCAAACCAGTCTCTGGACTATATACCACAACAACAACAAATGAAACAAATTGGTTACACATGTATCATCCATCGCTGGCCACTGCTTTCTCCCATTTTTCGGGGAGTGTACGAATCCCACCTCGAAAAAACTGTTCATCTTTTGAAGCGATCCACGAATCGATACAATTTATAACTTCTTCATGAGATCGGAAGTGTTGGTCAGCCAGGTCATGCGCCATTGATCTAAACAGGTGATATTCAGAGAGAGCAATGCCTGGAGAATACGGCCAGTGGGGTTAGGACTTCCCATTTTAACGTTTGCAAGTACGTTTTGACCTCTTTTGCAACGTGGGGTCGAGCGTTGTCGTGCTGCAAAATCACTTTCTCGTGCCTCTCGCTGTATTGCGGCCGTTTGTCTTTTAATGCTCTGCGCAAACGCATTAATTGCGATCTATAACGAGCACATGTGACTGATTCACTTGGTTTTAACACGACGCCGAGCTGGTCCCTCCAGGTGCAGAGCATGTTCTTGGAGCCTTGAATATTCGGTTTGGCTGTCGACGTCCAAGCATGGCTGGGATATCCCCAGGATTTTTTGCTTTTAGAGCTATCATAATGAATCCATTTTTCGTCCCCGGTCACAATGCTATGCAGAAATCCCTTCCGTTTTTGCCTCTGAAGCAACTATTCACTAACACACAAACGCCGTTCAACGTCTCTTGGTTTCAGCTCACACGGGACCCAAGTTCCTTCTTTCTGAATCATGCCCATAGCCTTGAGACGTTTTGAAATGGCTTGCTGTGTCACTCCCATTAATCGTGCCAATTCTTCTTGAGTTTGACGCGAGTCTTCACTCAGCAATGTCTCTAATTCTGCATCTTCGAACACATTCTCTCTTCCACCACTACGCCGGTCTACGGCGTTAACATCACCGTTCTTAAAGCGTTGAAACCACTCACGACACGTTCTTTCACTAATAGCACCCTTATCAGACGTACTTGAGAGCATACTATGAGAATCAGCCGCTCTTCATACTGAAAGAAAACAGTAACACCTCCCGCAAATGATGAGAATTAGGCTCGTAAACTGACATTTTCAATCAAGAACAACGTTATGATGCAGACACAAATCGACTAATATTTGAGAGCCGGCCGAAGTGGCCGTGCGGTTAAAGGCGCTGCAGTCTGGAACCGCAAGACCGCTAGGGTCGCAGGTTCGAATCCTGCCTCGGGCATGGATGTTTGTGATGTCTTTAGGTTAGTTAGGTTTAACTAGTTCTAAGGTCTAGGGGACTAATGACCTCAGGAGTCCCATAGTGGTCAGAGCCATTTGAACCATTTTTTAATGTTTGAGTGAGGTTATGTTTACCGAGGTCCAAGCTAATTGCCTGACGTCTGCGATCTGTTTCTTCCGACCGCTACTTACCGTTGTCACCACCTACCGGCAAACGGCGGAAGCAAAGTTGTGCGCCTTGTATGTCCTCTTTGCTCCGTTCGTCAGGATTAAATTGCTGCCTAGGGAGAACAGTTCCTTAACTTCATCTACTTCACGATCCACAGTTTTGATGGGACGGTTCTCGCTCTTCTCATTATTACTTCTTCTCAACACTTAAGTTTTTCTTTCATTTACTCTCGTTCCATATTCTGTACTTATTAGACTGTTCATTCTATTCAATAAATCTCGAGGTTTTTCTTCACTTTCACCTCTACGTATGTCCTATGAATATAGGCTGCTTTAGATACTGAAGAGTTCTAGAAAACGGGTCGCTATTGGTACGATTTGTTGTAGTTAAATATAAGGTGAATAGACAACGACAGCTGAAGCCTTCAAGCAGTTTACATTTCAAACCGAGTTACAAAATGCTAGAGGCAATCGTCGTGTAGTCGTTAGAGTGTTCCATTATGAAATGGCATCATTCTGCTGCGACGCTTCGACTATTGCCACTTCTAACACTTTTCGTCCCCTTCAGATGTTTAAAATATTCTGGGACCTTATTAACTGAAGGGAAATACTTTCTGTAACATTTGATAGTGTGTTCATATAAGAGTGCTTTCTCCCCGGAGTGTGTTTTAACTGTCAATAATTTACAAATTAAGCGTGAAACACGCAAATGCCTGTAAATGTTTGAAATACGTTGGTCATCTGCTAAAACAAAGTACCATTCAAAATGAAAAGCATAGAAAAGACAGATCTGAAAAAGAATTAAAACGTAATTTTGTCTCAGCTGCCTATAAAACCGCGCCCGGGTTCCCGGGTTCGATTCCCGGCGGAGTCAGGGATTTTCTCTGCCTCGTGATGACTGGGTGTTGTGTGCTGTCCTTAGGTTAGTTATGTTTAAGTAGTTCTAAGTTCTAGGGGACTGATGACCATAGATGTTAAGTCCCATAGTGCTCAGAGCCATTTGAACCATTTTTTGCCTATAAAATGCAAAAGAAAATTTACAAGCTAGTGGTTTCAGGAGACTTATTTACAAACAAGAACGTCTTACATGTGTGCAGACGTAATGTATTCTGGTAGTGGTACAGGAATGTACCTGTAGCTGTTTTTCCCTCGTTGTTTCAGCGACTTTCAAACGAGCAAGGGAAGACGTTCATTTTTCTCGCAGTGAATTCTAATTTTTCCTGCAAATTAGAACATACTTCACACAAATCACACACTTTTACCATTGGGAAAACTTATTGTTAAGCACTACTCGTAATACATAATTACGTTATGCCGCGCCGAGTGTCCGCGCGGTTTGAGGCGTCATGTCACGGACTGCACGACCCCTCCCACCGGAGGTTCGAGTCCTCCCTCGGGCATGAGTGTGTGTATTGTTCTTAGCATAAGTTCGTTTAAGTAGTGTGTAAGTCTAGGGACCGAAGACCTAAGCAGTTTGGTCCCTTAGAAGTTCACACTCATTTGAACACAATTACGGTATGTAAATAACGAGTATAGAATTGAAAAGCTCTCACATTCAAGGAAGAAAAGGTAAGTAGTTCCTGAAATTGCATTGACTTTATCAGTTGAAGATATCAGTTGCTGCTTTAATCCGTGAGCAAGAATGGCCATCATGGTCACAACGACACAGAACATGGTTCTCAAGTGAATAAACATATCAGTAAACGAAGTCAATAAACAGGCCAAACCCAATAAGATGAAGGAAGTCAATAAACAGGCCAAACCGAATAAGATGAGGGATGATTTTTCCCCTACCACTGGTACGCATCCAATTAACTGCGTTTCAATTTTTTAATATTAATTAAGTACAAACAGCGACTGGGTATTTGTAGACCATTTTAGAAGAGAGTGTAACTTTGTTATCTACACACTACTTGAATGCTTGGAAATAATTAGGCATTGAAAGCATCAAAGGGTATTGAAAACATCAACGAGTCACATTTTTTTTCAGATCGGTAAACTGTTATTACAAA
Source organism: Schistocerca americana (assembly GCF_021461395.2). NCBI lineage: Eukaryota > Metazoa > Arthropoda > Insecta > Orthoptera > Acrididae > Schistocerca > Schistocerca americana. Next base: position 26,305,411 of record NC_060124.1, read on the forward strand.
AACGTTCCCTAGGTACTCACATGTATCAGCACGTCGATGGTGCCAACTCCCAAATGAAATTGTGAGACTGTGTGCTCACCGCGGTGATATCTCTCTCTATACACAATGTGGATAACCATACGATGGGAGTCTCACTGTGCTTATACCCGATACGACCACGAAGGTCGACAGACGTCCTCGATGGTGGGAGCTGCGCATGTACGCGTCCAAGGCCCACGAGAAAGGCAGGCCGTGGCGCGTATGTCACAGCACGAGGGCCAGCACCCGTCTCTGGCGGAGAGCGGGTTGTTTCACACGAGTTTAACAATTATTAACTGCGCGTTTAAATGCGTGTGAGTTCTCGGTAGTACACGACAAAATTAAGATCTACAGTGCGCACCTTTTCAATTAAATGTTAATTTCCCGTGGGGCCCTGCACGGAGCTGAGCGTTCGCGAAGTGTGGCGGACAAGCCGACTGGTGTGACGTCACAAGTTCGTCGTAGGGTCCGTATATCTCGTTGGCACCGGTACGCGTCATAATGACGTCATGGAGAAATGTTACTGAGGTGAATCTAGCGTCTCTCGTTAACCAAAAATTGGGGTGATGCTACCGTAAATAAACACAGTGGCGTCAACGATTTCAAGTAAGTTGTGCATATGCTATCAACTCCGATTATGCGCTGACTCACGATAAGCCGACCGAAGCGTCCTCACTCCGATGTGCAATAATACTGTGGTCGACTCATATTATTGGCTCAAAGCAACGCTTTAACCCACAGGCAGGCAGATGTTGTTCGAAACACGATTAGTCACCAGAAGACTAATGAGCGAAACATTTAAAAACTGTCGAGTACTATTCCATTATGCAGATGAAAGATCTTGTTTTTAAAAAGAGAGCGGTGAGTAATACAGATTGTCGCGGAAAGAATGGTAAATTGTCATGGTTATGACAGGAGCGATTATTCGAAGCAAAAAATTCTAGTAACATTGAGCTCTAAAATGCATACCTTAAGAACTATGAGCACTTGCTCATCTTCGCTTCTGTGAGAAATATCTGTTCAACTGGACAACCGCTCATAGCTCTTAAGACGTTCGTTTTAGAGCCCTTGTTTACTAGACAATTATTTCTTGTTTTGTTCCATATTACCTCCTCCCAAAATATGAAAAGCAAAGAGGGTGCAGCAAAAGATACACTACTGGCCATTAAAATTGCTACACCAAGAAGAAATGCAGATGATAAAAGGGTATTCATTGGACAAATATATTATACTAGAACTGACATGTGATATTTTCACGCAATTTGGGTGCATAGATCCTGAGATATCAGTACCCAGAACAACCACCTCTGGCCGTAATAACGGCCTTGATACGCCTGGGCATTGAGCCAAACACAGCTTGGATGGCGTGTACAGGTACAGCTGCCCATGCAGCTTCAACACGGTACCGCAGTTCATCAAGAGTAGTGACTGGCGTATTGCGACGAGCCAGTTGCTCGGCCACCATTGACCAGACGTTTTCAGTTGGTGAGAGATCTGGATAATGTGCTGTCCACGGCAGCAGTCGAACATTTTCTGTATCCAGAAAGGACCGTACAGGACCTACAACATGCGGTCGTGCATTATCCTGCTGAAATGCAGTGTTTCACAGGGATCGAATAAAGGGTAGAACCACAGGTCGTAACACATCTGAAATGTAACGTCCACTGTTCAAAGTGCCGTCAATGCGAACAAGAGGTGACCGAGACGTGTAATCAATGGCACCCCATACCATCACGCCAGGTGATACGCCAGTATGGCGATGACGAATACACGCTTCCAATGTGCGTTCACCACGTTGTCGCCAAACATGAATGTGACCATCATGATGCTGTAAACAGAACCTGGATTCATCTGACAAAAAAGACGTTTTGCCATTCGTGCACCCAGGTTCGTCGTTGAGTACACCATCGCAGGCGCTCCTGTCTGTGATGCAGCGTCAAGGGTAACCGCAGCCACGGTCTCCGAGCTGACAGTCCATGCTGTTGCAAACGTCGTCGAACTGTTCGTGCAGATGGTTGTTGTCTTGCAGACGTCCCCATCTGTTGACTGAGGGATCGAGACGTGGCTGCACGATCCTTTACGGCCATGCAGATAAGATGCCTATCATCTCGACTGCTAGTGATACGAGGCCGTTGGGATGCAGCACGGCGTTCCGTATTACCCTCCTGAACCCACTGATTCCATAACCTGCTAACAGTCATTGGATCTCGACCAACGCGAGCAGCAGTGTCGCGATACGATAAACCGCAATCGCGAGAGGCTACAATCCGACCTTTATCAAAGTCGGAAACGTGATGGTAGGCATTTCTCCTCCTTATACGAGGCATCACAACAACGTTTCACCAGACAACGCCGGTCAACTGCTGTTTGTGTATGAGAAATCGGTTGGAAACTTTCCTCATGCCAGCACGTTGTAGGTGTCGCCACCGGCGCCAACCTTGTGTGAATGGTCTGAAAAGCTAATCATTTGCACATCACAGCACCTTCTTCCTGTCGGTTAAATTTCGCATCCGTAGCACGTCATCTTCGTGGTGTAGCAATTTTAATGGCCAGTAGTGTATATGTTTCATTGCGCTGCCCTAAAGCATCGACCAGCGCAGCGCCGCGAAACAGCATCAAGAAGGAGCTGACTCATGCGCCAGTGGACAGAGCGGGCAGCGCCACACCTCCAGGAAGACAAGAGTTCAGTGCCCCCTGTCAACGTTGATTTAGCCAGGCGCCCGTCGCTTGTCGGGTCCAGTTCGGTTGCAAACTTCCAGAACATCAGTACTGAGTAATAGGTTCAAATGGCTCTGAGCACTATGGGTCTTAACTTCTGAGGTCATCAGTCCCCTAGAACTTAGGACTACTTAAACCTAACTAACCTAAGGACATCACACACATCCATGCCCGAGCAGGATTAGAACCTGCGACCGTATCTGTCGCGCGGTTACAGACTGAAGCGCCTAGAACCGCTCGGCCACCAGCGGTCGGCTGAGTAATAGGAGGACGATACTTAGCCTGTGTTCTGCTAGTAGTAATAGGTGTAAAGTACTTGCATATAGGAGGCACAAGAAGCGCATCAAGCCAATCTCATAACGAGAACTTACGTTTCTTTCCTTTTTAGAATGAAATATCTGCAAAATTTTTGGGATTTGCGGTCCGCCAGTTAGCAAACCACCGTTTTTCTCAGTACCCAAACACGTTTCGGCACCTCTGTGCCATCATCAGTGGGTTTTCGTTTTTATTTATTCTGCAATGTGAACATTATTGTTACAGATTATAAAATCATGTGCATTTTTAGTTCAAACAACACATCGTTTCTTTTTGTAAATACCCTTACATTTGGTGAGCATGAATTTTCTGGACCACTTTTTTCTTAATTATTACAGGTAGCTTGTCATCTGTAACCAAACGATGTTGATGAGAAAGTTTTTTTTTTTCCTGAGAGTTAACCTATCTTCTAGAGTGTAACTTAGTTTTTCGCGATGTTTTCGCGCCTATTTTCGTATTTACTTACGCTTTCGTGTGGCAAGCATTTCCATTCTCCGCATCATGCTGAGATGTTGTGATGGCGGACCTCATATCGCAAAAATTTTAACTGCAAACACGGCCAATACAAGGAGCTGCAAATCAAAAGATGGAAAGATTTGCAAGTGTATATACAGATCATTTTGGATTCCTGCCGCTGGCCATCGCAATTTCTCTCGTTCCTTGTTTATGTCGGTGCCGACTCTCGCAGTAGCCGACACAACAGTCACACTATTGAAGATGAAGAAGTGATCAGAGTTTTTAAGGTATGTATTTTAGAGTCCATCTTTACTGGACTCTTCTGCTTCGAATCATCGTTCCTCTCATATCCCTGAATTCATTCTCGTGGAACACCCTGTATTTTCAAGTGGTTTAGAAGCAATAGTTGAAAGCTACTGCAACTAAAAACTGTGTATAATCTACTCTCGTCAAAGAGATATATTACTGCCACTTGCCTCTCACATGATCGCTGAAGTCAAACGTTTAAAACTGTTAGTAATCAAGACAGAAATGACCTTCCATCCAAGTATCACATTCGGGATCTTGTACAGCAAAGTACTGCTTATCTTCACTACAAAAATAGCCTTTAGAGCCACTGGCGCTGGGATATGAATCCGACGATATGTGGAGTACTGGATGGTATAAGTAGTTTCGGACCTCGCTGTGTGAGCGAATCCATGAATCAGAGGTGATAATGAGCGACGTATGTACCCAGCAGTCGAGATGGACACACGCGTTGTTTCGAAAAGTCACTCCGAAACAGATGAGAATCAGCGCGCCGAATACATTCAGTAATCAGTCACCACATGAGTTCGCATTCTCTAATCTCAAGCTGATTGCTCTGTGCACTTCCCCTGTTGTTACCACAGGCGGTAAAGCTGTATCGCTGAAAGCTGCTTTATATGTGGCCTTGAAATAGACTGCACACGGCGGTATGCCGAAGAAGTCGCGAATACGTGACGCAGTTAACGAAGGTCCTAGAACGTAAACAATGAGATAAGAGTACAGTTTGCTCTGTAACATTCTTCTAGCTACCAGGACCTACGGTGTTACGCCATCGAGAGCCGTTAATTTTGTTGTAACTGGTCCAGAAATTTTACGTAACTTGAAGCCGGGACTATCAGATCTTTCTTCATAGTATACTTTAGAGAATAATTTTATTCCCATATGTTAACATTCATGAATGAAAACTTCAAAAATTAGGTGCTCTGCAGAACAAAGTACAGCTTTCTCCTACTAAGCAGTTGCAGAAGAATCAGCTAAGATAAATACACTCCTGGAAATGGAAAAAAGAACACATTGACACCGGTGTGTCACACCCACCATACTTGCTCCGGACACTGCGAGAGGGCTGTACAAGCAATGATCACACGCACGGCACAGCGGACACACCAGGAACCACGGTGTTGGCCGTCGAATGGCGCTAGCTGCGCAGCATTTGTGCACCGCCGCCGTCAGTGTCAGCCAGTTTGCCGTGGCATACGGAGCTCCATCGCAGTCTTTAACACTGGTAGCATGCCGCGACAGCATGGACGTGAACCGTATGTGCAGTTGACGGACTTTGAGCGAGGGCGTATAGTGGGCATGCGGGAGGCCGGGTGGACGTACCACCGAATTCCTCAACACGTGGGGCATGAGGTCTCCACAGTACATCGATGTTGTCGCCAGTGGTCGGCGGAAGGTGCACGTGCCCGTCGACCTGGGACCGGACCGCAGCGACGCACGGATGCACGCCAAGACCGTAGGATCCTACGCAGTGCCGTAGGGGACCGCACCACCACTTCCCAGCAAATTAGGGACACTGTTGCTCCTGGGGTATCGGCGAGGACCATTCGCAACCGTCTCCATGAAGCTGGGCTACGGTCCCGCACACCGTTAGGCCGTCTTCCGCTCACGCCCCAACATCGTGCAGCCCGCCTCCAGTGGTGTCGCGACAGGCGTGAATGGAGGGACGAATGGAGACGTGTCGTCTTCAGCGATGAGAGTCGCTTCTGCCTTGGTGCCAATGATGGTCGTATGCGTGTTTGGCGCCGTGCAGGTGAGCGCCACAATCAGGACTGCATACGACCGAGCCACACAGGGCCAACACCCGGCATCATGGTGTGGGGAGCGATCTCCTACACTGGCCGTACACCACTGGTGATCGTCGAGGGGACACTGAATAGTGCACGGTACATCCAAACCGTCATCGAACCCATCGTTCTACCATTCCTAGACCGGCAAGGGAACTTGCTGTTCCAACAGGACAATGCACGTCCGCATGTATCCCGTGCCACCCAACGTGCTCTAGAAGGTGTAAGTCAACTACCCTGGCCAGCAAGATCTCCGGATCTTTCCCCCATTGAGCATGTTTGGGACTGGATGAAGCGTCGTCTCACGCGGTCTGCACGTCCAGCACGAACGTTGGTCCAACTGAGGCGCCAGGTGGAAATGGCATGGCAAGCTGTTCCACAGGACTACATCCAGCATCTCTACGATCGTCTCCATGGGAGAATAGCAGCCTGCATTGCTGCGAAAGGTGGATATACACTGCACTAGTGCCGACATTGTGCATGCTCTGTTGCCTGTGTCTATGTGCCTGTGGTTCTGTCAGTGTGATCATGTGATGTATCTGACCCCAGGAATGTGTCAATAAAGTTTCCTCTTCCTGGGACAATGAATTCACGGTGTTCTTATTTCAATTTCCAGGAGTGTAGTACAGCTACATCTATACTGTACAAGCCAGAGAGTACTTGTAGATTAACTATCGCTTCTCACATCTCTTATTCCGTATACGAATGGTGTGTGGGAGACCGTCAATCGCTAAGCCTCCGAATGAGCTCTTATTTCTCTGATGTTTCAAAAAGAAACGAACATGAAAGTTTAAACTCCAATCCACGACGGCGTCACTAGACGGAACAAAAGCTCGGACCCGGAAAGAACGGGGAATCCGTATGGAAAATAACGGTTCTATTATGTCAAGACGAGTCACCGCACCAATCTTCAAAGCAAGAAACTCCCGTCTATAAAACAGCTTCAGAAGTCTGATTATATTACAAATGAATTAAAGTCTTAAGTATTTGACGTTAAGCATGTAAAATCTTTAGGGTTGGCCGCGCGAGGTAGCCTCTCGGTCTCGGGCGCCTTGATACAGTTCGCGCGGCTACCCCCGTCGGATGTTCGAGTTGTGGGGCGGCGGGTAGGAAATTTTACTGTTGTATATTGAAACACGTATGTAACGTAGCAGCGATGGTGAGGCACGTTAAAATCTTTGACCAGAGAGCCTATTATCGTGGTTAGTATGCGCTTGACCGCGCGAGTGTTACGAGCAGTCTGTTAGTAGTAGTCGTACAGTACAGTTGCGAGCGGTACGTGAGTAGTCGTCATGCAGAGCAGTCGGTCAGTAGTAGCAGCCCAGTGCGGTTGTGTGATGTAGTCTGTCGGCAACACTGGTCAAGATGCTGAATGAGGTATACTGTTAATTAAGATAATCATCGGATAATGTAAAGTTTATTTATTGTAATTAATTTTCAACAAGTGCCCCCAATAATAATTTTGATTTCAAAAGCAATTTTACATAAAATTTTTATTTAATTGAAGTAACTGTTTCGTTCCACTTCCCTTAAAGAAAAGTTTCAGTTTTCAGTTAAATAATAAAAAAAAAAGGAATATTATTATTTGCAATGCAGTTCCTCCGAGCCGTGCGCAAGAATAAGAGCAGAAATTTGACTAGCTGTTACAATGAGGTAAGAATTTAATTCTGATTTTTGCACAGGGCCAAAGACCGATATTTCGGTGTAATTGAATTAACATTATCGGTGAGATTTTGTTGTCACTGAATTGACTTTAATTTTTTTGTGAAGAGCTTACACCAGAGTCAGATTGCGAATTTCACATTTTTGTTGCCTTTGTCAGTACATTTGATTGCAGGGAGGTTATTCTTGGGTCCCATTTATTATTATATTTTGTATTTAAATATTTCTGTGGGGACAATATTGCCGCTTGGGTACATTTCTATTAAATATTTCCCTTTAAAATTTTGTGGGGAGGTTACAATATATATTTGTAGAATGTAAAACCAGTTCCTATTATTTAGAATGTTATTTATGCTGTCTTTCGCCGTTCTCAACACTGGCTTTCTAACTACAATATTGGCAACCAGAAAGTGATTAGCAAACGTGAAGCCTGTAATTAGAATTCCTAGCGCCCGCTTCATCTGAGAATACACTTATAGTTACAGCTTATAGCTCTGAGGAATTACGAGATTGTCTGGGATTTATAATCAAAAACGGTCGTGAAAAAACGTTCTGTATTCTGAAAGTCACAGATGAAAACAAAAGAATCCACACAATCTAACTAACAGAGCCGTTCAGAGTCTAATGCGCTGATGCCACTATAACTATCCAAATTAAATATTTAAATGAATGCTCGCCATAATTTGATGATAAGGTTCATCAAACGCCATGCTAACTAATGGTAGAATGTTTGTCCCGCGGCGGCACGTGAAAATACGACAATACGCAAACTGAAGATCGATAATTAAAGTCAACCCAGAATTAACACTTCACTCGAAAATGATTTCATGGTTACGCGTATCTCGAGTAACTTAATACGGCATCCGAGGCTGTGTGTAGCAATGATACCGACGCGACGCGACTTCCGACACAGATGGCGTGCTATTCGGCGTCTGGAGAGAACTGGAGCCTTGCTTCCTCGCGCAGCGTTCTTATATATAAGGCCGCGGTGCGGACGGCTAAGGGAACGCCTGATCAAATCGGCTCTCCCGACTAGCCGCTGGGCTAGTAATGCACCACATTTAGTTACCGAATAAATCATAGCTTCTTTTGCTGATGACCGATGAAGCTCTCAATTTAAATGTGCATCCAGCACACAGGTAAGTAATCATAATAAAAGTTTAACGTGGCTAAGTTAAATATTTTGGGCGAGAGAATTAATTTAATTACATTGCACGCAGTAGACGAGCTCTGAACTGGCCCTTTGGAGATACGCTATCGCTATAGTTTTATAGTTATTCAAATGAAACTTCTCACATCTTTATGGCTATAGCGGATCTCCATTCTACTTAAATATAAACATCCTAGCCTTATTTATTAGCCTACGTAATCTATCTTGCTTCCTTAAGTTTTAAGACAAAAACCAGAAAATTATGAATTTCAACTAAAATCTTAATTTGTGAGATCCAAAGTACTGTTTCTATTAAATTATTATGGAAAAGGAATCTAACTATAAATTTTTAAATCTCTAGCTCTTTTCTGTTGCGCCAATGATTTTTACAGAAAAATGTCCAAATTTCGAAAATGGTTAAAGTTATTGAACTGACATTCAACACATGTTGATTTAGTATTACTCCTGACACGCTAGAAACATTTTAGGTTATTTACTTGATTTTTAAAGTATTGCGCAACATTTATGACGTCAGAGCTAGTTGCAGCGGACTGGCTGGCACACAATGGAAAGACTGATGTGAATTTACTACGGCGTGAGTAGGCTGCTTCCCTACAGAGTCTTCCCTCGGGCATCGGTGTGTGTGTTGTCTTTAGCGTAAGTTCATTAAGTTAGATGAAGTAGTGTGTAAGCTTAGGGACCGATGACCTCAGCAGTTTGTTCCGATGGAACTTAACACAAATTTCCAATTTCTTTCTGGATGGAAACGCAAAACTGTAATTTATGATTTTATTATTTTCGGATTATTCATCGATAGTCTAATGATAAAGTGAAAAACAAAATTGGTAAACCAAATCATAACCCCCTTATAAGTTCATGTAATAGCTGCTTCTGCTGCTGATATAGGATCTGAAGAGACTAAACATCCAAGGTCATCGGTCTCTTATTTACCCTCAGGATAGAATCCGTGTACCCCAACTTATGCACCTAGAGTTAATTTTATGTGCAAGGGCTAGACCGTATTCTAAATATTTGCGTAGCTTGTAACTGAGCCAGAACGTGGGTATCAGCCACCTATTCATCTAGTGGTAAGTTGGAAACCGCCTAAAAACAACATCCAGGCTAGTCGGGTTACCAGCCCCCGGCGTTAATCCGCGAGGCGGATTCGAACTGGGTCAGAATTGCCTCCCCAAGGAAGCAGCGTGTTAATAACCGCAGTTGTCCGGGCAAGTTTCACACACCACCTTTTTTGCAAATAGTGTATAGTGTCAAACCATTTCTTTTATGCTTGATCATAGCAAAAGTCATTACACTGCAATTTAACAATACAAGTATAATCTCGGGCAAATATCACAGCATTTATTTTGCAATTTATATGATGGATAAATTACGAAACGCTTTTAGTGCAAATAAGTGAACTATCAAAGATTAAGGAGCAACTAAGGGTGTCTGTGAAAACTAACAATATCCTTAACGCAAAGGTATTATCATACAATAATATAATTTTGCTGATATATTAGAGGTATATGTGGATGCTGTGTGCAAAATGTATTGCAGGCACAGTTAGTAGCAAATAAGTATTAAATTAAAACGTTGTGCCGGACGATGTTTTACAGTATGAGTGAAAAACCAGTAAGCGATAAGATTTTTCCAATTAATAATTTTTTTAGAACTGTCAGCGACAAAACTTTTCGAAAACATTGATATTTTGCATGATTTTTGTTGGAAGTCGCTACATACCTCATTCTCAAATATTGTATAAATATAGTCTGAATAATTTGCAGACCGTGATTTACGCTGCCTCACGGCATAACTCAGTTTTTTTGGCAAAAGTCTTCTGACTGGTTTGACGCCCGCCACGAATTCCTCTCCCGTGCCAACCTCTTCATCACGGAATAGCTCTTGTCCTCAGTTATTTGCTGGATGTATTCCAATTCCTTTCTTCCTCTACAGTTTTTACCGTGTACAGCGCCTTCTAGTACCATGGAAGTAATGTCTTAACAGATGTACTACCAACCTGCCCTTTCTCCTTCTCAGCGTTATCCATATATTCCTTTCGTCGCCGATTCTCCGAAGAACATCATTCCTTACGTTGTCAACATTCTTCTGTAGCACCACATCTGAAATACTTTGATTCTTTTCCGGTTTTCCATGTTTTCCATGTTTCACTACCATGCAGTGCTGTGCTCCAAAAGCACATTCTCAGAAATTTCTCTTCAAATTAAGGCCTCTTTGATACTAGAAGACCTCTCTTGGCAGGAATGCAGTCCATATTCTGTACTCATTGGTGTGTTCATTTCATTCAGCAGATCCTGTAATTCTAGTTCACTTTCGCTTAGAACAGCAATGTCATCCGCGGACCTTATCATTGGTATCCTTTCACCTTGAATTTTAAATCCACTCTCGAACTTTTCTCTTATTTTCGTCATTGCTTCTTCGATGAATCGGTTGAGCAGTAGGGGCGAGAGACTACCTCCCTGTCTTACACCCTTTTTAATCCGAGCACTTGTTCTTGGACTTCCAGTCATTGTTCCCTCTCGGTTCTTGTACATATTGTATCTTACCAGTCCTTCCCCACAACTTATTTTTCTCAGAATTTGTAACATCTTGCATCATTTGACATTGTCGAACGCTTTTTCCAGGTCGACAGATCCTATAGATCTATCTTGATTTTTCTTTAGTCTTGCTTCAGTTATGAGCTGCAATATCAGAACTGCCTCTCTGAGGCCTTTACCTTTCCTAAAGCCAAACTAGTCGTCGTCTATCACATCCTCATTCTTCTGCATATTATTCTTGTCAGTATCTTGGATACATGAGCTGTTACGTTGACTGTGCGATAATTCTCGCACTTGTTGGCTCTTGCAGTCTTCGGAATGGAGTGGACGATGTTTTAACGAAAACAGACTCATACATTCCACACAGCAACGTGAACAGCCGTTTGGTTGCCACTTCCCACAATGATTTTATCTATCCCTTCTGTCGTATTTGATTTTATTGCCTGCCAGAGCTCTTTTAAATTCTGATTCTATCTCTTCTACATCGTCTCCTGTTTCTTCTTCTGTGACATCAGACAAGTCTTCCCCCTCATAGAGGCCCTCAGTGTACCGTTTCCACCTATTCGCTCTCTCCTATGCATTTAACAGTGGAATTCCCATTGCACTCAGAATGTAACCACTCTTGCTTTTAATTTCACCGACGGTTGTTTTTACTTTTCTGTATGCTAAGTCAGTCCTTCCGACAACCGTTTCGGCTTATCTTCCCTGGACTTCCTGTTTATTTCATTCCTAAGTGAATTGTATGTCTGTATTCTTGAATTTCCGTTGACATTTTTGAAACCTGGTTTAAAAGGGAAGTTAGGATTCGATTACGATTGCGGACGAGGCCGTAATCAGTTACGATTGGTTGCCTTTTTCAGTTACACACATTTATTTTTAAAACACTAATTCCATATTCAACAATAAATAAAAATACCACACGTTATTAACGAAGAAATAAAGAACTGTGTAAATAATAGTGTTTTGAGTGTGTTACAATTTAACAAATCACCATAAAATACAGATACAGATAATGTTTTAAAAAAACAAAAACAAGACACTGTGATCACGGCTGAAGGCCTTACACGCCATTACTGGCAATAAATTAAGAGTGTTTAAGAACTCGCTGCAGTTACAACTAACAGGTATTGAAATACTAAAAGATAAGTATCCACAAACACAGCAGACGCCAGGAATGGCAGTAAATAAGGTAGTGGTGGTTAGTGTTTAACGTCCCGTCGACAACGAGGTCATTAGAGACGGAGCTCATGCTCGGGTTAGGGAAGGATTGGGAAGGAAATCGGCCGAGCCCTTTCAAAGGAACCATCTCGGCATTTGTCTGAAGCGATTTAGGGAAATCACGGAAAAACTAAATCAGGATGGCTGGAGACGGGATTGAACCGTCGTTCTCCCGAATTCGAGTAAATAAGGTTTTAAGGCTTACTGCTAAAACATCAATACAAATTAGAATGTTAAGGCAAGTGAACACAATCACGGCTGAAGGCCTTACACGCCAGGAACGGCAATAATATTTTTAAAAAATTTGAAACCTTCTGTAAAACAGCAAATACAACAGCAAAAGTTAATTTTAGAAAAACAAGTAACTAATCCAGACGTTGCCCCAGGAATCGACTTCTGAGAAGGTCCGGCAACAAACACTTTCGCGAGCGATGAGATAGGCAGCCAAGAGTTGCATTCACTTCACAAGATGGTAACTCAGACCAGAGGCAGTCCAATGAATGACTAATGATAACATTCTGAAGCTACCTGACATCCGACAAACCAAATACAACGATGGAACAATACGCCAAAGCCCTAAGCGGCAGTCTGCACTACGCCCCCAGAATACTGTGTTTGTCCGCAGCTCGTGGTCGTGCGGTAGCGTCCTCGCTTCCCACGCCCGGGTTCCCGGGTTCGATTCCCGGCGGGGTCAGGGATTTTCTCTGCCTCGTGATGACTGGGTGTTGTGTGATGTCCTTAGGTTAGTTAGGTTTAAGTAGTTCTAAGTTCTAGGGGACTGATGATCATAGCGGTTAAGTCCCATAGTGCTCAGAGCCAATTGAGCCAAATACTGTGTTTAGAGCGCCCGTAACGAGAAAGGAATCACGACCACCAGAGTAGAAGAATCGCCAATCAACCTACAATCAAGAAAGCTGTCAAACCTCACGCCTTACTGGACAGCAGCGACAAGGCGAGGAGATGTGCACTGTCGTTACATATACTAACCCCCAGGGCAGGTAACTGGGGCGTTAGCGGCCACCAGGCAGGAAAAACACTGCTGGTGAACTTAAAAACAGTAACAAGCTGAAAGCATTAAATAGTAATAAAATGTCGAGGAAAGCTAATCAGATCCGCCTTCCCCAAGCAATCCACTCGGTGCTCTTCGCCTCTTCGACACTACGAGCAGCAACACGAACCCAAGTCACTGGAGAATCGCGAGATGTCACAATGGTGGAGGTTTCTCTCTACTTGAATTGAAATGCACTCATCTTAAGGCCTGCAGGACCTGGTTTACGACGAGGTCGTGCACCCTCGTGACCACAGCCCTTCCATCCGGCGGTCCATGCGCGCCGCCAGCGGTCCCGGCGTGTTCTCGCACTGTGCAGACCTGACTCCTCCTGAGTCCCCAACCGAACTGCCTCACTCACACGACACGGAAAAACAACGACGTCGCCCCAAAGATAGGGCAACAGTTACTACATATCGATAACCGCCACTGTGCCACTAGCGGACGGGCAACGCTTGCGAAACGAGTGGCGCCAGTCAAAATGAGAAGAAGACAAACAAGAGCAACTATACCAACTGAAGGACACGGTCTGGCCTCCAACAAAGGGCAGAAACCAACTAAAAGCGCCAACGCGAGCCACAGCACGGCTCAATTTTTCTGCACTACTAGCCATTAAAATCGCTACACCACGAAGATGACGTGCTACAGACGCAAAATTTAACAGACAGGAAGAAGATGCTGTGATATGCAAATGATTAGCTTTTCAGAGGATTCACACAAGGTTGGCGCCGGTGGCGACACCTACAACGTGCTGACATGTGGAAAGTACCCAACCGATTTCTCATACACAAACAGCAGTTGACCGGCGTTGCCTGGTGAAACGTTGCTATGATGCCTCGTGTAAGGAGGACAAATGCGTACCATCATGTTTCCGACTTTGATGAAGGTTGGATTGGATGCTATCGCGATTGCGGTTTATCGTATCGCGACATTGCTGCTCGCCTTGGTCGATCCAATGACTGTTAGCAGTATATGGAATCAGTGGGTTCAGGAGGGTAATACGGAACGCCGTTCTGGATCCCAACGGCCTCGAATCGCTAGCAGTCGAGATGACAGGCATCTTATCCACATGACTGTAACGGATCGTGCAGCCACGTCTCGATCCCTGAGTCAACAGACAGGGACGTTTGCAAGACAACAACCATCTGCACGAACAGTTCGACGACGTTTGCAGCAGCATGGACTATCAGCCCGGAGACCATGGCTACGGTTACGCTTGACGCTACATCACAGACAGGAGCGCCTGCCATGGTGTACTCAACGACGAACCTGGGTGCACGAATGGCAAAACGTCATTTTTTCGGATGAATCCAGGTTCTGTTTACAGCATCATGATGGCAGCATCCGTGTTTGGCGTCATCGCGGTGAACGCACATTGGAAGCGTGTATTCGTCATCTCCATACTGGCGTATCACCCGGCGTGATGGTATGGGGTGCCATTGGTTACACGTCTCGGTCACCTGTTGTTCGCATTGACGGCACTTTGAACAGTGGACGTTACATTTCAGATGTGTTACGACCCGTGGCTCTACCCTTCATTAGATCCCTGCGAAACCCTACATTTCAGCAGGATAATGCACGACCGCATGTTGCAGGTCCTGTTCGGGCCTTTCTGGACACAGAAAATGTTCGACTGCTGCCCTGGACAGCACATTCTCCAGATCTCTCACCAATTGAAAACGTCTGGTCAATGGTGGCCGAGCAACTGGCTCGTCACAATACGCCAGTCACTACTCTTGATGAACTGTAGTATCGTGTTGAAGCTGCACGGACAGCTGTACCTGTACACGCCATCCAAGCTCTGTTTGGCTCAATGCCCAGGCGTATCAAGGCCGTTATTACGGCCATAGGTTCTGGGTATTGATTTCTCAGGATCTATGCACCCAAATTGCGTGAAAATGTAATCACATGTCAGTTCTAGTATAATATATGTGTCCAATGAATACCCTTTTATCATCTGCATTTCTTCTTGGTGTAGCAATTTTAATGGCCAGTAGTGTACTTTGTATTTTGTAATTAAACTCGAAATACACATCACATTGTTAGCGATGTGAGGCGGACACGTCCTACTCTGGCTTCTTAGCCTGGCGGCAGCTAGCAGGTGGCTGGAATCCGCCCTGGTGAAGAGATGCTGGCTTAGACACCCTTGTTGTTGATGTTAGGCTCAGCAACAGCCAGTGGTCTGACAGTGGCTCAAGGCCCCGACATCAATGGCTCCCTCCTTCTTCTGCTGTGACTGCGTTCTGCTGCGGAACAGCCGCACCCGGCAATACAGACTCGGCTTGTATCCACAGCGGAGATGAGCGAAGACCTCCATACACGGGGCACGACCTGGTCATCCAAGGCAGTAGTCTGGCGACTTCAGGCGCAGGTGACAAGGCAGTACTGCTTCGACACCAAGTCCCAGGAGGAGACTCACTGCAGGGGGCAGCTTCCCTGGCCCGGTCTTGAACCTGTGCCTGCAGCTGGCAGAGCCCAGTTGTTGTTTAGTGTGCCCCTGGCGCTGTGGTGGTGGTGCTGGACTCCCAGCGAACATACTTCGAAATTTACAGCTCTTTGTGTCCAGAGTCCATTGTTTGCACTATTACCAGCTCACAACATGGGTCTTCAACTAGTGTGGTGACATTTCCCGCCCCCTCTGGCTATTTACGGCTTTGCGTTCCAGGTTTTGCAGAGCACAGCTAGCTCATCTTGCATATGTGTTATTGTGACTCATACGTCACCACACTGCGCTTACCAGCCAGCAGTAGCTAACGTAATAAAAAAAAAAAAAATGGCTCTGAGCTCTATGGGACTTAACAGCTATGGTCATCAGTCCCCTAGAACTTAGAACTACTTAAACCTAACTAACCTAAGGATATTACACACATCCATGCCCGAGGCAGGATTCGAACCTGCGACCGTAGCGGTCACGCGGTTCCAGACTGAAGCGCCTAGAACCGCACGGCCACACCGGCCGGTCCTAACGTAATCCTTCAAAGCGGCTTTCTTACAAATTCCTTCCAGTTTCACTTAAATCTAGGTAGTGGCACTATGTTGCCCCATTCCAAGGGTAAGACCCGGCCCTTGCTCAGAACCAGTTAACCACTGTGACTACTTCTGTCACTGATCTATACGCATCACACATATGTAAGTTTCACACTCCCAAGATTATACTAGTCTGACTGTCTTAAACACTATACATTTACTACGTTAAATTTTACGGCTGCTCCCTTGCAAAACCTTCAGAACTGAAAAATGGTTCAAATGGCTCAAAGCACTATGGGACTTAACATCTGAAGTCAGCAGTCCCCCAGACCTAGAACTACTTAAACTTAACTAACCTAAGAACATCACATACATTCATGCCAGAGGCAGGATTCGAACCTGCGACCGTAGAAGCAGCGCGGTTCCGGGCTGAAGCGCCTAGAACAGCTCGGTCACAGCGGCCAGCCCTTCGGAACACCTACCGTCTACTGTGTCTGTGTGGTGGGCACATCCTTGCTCCTATATGGCATCCTCCAAGCTTCCAATCTTCCTTAAGTTCTAACAAGTTCATTTTTCTCTGATATTTATGCTACAATATTCCTCACACACTTACAATGACTGTCATGTCCGCCCCTGGTAGCCGAGTGGTCAGCGCTACGGAATGTCAATCCTAAGCGCCCGGGTTCGATTCCCGGTAGGGTCGGAGATTTTCTCCGCTCGAGGACTGGGTGTTGTGTTGTCCTAATCATCATCATTTCATCCCCATCGACGCGCAAATCACCGAAGTGGCGTCAAGTCGAAAGACTTGCACCAGGCGAACGGTCTACCCGACGGGAGGCCCTAGTCACACGACATTATTATTATAATGACTGTCATCACTTTGGACTCTCTACTCGTACTGCTTAATCTCACAACACCTCAGAAGGGTCCCTTGCTCTGCTCTTTATCACACATACAACGAAACAGATTTCAATGCTGGGCTTCTTTCCATGCTTATACACTACAACCTCTGACTCTCCATTCCACACTTACAAACTAAAAATGAAACCCACATATCAGCTTCAACAATACATGGTCTAGCTCCATTAAACTCTTATCCCTGGCGTCTTCTCCCTTATACAGTGTTTTTTTATAACCTTTGTTTTAGAACAACTTTCAGAACGTTGTCCTCGCAAGAACAGTTCCCTTTATGCCTCACCACCGAACATACTTCCAGGACTATCATCACGAGAAAGCCACGGTCTCACTGCCATTCACAACACTTTAGCAGGTAGTCCAACTTATTCTTCCCACTACAGCTCTCAGTATGATTTCTCCTCGAAATCCTTGGTTTTTTGGTACTCTTTCTCCCACAAAACAACTTCCTCATACCCGGTGACACACTACCACGCCAATTACGCCTTAACTGAGGGTGGCACATCCAGGTAGCCCATGTAAGTATAACGGAAATGCAGTGAAATTACAGAAACAAGGAGCCGCAATTGACTTACCATTTATATGCTATGAAAAACGCAGCGAAAATACTTTTATGGAAGATGTTGAAAGTGACCCCCTGTGACATCAGTACACAGCTGTGCGCCTCTAAGCATATTCAGATATACCCGGTGTAAAGATCAGATGTCGATGGCGGCAACTGCACGGCTGATTTTGTCTTTCAGTTCCTGTATTGTGTGTGGATTTGTTTCATAGACCTTGCTCTTCAAGCGTCCCCACAGGAAAATATCACATGTTAGATCCTGCGAACGTGGTGGCCATAACTGTTTGTTGACAATTCATTCCTCAGTGAAGACATCATGGATTCGTTCTAGGGATACCTAAGACATCTGGCATGTCACTTCATCTAGCTGGAAGAAACAGGATTGTCCTTCATATTCAGTAATTTGAGCACAAAATCCATTAAAAACTTCCATATATGCAACCGTATTGAGGGTAGTGTCAAAAAATATCGGTCCAATGATGCTCGTTCCTGTTACACCGCACCAGACGCTGATATTTTTTTTTTTTTTTTTTTTTTTTTTTTTTTTTTTTTTTTTTTTTTAAAAAAATCATGGAGCGGTTCCTGACGCAATGTTGCCGTTCTCAGTTGCCCAGTTCTCCCGATCTGTGAATTCACATGATCGGAAAGATGTTTCTTCACTATTGATCTAATGAAAAGGGTCTAACAAACCATCGTTGATGTTATTTGAAAGCCACGTGCAGTAATCTACACGTTTAGGACGGTCGCGCGATATGGCTTCAGATTAAGATTTTTCAATGTCTGTTGGCAACTCCTCTTGTTTACATGTGCCTTTTGGGCCAGTTTACACTTAGACTTCTTTGGAATCTGCATAATTCTTTGGCGAATGTTTGCAGTAACTTCTGGTTTGCGTACTGAAGGAATCATTTGTCGTTTTCCACTTTGCACAGATCCGTAGGTGCACCTATTTTTACATAGACTCTGTATTACTCTCTTTGCTCATAGTCCTCTATCTAGATACTTGGCCCCTAAAATTTCGCGAGTTTCCTTAATCGTAACTGTTTTCGCATATGCTTCTACAATTACAATTCTTTTTTCTATCGAGGAAGTTATTTTGCAGACCACGAAGAGAAACGTCTAACTTCACTGATTAAATAAACTGAAATGCTAACAGAAGACTGCTAACAATCGATTATTGCATGAAACTGTCCATTGTTGTAGTTGTCCACTCAGAATTGGAAATATTGCACTCGCATTCAAATGGGAGGCGGGCTACTTTTAACTGTACCACCCAGCATATCTGGAAACGGTTTAACCGGTTTTTCCTGTACGCTAGAAGTACCTCGCGACCACGCTACATTGGCAACAGGTTTCTGTAGCTGAAGGTCAACTTTCTCATGATGTTCAGTCAGTATTTTTACTTTCAGGCTCATGTTGTAGCTGCTTGCCTCCAAGACTGTGACACAGCACGTGCGCTCGCGCTACATTCTGAGCTTTTGCCGTACACTCTTTAACAGATTGAGCCCTGTCGACTTGATCATCCATTCTGCCACTCTGTCTCCTCTTCCTTTTCCTCATTTCTCCCTGCTTTTGAAGAAATCTGGCCGACGCTCTCCAGCCTCAACACAACAGTGTGTTTGACCAGATCATTTGTATATACATTAAATAATGTTGGTGACATGCTACAGCCTCGTTTGAATCACTTACTGGTAGTGATTGCTTCAGTTTAGCATTATCATTTTTGTGTCCATGTGTAAGCTTTTTATAGCATCAATAAGATGTTCAAGAGCTCCAGCTTTGATCAGTATGTCCCATAGTTTCAATTTACACTATCATATGTTTTTTCTAAGTAAATAAAAGCTAAAAGTGCTTCTAAATTGAATTCTTGTCGTTTCTCCAAAATTCGTTTTGTGGTAAATTGTTATCACTGCATGAACTGCCTATCCGGAATCCACATTGTTCTTCCAAAAGGTGAGTCTCTGTTATGGTTCTTAAACGATTATTAATTATTTTTGCAAATATTTTATAGGGTGAGTTCAGGCGACTAAATCCTCTATAATTTTCTCAATTGTTTCTTTGACTTTTTAAAAACTGATATCACTTTAGGTATTTTGTAAGAGTCTGGGATTTTCAAGCAGTGTCAACATTCATTAAATAAATCTAACAATTTGAAATAACAAAAGGGACCAGCATATTTTAAAATGGTGACAATAACAATATGAATAACACTCTGCACAATGCCAAAAGATCCTAGCATCTACCAGCTACAAAAATCTATTTTACTGGAATGTGCACGTATTATACACAGACACATCAAGCAGTCCTAGACTCTTCGATAGCGTCCGTATGGTCATAAAATGTGAAATCCGCTATAGTGCATTATCCGCTATAGTGCATTCATTTCCTGCATTAACTGTTATGAACAATATGTATAATAATAATAATGTGTGAGCCCTACAGCAGTGCAGTAGCCGTTACATTGCTACTGTTGTATCATCCTGTCAATTAGATCGTCTAATATCGCAAAGTAAATAGTGTAGCAATTTCTGACATATTGCAGGAACTGCCTTCGACTCGGAGAAGGAATTTTCATCAGATATTTCAGCATACATGAAGATATGTTATTCAGATTTAGTGCCACAAATGCCTGCTACAAATTGCAAAGTACATGTTTAGTGAGTGGTCTATGTCAGCGAAATGGTGTTCATACATTGGTTTAACAATCTGTAACCTCCAACACATTGTATCACACGTTAATGCTAGTATTTCAAGAAAAATATAGCTTTAGGTAAATTACGTAATCGATATTAGAATGTTATGAAGTAGTGATATCATTAATAACCTTTTAAAAATAATTTAATTTCATGACCGAAAGACAACTGAATCCTTACGTTTTTACCCTTACAAATATTTCATTTTAGCCCCAGGTAGGGAACCACTATTGAAGCGCTATTACAGTGGTTAGTGTGTGTATAAAAATAAAAGAGTCATATAGTGATAGATCTCATTTGAGCCACAATTTATAAACAGTACTTTTGTATTCTCGCAGTCTTTGCTAAATGGAAGACTTGAACGAAGAGTGTGCAGCAGTACCGTGAAATGCTGAAAGCCATGGTACAGCAGCAGGCGCGATGCAGTGACGTGTTAATCGCGCGATGCGTGTATAAATAGGCGCAGCATTATCAGTTGCGTCCGGTCAATTCACAAGTAGCGGCTGCGACCTCTGCGAGAGCGCAGCTGTGTGCCGCGTGTGGCGATTCCAGAGGCCTTGGAGCTGGCGACCTCTCCATGAGGCGGCTGCCGATACAAGGAAATCGCGCGTGCCTTCCATGTGAGCCCAGTGTTCAAGCGCTGGGGTCGTCATAACCTGCTGCCTCGTCTCCACACGCCCTTTGCACTACTAAAGACATACTTTAATGACTGTGTATATTGAAGGAAGCATTGGAGCTGAGGCGTCAAGGCAGCAATGCGCCCAAAACAAGTTCGACTTTGCGCCCCCCTCTCTCTTCCCTATCAGCCGACAGATAGATATTCAGTGATCACAGGCCCTGCAGACCACGCGATGCTTCCACAAATTGCCTCCATTCCTTCCTGTTTTGGGCTCGGTTCCTCCAGGTGTCTTCAATTCCCAGGGCTGCTAGGTCCTTCGCCAGGTCGTCCATTCAGCGCTGCCTTGGTCGTCCAAAGGGGTGTTTGGTGTTTGGTTTCCCCGCTAGCGCCATCTTCCATCTGGCATACGAGCTACATAGCCCAACCACTGTATTCTTTTGGTTCAAATGGTTCAAATGGCTCTGAGCACTATGGGACTCAACTTCTGAGGTCATTAGTCCCCTAGAACTTAGAACTAGTTAAACATAACTAACCTAAGGACATCACACGCATTCATGCCCGAGGCAGGATTCGAACCTGCGACCGTGGCAGCCGCGCGGTTCCGGACTGAGCGCCTAGAACCGCTAGACCCCCGCGGCCGGCTGTATTCTTTTGCTCTTTATTTTCTGCAGGATGGTTAGTTGTCGCATCAGAAGATATATTTCCTCGTTTTTCCTCCTCCTCCATTCACCGATATCTAAAACCGGTTCCTATATCTTCCCCATTACTCTTCTTCTAAATATTAACAGTTTTTCCCTTTCTCGCTTAGTCACGCCCCATGTTTCTGAACCGTACATTACTGCTGGGCATATTGCTGAGTTGTATATTTTCATCTTAGTGTTCACTGAGATCGATTTAGAGTCGAGCGTCTCTCTGAGGGGATGCATGCATTTCATTCCCACTGCTATTCTCTCCTTGATGTCCATTTTTATGCTCCCGTCTGTGGTAAAACAAGATCCCAAGTATGTGAACTGGTGTACTCTCTTGAACCTCTTGCCATCTATCTCAAGAAATTCTTCCTGCTCTTGTCTTCTTCCTAATTGCATCAAATCTGTTCTGTTTCGATTCACTTTGAGCCCTGCCTTCTGTGCATAATTGCCATTTTCTGGCGCTTTTCTTTCAACTCGTGCTTTGATTTACTTAGTAGTACTATGTCATCTGCATATGCGAGACAATTGAAGTTACCGTCCACCTATACTCCAACCCACTCGTGTTGCCTACACTCTTTTATTACTTTCTCTAAGATGACATTGAACAGAACACATGAGAGAGCGTCCCCTTGTCTGAGGCCAGTCTCAATCTCCAATGTTTCTGATGTGGCTCCTCGGAAACGTACTGCTGCCTTTGACCCTTCCATACAAGCTTGCACCATTCTCACTAGCTTTTCAGGGATTCTGAAGTCACGCATTCCATTGTATAGGCTATTCCTGTAGATGCTGTCATATGCACGTTGAAAATCGATAAAGAGGTTGTAGATATCTATATCATATTCTCAGTGTTTTTCAAACAATTGTCTTAGTGTGAAAATGTGATCTATTGTCGATCGGTTTGGTCGAAAGCCAGCTTGGTACGCCTGCATGTTGTTCTCTACGAATGATTGCAATTTTCTGAGGATAATGATGGACAGCACCTTGTATGTTACATTCAACAAGCTGATTCCTGTGTAGTTACCGCATTCCATTCAGCCGACATCAACCCATTTTCATTTATTCCTCATCGCCTCTTAGTCCGGTTTATTAGTTCACAGATAGCACCACTAGTGCACACTGAAGTCAAATAGTGTTTATTTCAATAATTAATTACACTCTGAGGCAAAAAAGATGCACCACGAAGTAATTATCCGAATGGCACGTAAATCGGTAAATGTGATGTACTCATACAGACACAGACAAACGATTGCAATTCCAGAAAAATTGGATGATTTTTTTCAAGAGAAAGAGTTTCACAAAGTGAACAAGTCAATAATGCGTTGGTCCATCTCTGGCCGTTATGCAGGCACTTAATCGGCTTGGCGTTGATTGACGGAGGTGCTGGAGGTTCTCCTGATAGATTTCCTGCCAAAGTCTGTCCGACTGGCGCGTTACGTCGTCAAAATCACGAGATGGCTGGACAACACGTTGTTGACAGTGTTGTTGGATATCCACACGATAGACATCGTGCCAAATTCTGTCCAGTTGGTGCGCCAGCCCTTCAAAATCCCATAATGCTCCGAACGTACAATTGGGAAGAGAACCGGTGACCTTGCTGGCCAAGGTAGGGTTTTACAAGCACGAAGATAAGCAGTAGAAACTCTAGCCGTGTGCGGGAGGGCATTATCTTGCTGAAATGTAAACCCAGGACGGCTTTCCATGGATGGTTACAAAACAGAGCGTAGAATATCGCCGACTAACAGCAGTGCCCCCCCCCCCCCCCCCCCTTGTGAAAAGAAAGACTACAATTTCTGGCTGTTGGGCGCTATGGCGGGCGACAGTAAGGCAACTTTCCCACCCTGTCTGGGGCGTCTCCAGTCACGTCTTCGCCATTCATTGGGGCTCAGTTCGAAGTAGGAATCATCAGAAGACAGTTCTACTCCAGTCAATGAGATTCAGGCAGAAGACGTATCTGAAGATACAGTGGTGGGATCCCATCGTGACTGTCGTCCTCTATACGGCCCGACAACAAGGTGTGCTGGTCTGCGGTGATGTATCTTTTCACAACAGCTTCTCTTTGGTTGTCATCCGCAGTGCAGTTATAGCACAGTATGAGCCGTGCTGCGGCTCGCGTTAGTGCTGTTGGTAGGTTTCCGTCTTCTGTTGGAGGCCAGACCGTATCGTTTAGTTGACATGATTGCGGTTGAAACTTCCTGGCAGATTAAAACTGTGTGCCCGACCGAGACTCGAACTCGGGACCTTTGCCTTTCGCGGGCAAGTTTGGAAGAGCACTTGCCCGCGAAAGGCAAAGGTCCCGAGTTCGAGTCTCGGTCGGGCACACAGTTTTAATCTGCCAGGAAGTTTCATATCAGCGCACACTCCGCGGCAGAGTGAAAATCTCATTCTGGAAACATCCCCCCGGCTGTGGCTAAGCCATGTCTCCGCAATATCCTTTCTTTCAGGAGTGCTAGTTTTGCAAGTTTCGCAGGAGAGCTTCTGTAAAGTTTGGAAGGTAGGAGACGAGGTACTGGCAGAAGTAAAGCTGTGAGTACCGAGCGTGAGTCGTGCTTCGGTAGCTCAGATGGTAGAGCACTTGCCCGCGAAAGGCAAAGGTCCCGAGTTCGAGTCTCGGTCGGGCACACAGTTTTAATCTGCCAGGAAGTTTCATATCAGCGCACACTCCGCTGCAGAGTGAAAATCTCATTCATGATTGCGGTTGTTTCTCTTCTTCTCGTTTTGATTGGCGCCACTTGGTTTCGCAAGCGTTGCCTGTCCACTAGTGGCAGCAGTGGCGATTATCGATATGTAGTAACTGTGGCCCTATCTTTGGACCGACGGCGTGGATCTTCCAGGTCGTGAGTGTGCGGTTTGGTTGGGGACTCGGGTGAGCCAGGTCCGCGCTGTGCGGGAACACGTCGAGACCACTGGCGGCACGCATGGACTGCCAGATCGAAGCCCTGTGGTCAATAGGGAGCACTACCTCGTCGTAAGCCGGATCCTGCGAGGTTTAAGTTGAATGCATTTAGATTCAAGTAGAGAAACCTCCACCATTGTGAGATCTTGCGATTCTCCAGTGACCAGGGTTCATGTTGCTGCTCGTAGTGTTGCTGAGGTGAAGAGCAGCGAGTGAAGTGCTTGCGGAAGTTGGACCTGATGGGCTTTCCTGGACTTCTAATTACTATTTATTGCGTTCGGTTTGTTACTATTTGTTAAATTCAACCAGCGCTATTTTTCCTGCCTCGTGGCCGCAAACACCCCAGTTACCTGCCCTGGGGGTTAGTATATGTAACGGCAGTGCACATTTCCTCGCCTTGTCGCTGCTGTCCAGTAAGGTGTGTAGTTTGACAGCTTTCTTGATTGTAGGTTGATTGGCGATTCTTCTACTCTGGTGGTCATGATTCCTTTCTAGTTCCGGGTGCTCTAAGCACAGTCTTCTGTGGACGGAGTCCAGTCCGCCGGTTCCGGCTTTGGCATATTTTTACATCTTGCGTTTGGTTTATTGGGCGTCACGTAGCCTCAGCAAGATTATCATTAGGCATTCGTGAGACTGCCACTAGTCTGAGATACGATCTTGCGAAGTGAATGCGACTCTTGGCTGCCTATCTCATCGTTCGCGAAAGTGTTGTTTTGCAGAACCTACTCAGAGGTCAATTCCTGGTGCACCGTCTGTGACTGGCCCTTATGTTTTATTACTGTATTTGCTGTTTTATTGTACGTTCCTAAATTTCTTTATATAATTGCCATTCTTGGCGTTACAGCAGGTTTAAATGATTGTTCTACAAAGTTTACCATCACTTTGTTTCACCTGTTTGGCGATCTGTCGCTTGTCTTTTAAATTAACCTTTGCTGTTGTGGATGCTATTTTCTTCTTCTTCTTTCGTTTCACCCTCTTTGGGGTATGCTGGATCAATCATTTCTTTGTGCATTGTTCTTTTCTTAGGGCCCAGTATTTCTTCATTCTTTCTGATCTTCTTCTCCTCTCTTCTTCCGAGATGAAGGGTTTGGACTTTTGTGTGGATTTGTCTTGGAACCTTATTTTTTCACCTTTAGTAATTAATTTAGCAGTTCGATCAATAAGTGAATTTTCTGAAATCTTTAATTCCACTAGGTCTTTCTCAGTTTCTTTAAACCAGTTGGGCTTCGTTTTTCGGTTACGGAAGAAGTCAAAGATTTGTTTAGTTAATCTGTTGGAATTCATTCTGAGAAGATGACCATAAAAATTTATTCTCCTTTTTCGCATAGAATCTGAAAGTTTTTAAATTTTCTTGTAGAGAGTTTCATTTTTGATGTATATAATCTTATTGTCTTGAAATTTTGGCCCAATGATTTTTCTTAAAATTTTTCTTTCCTTTACCTCAAGTTTCTACATTTGGCCTTTGAAATTCATGTTAACTGTTTCTGCTGCATACAGTGCTTCTGGCTTAATCACTGTCTTGTAATGTGTAATTTTGGACCCCCATGAAAGGGATTTCTTGTTGTATGTATTCTTTGTTAGTTGGAAGGCCAATTCAAGTTTTTTTTCTGGATTCCATTGCTTTGCTTTCCCCAGCATTCCAACTAATCCATTCTCCGAGATATTTGAATTCTTTTACTATTTCAATCTTCTGTTCTTGAACTTTGAGGTATTTACATGAGTGCTTGATGTTTGTCAATATCTTAGTTTTTTCAGAGGAGATGTGAAGACCAATTTTAGCTGCTTGTTTCTTTAGTTCAAGGATTTGCTCCCGTGCTTCTTCCATTGTTTCAGCAAACAGGGCCATATCATCTGCAAAAGCAATGCAATTTACTTTAAGGTTCTTCTTTTTGCAACCCAGTCTTATACCACTCTTAATATTTGTGTTCCATTCTCTGACTACTTTCTCAAGAGCACAATTCAACAGCAACGGTGAGAGCCCATCGCCCAGTCGCACTCCCGTTTTTATTTCAAAGGGTTCCGATAGTTCGCCCATAAATTTAACTTTCGAAAATGTATTTGTAAGGGTCGCTTTTATAATATTAGTTGTTTTCTTATCCAAACCCATTTCTTCCAGGACTGATAACAGAGATTCTCTATCCGAATCATTTTACTGTATTTTTTTTCAATTTTTTATATAATTGCCATTCTTGGCGTTACAGCAGGTTTAAATGGTTGTGCTACCAAGTTTATCAACATTTTGTCTCACCCATTTGGTGATCAGTTGCCTGTCTTTTTAAATTTTGAATTAACCTTTGCTATTTCTTTGCTGCTTTACAGTATGTTTGTTAAATTTTTAATAATTGCCGTTCTTGGCGTTAAAGGTCTTCAGCCTTGGCTGTGGTTACTTGCCTTAAAATTCTACTAGGGATCACATTGGCTTGTTTTTAAAACATTATTTTCTGTGTCTGTATTTTATGCTCATTTGGTAAACTGTAACGCACTGAAAGCACTATTAATTACACACTTGTTTATTCCTTCATTAATAACGTGTGATATCTTGATTTATGGCTGAGTCTGGAATTACTGTTTTAAAATAAAGGTGTGTAATTGCAAAAGGGAACCAATAGTAACTGATTAAGGCGCCGTCCACAATCGTAACCGAATCCTGCCTTCCTTGACTACCAGGTTTCACAGCTGTACGTCGATTATATTCTACATGTATCACTGGCGACATTAGTGAGAGCAAGCTGTACTGCTGAAGTGGTTTGACTGCAGTGATTTATAAATTTCATGTGCTCACCACCAGGTGCTTTCTGGTACGACATCAGTAAGTATAATATTTCGTGATACACACACACACACACTGAGATACTGGGGGCTCATTTCAGTCAGTCTAGTAGTGGAAATTTAGGATTAATCATCTTCTGGAAGTTATAGCTCTTCTTATTTCCGTGGTTGCTAGGAAAACTGAAGAGGAATTCCGACATATACAAGATAGCATTTTACAGTTTTGTTTCATATGGACACGTTTCAGCATTTTATGTTCTGTCTTTAGTGGAATTTTTTGTTTATTTTCTTTCTGAGAAATTATTCTCGCATGCTAACCTCTGCGCTGGTCATGTGATGCTTGGCTCAAAAGTATTTACATCTGAAAAAAGAGCGATGACTGAATGTCAAATATTTTACATTAGTTTACAATCTAGACATGTGTCAATGAGATCAGTAATTAAAACTTCCGGGCTAAGAGGCCGTGGTCCAATAGTAGAAAAACTTCTCCCTGACGTTTCGTTGCCAGCTGCGGGCAACTTCATCTGAGGTGAGTCTACGACTGGCTGCTAGGCCGTGGAGGTCCTGTTTATATAGAGCGCGTAGAGGGCGCCACCACTCGTCACGTGTTGTCAACAGCAAAACTATCTCTGGCTGGCGTCATTACTCTCGATCGAAGGTGATCGATTGTCACATCTTTGGTATAGAGTCGATCGCCATATCTTATCTAGCTTCAAGCCTTCTTCTTTCCTGTTAAAATTATTGTGGTGTTTAAAAATCTCTACAGCCTCTCTATACATACGTGCATAATAATGCGACGTCTTAGCTAGCACGCTCGTCTCACTAAATTTTTTTTCATGGTCACCCGTTTCAAAAACATGTTCCGCTACAGCCGATTTGTCCGTGTGTCCCAATCGACAGTTCCTTTTATGTTCAGTTAGGCGAGTATTGATACTTCTTTTTGTGGTTCCAATGTAAACCTTCCCACAACTACACGGAATCTTATACACACCAGGAGTAGCTAAAGGGTGTGGTGCATCTTTCGCCGATCTTAAGCATTCACTAATCTTCTTGGTAGGTCTGATGATTGTTTCAACTCTGAACTTGGCCAGCACTTTCCCGATACGGTCCGTAACATTGTGGATGAATGGAAGAAAAACTTTCCCCACCGATGGTTGTTGTTGTTGCACGTTTTCGGACATTTTTCTTCTGGGATGGAGTGCTCTATCTATCTCCTTGCCAGCGTACCCATTTTTCTGGAAAGCGGTTCGCAAGTGGTTTAGTTCCTCTTTCAAATAAGCTGGCTCACAGATTTTATTAGCCCTGTCCACCAATGTCTTGATAATACCTCTCTTCTGCCTGGGATGATGGTTTGAATCCTTACGAAGGTAACGATCGGTATGTGTATCTTTTCTGTAGACTTTGTGACCCAGAGTCCCATCTGCTCGTTTAATTACTCAGACGTCCAAAAAATTTATCTGTCCATTACTTTCTGTCTCCATAGTGAATTGTATTTTTGAATTGATGCTATTCAAATGCTTCAAAAAACGGTTCAGTTCTTCTTCACCGTGATTCCATATGACAAAAGTGTCGTCCACATACCGATACAACTTCAAAGGCCTTTTTCTGGCTGACTGCAGTGCTTGCTGTTCAAAAAATTCCATAAAAATATTAGCAACGGCTGGACTTAGAGGGCTACCCATTGCCACTCCATTAATTTGTTCACAGAACTCATTATTATACTGAAAATAAGTCGTGGAAAGGCAATGTCTAAACAAAGCTACTATGTCAGGAGGAAATATGCCAGATATTAAACACCACAATAATTTTAACAGGAAAGAAGAAGGCTTGAAGCTAGATAAGATATGGCGATCGACTCTGTACCAAAGATGTGACAATCGATCACCTTCGATCGAGAGTAATGACGCCAGCCAGAGATAGTTTTACTGTTGACAACACGTGACGAGTGGTGGCGCCCTCTACGCGCTCTATATAAACAGGACCTCCACGGCCTAGCAGCCAGTCGTAGACTCACCTCAGATGATGCTGCCCGCAGCTGGCAACGAAACGTCAGGGAGAAGTATTTCTACTATTGGACCACGGCCTCTTAGCCCGGGAGTTTTAATTACTGAAGACGCCGGTCGTGAAAGCCTACACGAGATGTCAATGAGTTGTTCAGGCATTGTATGTTGTTCATATTTAAGGCATTGGTTTTAGAAAAATTTGGAAGTAATAACGGACATCCATATCTGTTTATGGACATCACACGACGTTATTACTTGTCGATAACGGCAGTTTTAAACCATTCACTCTACAGCTTGTCATCTACAAACAACGAAACGTTTTTATTTTCTGTCCGTCGTTCATTTGCGACTGATAATCGCCATATATCGTATTATTTCGCATCTTACGGTTTTTTGATATTGTGATGTTTTTTCACTTGGTTGTAGTTGAAGTACTTATTTCTTTTGCTACTGCCGTTCCTTACTGTTACACATGGATTTTGTACGGTTTATCAGAGTAGCAGAAAGTCGCTGCCGTCTTTTCACGTGTTGTTGCGGCTGTTGTTGGTCATTTGTTTCGTTTCGTATTCGTTTGGATGTAAAGTTTGTGTGTGTGTGTGTGTGTGTGAGAGAGAGAGAGAGAGAGAGAGAGAGAGAGAGAGAGAGAGAGAGAGAAGAGAGAGAGAGAGAGGGGGGGGGCGGAGGGGGATGGGCGGGGAGAGAGAGGGAGAGGGGGGGAGAGGTGGAGTGGTTATGGAGAGGGCTGTATAGTGAGTGGTGTGAAGTATGGAGAAGAGAAATTGATTTTAGACGGTGATCACATGCTGTTTGGGGGAGGAGCCGGGTTGGACAGTCCTATTGTGGCAAAAAGTGTTTTATTGCACGTATTCATTTGGTACTTCCTTTCTTTGGTCTATTGATTTTTAGGATGTAATAATATTGTTTTATTACTAATTTATGGTACAGGTTGTTACTAGTTTTTAAATACGTTTCTAAGTTCTATGGGTAGCTATTACTATTCAGTGCTCTCAGATGCTCTGTATATCTGGCTCTAAAGTTACTACATGTCTGGCCCACGTATACTGATTGACAGAAATGTAAAACATGTAACATCTCATGATCGCTCCTTATGCAAATGTGTCGATGTTGCGATGTCGCCAAACATGGATTCGACCACCATGATGCTGTAAACAGAACCTGGATTCATCCGAAAAAATTACGTTTTGTCATTCGTGCACCCAGGTTCGTCGTTGAGTACACCATCGCAGGCGCTCCTGTCTGTGACGCAGCGTCAAGGGTAATCACAGCCATGGTCTCCGAGCTGATCGTCCATGCTGCTGCAAACGTCGTCGAACTGTTCGTGCAGATGGTTGTTGTCTTGCAAACGTCCCCAACTGTTGACTCATGGATCGAGACGTGGCGGCATGATCCGTTACTGCCATGCGGATAAGATGCCTGTCATCTCGACTGCTAGTGATACGAGGCCGTTGGGATCCAGCACGGCGCTCCATATTTACCGTCTGAACCCACCGATTCCATATTCTGCTAACAGTCAGTGGATCTCGACCAACGCGAGCAGCAATGTCGCGATACGATAAACCGCAATCGCGATAGGCTATAATCCGACCTTTATCAAAGTCGGAAACGTGATGGTACGCATTTCTCCTCCTTACACGAGACATCACAGCAACGTTTCACCAGGCATCGCCGGTCAACTGCTGTTTGTGTATGAGAAATCGGTTGGAAACTTTCCTCATGTCAGCACGTTGTAGGTGTCGCCACCGGCGCCAACCTTGTGTGTATGCTCTGAAAAGCTAATCATTTGCATTTCACAGCATCTTCTTCCTGTCGGTTAAATTTCGCATCTGTAGCATGTCATCTTCGTGGTGTAGCAATTTTAATGGCCAGTAGTGTAGCTTCCTGACGCCCCACGTCAAATCGGAGGCTGCTTTCTCGCAGTAGACCATATGTTGATGGGACGGCATGGCATCCGTCTTGCGGTCCATCAAAAATGGGTGAAATGGCTCTGAGCTGTATGGGACTTAAATTCTAAGGTCATCAGTCCCCTAGAACTTAGAACTACTTAAACCTAACTAACCTAAGGACATCACACACATCCATGCCCGAGGCAGGATTCGAACCTGCGACCGTAGTGGTCGCGCGGTTCCAGACTGTAGCGCCTAGAACCGCACGGCCACCCCGGCCGGATGCAGTCCAACATTTCCCGGTTTATTGTGTGGCAAGATTGCCTGTGTAATACTAAGATCCAACCGAAACACTGTTGATCTCGAAAAGCCGTATTCTAGTACAGTTTGCAAAATGATACGATGAAGGCGTCTTGCAGCGATTACCATCCCACGTTCAGAGTCCGTTAACTCTCGACTGGCTCTCAGGTTCACAACTCACCCGTATGTAACAGACTGTTCAGGTATGGTTTACAGACTCACGCCACAATCCGCATCTAGCCGCAACATTCGGGCGTCTTACACGGCACATCTTCAAACAGCAGAAGCCTTCCAGTGACTTTTAGTGGCCTGGTTTAAAAAGGATGAACTGGAATACAAATACGCCACTACACCCGGTATGAAGCGGTTCTCACGTTTCCTTACAGCTTCCTTGTTAGTCAGCTTAGAGTTCCACCGTTCTCCCGGATTCTCCTTCTCGGTCGCAGACATATCTCAAACCACATAGCGGTGTCTGTCACTCTGTGTGTTGTATTCAGAGTTGATGGAAGTTCTGAATTAGCTTCTCACCGCCTTCCATCCGCATCTCGCTGCTATTCTGCTTCTGGTCCCAGTAAGGTCCATCTTCCGCGTCTCGAGATCGAATGTACGAGGGTTGCCCAGAAGGTAATAGACCACATTGTTTTCCTCAGCCTAAAACAACGCTACGAATGTAAAACAATACGTGTGCATTATTTGCAGTCTCTTGAGCGAGCACGCCATGTTTCTATCATTTCTGGCAGAGAGCGTAGCTGCTGGACAGTTTCAAAATGGCGTCTCTAGGTGATGTACGTTACAAGCAACTGCACTGCAGAGAAAGAAACTGTGGGGAATATTCACAAACGCTTGTGCAAAGTCTGCTGTCAACAGACGTACAGTTAGTCGCTGGACACGGAGGTGAGGTCATCAGGAAACGGTTCGGCGGAGCTCCTCCATTTGCAGCGGTCGGGAAGACCATCCGCGGCTGTCATAGCTGACATGTTGCAGCGAGCTGATACTGGCAATCGCGAGCACAGACGCATTACGACTCGGCAGTTGGAGCTGCATCTGTCAATCAGCAAAGGAAACGTAGGGAGGTGATTCACACAGTGAAGCACTGGCTCCGGTACCAGGACAAGGATTGGTACCGACAGGGTATACACGCCCTCGTTTCGCGGCTGAAGGAAGGCCCTAGAACGGAATGGACATTACGTGGAAAAAAAGGGTGAGTAGATAAAACACATTATTTCGTCTGTGCAATTCTCGTTGTGTTCAATAAAGAATCGTTGAAGGAAAAAAAAATGCGGTGCATTACTTTCTGTGCAACCCTCGTATCTCCTTCCGCGTTCCAACATTGAATCTCCTCTCTTTCTCCTTCACACCTCGTCGTATCATATGTCTCCCTTTATTTTGTGCTTGTGCACAAATGCACGCACTTCCGGACAAAGTGCCGGCTGGTGTGGCCGTGCGGTTCTAGGCGCTTCAGTCTGGAACCGCGTGACCGCTACGGTCGCAGGCTCGAATCCTGCCTCGGGCATGGATGTGTGTGATGTCCTTAGGATAGTTGGGTTTAAGTAGTTCTAAGTTCTAGGGGACTTATGACCACAGATGTTACGTCCCATAGTGCTCAGAGCCATTTTGAACCGGACAAAGTCGAAAACATAGTTACATTCTCATTCTCCACCAAAGTGTAGCTGCGTATCGCTATTACACATCGTAAACAACTCGCGACCTACTCACTGGAATACTAAGCACTAACGCTAATCTACAGCATAACAGTGTCACCCTGCCACGTAGACAATACGATAGCCCACAGCGAACTACAAATAAGCTGTGTCATTCATTAAAAGTACCAAAATTTCTGAGAAATCTACACTTACGGAGCAAAATATCTGAGCAGAAACAATAGACTGTGCTATTTTCTACTGAAACGCCAAGCACCGCTAACAATTTTTCCTTCTCAACGAATCGTCTGCCTTCTGTACAGAAGCACGTGCCATTCGAGAAACAGTTATGTATGGTAGACAGTCTGACCTAAAAAGTTACAAATCTGTCGGGTAACAAGACTGTACTGCAATTTTTGTAGTGTCCATTATAATGTAAACACCTCAAACTGATTTTAAATATCAATCAAAAAGTGCAAAACAACAGCGCAAAGACGGCACGAACAATTTATCCACGTAAATTGTACATACTTCCTACTGAGTTCTTAGGGGCCGCGTAGGAATAATAGTAATGAGTATGCGGACATACTAGTAAATGAGGCAATGAAGATATCATAAACACATGATTTCAACCACAGTTAACAGTATCGTTCAAGAGGAGCCTTTCATTAATGTGAAAGCAAAGTGATATCAACCTAAAATTATAAGTGACAGAAGTTACGCATAGGTACAGACAGACATTCCCCGACAACATTGATATAGGAATTCGCAGAAACTGGAAGTCTTTGGTCGCAAATTTCTTTATTTGTTTCAATTAGATCAAATATTTTATTCATTTCCGTGAATTTTTAAACATTGGATCATCTCACCCCTTATCAACTTCGATTTACTTCGTGTTTTACGGACATAGAAGGCAAGTAACATCGCTAGTAAGGCTGAGATTCAGTCGCGGTTCATTTACTAGTAACTTGCATCAAATCAAGGGTCCTCATATTGCGAGTGTGAAGCTACATCAAGTGCACATTATTTTTCTCTGTAGGTGGCACGACAGGCACCAGAGAGAGTAACTGACCCTTTTTAGTCCAATTTGAACAACGACTGCCACCTACTGTTAACTGTTTGCCATCCACGAACATTATGGGAGGATATAAAATATTAGCCAAATATTCAGTGTGGATTTGTGTTAAAAACTGTACTATAAACGTTGAAAGAAAATGTAATACATTTGTGTTATGAAATATTGAGATACGCAGACGGCCACACGACCAATTACCAAATAACTAAACTAACAAATAAATAATGTGTGACAGTTTTTAACAATGACTGCGATTAGCTGGAATATTCCTCTATTTATCTTCGTGGCGTATGTTGGTGCCAACTTGCCCACAGGAGCTGACTTCGGCAATTCTCATTACCTAGATTCCGACGCACACAGTTGCCCAAGTGTGTGATTTATTTAATGTAAAAATTACAGCGTATTTCGGGAGGTACGACCCCGTTATAAAGTCCTATGAAAAGAAAAACATTAATCATTATTTCGCACAATTTCACACACTAACATATATGTAATGGCTAACATTGTTCATGTGACATGGCGTACCTTAGAAGTGTTATGCCATTAAGCACAGTCAAAAATGTGCAAGCGGCACCCAAGCATTGTCAAACATATAACACTCTCCACTATACATATCATGGTTATTTAACAACAAAGAAGTTGACGTTGTGTCTCTGATGGATAACAAACTGTAGCAATGGCCGAACCATAAGAACAGCACAATTGTGAATTGGGTGGTGAAAAGGGGAAAGTATATGAAATAAAATGTCAGAGTTGTGAGATGAAGAAGGTGGAAAGAAAGAGGAAACCTTTAAATGAACATAGTAATAAACAGAATGGCTCATTGGCGGTAGCAATGTGCCTTAAAAATGTGCAGCACTCGTTAGGAAGCACAAGAAAGCTTGAAAACATTGCATTTATAAGAAAAAGATTGGTTAGTGTCAAATTTACACGAAATAGAAAAATTTTGAGCAATCAGAGGTGAACGAGTCAACATGTTAAACGAAAAGACTGAAAGGTCCAATGAAATTTAAGGGCCCTCTTTGGCGACTCTCGGAGAAAGAGTAATAAAAAAGTTTTTAGTGTTTCTAGTTTTTAATTTATAATGTGTTGTGGCGTAGAAAGACAGCCACGCCACGGAAGTAGCCGAAAGGCACGCGTTTAGCAGGCAAGAGATAGGTCTGTAACAGGATACGTAATGAATGCTATAAAGAAAAGTACGTGGCTTCTGGAATACTTAACTTTAATCCATCCTTGGTACATCGCTATTGACAATATAAGTGAGACTCCATAGATACATGCAATGTTACTAATGGCGCCTTGCTAGGTCGTAGCCATTGACTCAGCTGAAGGCTATTCTAACTATCTGCTCGGCAAAGGAGCGAGGCTTCGTCAGTGTAGTCGCTAGCTACGTCGTCCGCACAACTGGGGCGAGTGCTATTCCGTATCTCGAGACCTGCCTTGTGGTGGCGCTCGGGCTGCGATCACTGAAAGTGGCGACACGCGGGTCCGACATGTACTAATGGACCGCGGCCGATTTAAAACTACCACCTAGCAAGTGTGGTGTCTGCCGGTGACACCACATAATGTACGTTGTGAGCGACTTTTGCAACCTGGATCGAGCGTTAGTCTCGAGCATTCGACTGGCTGTCAACGATTGCGTATGTGGAATAGTATACTATCGAATACGATGGGACTGCCGACAGTGTCACGCATTTTTCTCAAAGGGTTGCTGTGGAGAGGCTTCAAACATTTGTCGCACAGTCTGGTGATTAGAAAGTGTACACCATCACCTCTCATCCCCATGACAGCCAAATGCTAACGGTAGAAATTTATTCTACCACCACGGTTCGATCCTGCTGCCTCTGAAACGAGCACCACAGCACAAGGATGCATTACTGACCTCAGCTACGAAGGTAGGTACCTAGTAATAGTGTTTATCATTTGTATTCCTGTCGCTGAAATACAGAAACAGCTGCTGCCCACCCACCCCCAAAATAAAATAGTTTCAAGGCAAAACAGCGTTAAGGCACAAAGTGTACTGTCACTGCAACTACCAGTGGCCTAACGTTGCGTGCGTGATCTGCGTGACAGTTCGAGATTCACTTTCTATCAGACGGCCATAAGTACCAACCCTCATTAGAAGAGACTTGTCAGATGGTGACTGCTCCCACGTGGCCACCGCCTTGCTCCAGAACATAACACACAGTCCGACGCACTACAGTTTTATGCGACTCTAATGCGCCATCAAATTTAATACAATATTAAATCATAAAAGAGAGTTTCTAGGCGCATCACTGCATATATAGGTACATGGACTATCAAAGCAACAACAATTTTTAAGCGGCCCGTTGTTAAGTGACAGCCATTATTGAAAAGTGACGACTCACTTAATTACCTACGTGACACGCAAACAAACAGACCGCAAATCGCAGGCGTTACTCGTCATTATTCGCTAATGTCATCATCACTTGTGTCTTCGGAGACTGCGTCAGGAACAGATTCATTTCCTCTTTCTCAATCACCCTTCGTCCGCCCACGGTAGCTGAGTGGTAAGCGCGACAGAATGTCAATTCTAAAGGCCCGGGTTTCATCCCCATGGGCCGGCCAGAGTGGCCATGCGGTTCTAGGCGCTACAGTCTGGAACCGCGCGACCGCTACGGTCGCAGGTTCGAATCCTGCCTCGGGCATGGACGTGTGTGATGTCCTTAGGTTAGTTAGGTTTAAGTAGTTCTAAGTTCTAGGGGACTGATAACCTCAGAAGTTGAGTCCCATAGTGCTCAGAGCCATTTGAACCATTTTTTTTTTTCATCCCCATCGACGCGCAAGCCGCCGAAGTTGCCTCAAATCGAAAGACTTGCACCCGGCGAACGGTCTACGCGACGGGAGGCCCTACTCACATGACATTTACATTTTATTTTACCCTTCGTGTCGTTCCAGAGCACATCACCTTCACTGCTGTCCAGATTATTTGAAATACAGCATTTTCTGACAATTTTCTGATCGTTAGTGCTCCGATGTTTTTCCAGGCAGCCGAAACACATTGTCAATAACGTGGACGGCAGTACGCTTAATTTTTCATGCCGGGGTCAGTTCACGGTTTGGTTCGTAAAATCATTGTACGTACTGCTCCTGAATGTAACCCTTGAAAAGTTTATTTTTATTAACGTTCAGGGGTTGTAACACAGAAGTCATTCCTCCAGGAATAATAAGAAGGTCACTGGTTTGGCTGTGAATTAGGACTGTTGATATTTTTTAAAAAATATCGGAAGTACCGTATATCGATATTTAAAAATGTCATTATCGGCTCTCCATATGTCGCATAAAAGTAACGGTATATCGATATATGGCCGCAACGAGTCATTTAACGTTATTATACCAAACAATTTGTTGCTTATGTGGACCTAGCGCTAGGCGTTCCTCACTTTCGTATATTATTTGGTGCAATTTTTTTCATAACTCCAACACAAATCACATGCATACGATACAAAATGAAACTTATCGTAACTTAACCTATTGTAGTAGTATGTTTTCTGTTCTGATGTTTGTGCTTTGTTTTACAGTAGTTGTGTAGATTCAAAACAGGCTACGAATTGTGTATAACAACACTGAAGTTGGATTTTACAGTAACGCTGGTAAATTTTGTCAGAAAATTTGCACTTATCAGAGATCACGAGGAAGTATGGACTTGCTGTTTCTCTTCTTGTGGCGCGATATCGTACTTTAGTATTACACGTACTTTATTACCCACTTCCATTGGTTTCCTAGGTTGCGATAGTAGAGCTAACATTTAGTAAACACTTCTTGTTTTCACATGTCCGCAGTTCTGAGATGACATTTTTTGCGTTTTGTTCTTGAGATATATATTTCTCTAAGCTATGGTTATCAAAGATGAGCCTTTGACATTTTGGCATAGAACTTCTTTCACTGATGTTCTCTTAAAGACTAAAATTTTGAGGAATAGAAAAGCTGTATTCCGAACTGCACTTAACAGTACTTCAAGTCATGATATTGCACAGTGTATTAAAACGAGAAAGAATTTATATTTCCGTTATAAGGCCATCAAAATTATAGAAGTAACTACTACTACAGAGGTCGACTGATTTATTATTTTCTCTTTTTGAATGTCATTATGTGCATATACTAGTAGTTCGTCCATCAAGTTTAGTTTTCTCCCTTTTTAAATAATTCTTATGGCTGCAAACACTGAACGAAGTGCTACTTTCATGTAAGCAAAAAAAAAACATACCAGTTGATAAGGTTTGTGACTTGCTGCGGCCAGAAGAAATGGAGCAACAGTTTCGTCACATTCACAAGAGTCAATGTGGTTCACAATATTTCTCATACAGCATTGTCTTGTGAGAGTGATACACGTGATAGAGATACAGAACGAATGAGTGCATCAAATTAAAGTATGCTGGTGTCTGGTACACCGGAAAGCCAGAATGAGCCTTCCTAAACTTCTATTGCGTAATAGAGGTCCAGGTTCCCACCTCCACCTCAAAAACGTACTCTGAGGTGACAAAAGTCGTGGGATAGCGATATGCACATACACAGATGGCGGTAGTATCGCATACACAAGGTATAAAAGGGCGGTGCATTGCGAGACCTGTCACTTGTACTCATGTGAAAAGGTTGAAAGGTCTCTGTTAGATTCCTTTCATGTTAATTTCTTAAATCTGTTGTCATTTACGCCATAAATTCCTCTTCTAAATATACTGTGCTGTTTCTGACTCTATCTGGGAGGAGATTGAGCAGTGGAACGTGTTACTTTTACACATAAACAAGAGCGATCTGTCACACTACTACACTTTAAAACATAGTTTATGTGTAATTCATGTCACACAGTCTCGTATTGGAACCTACATGCGCTTTTTTTATATAGTGTATATGATAAGATACTGTTATCCCCCTTCCCTTCTGTGTGAAAGGATGAATGAGCAAATGTATTTCTAGTTCCATGCTTGATGGTAGCAGACAAGCCTGTCTGCTAGAGAACATTAGGACCAACATCGGAACAGGTAGCTATGCTTTCTAAAAGCAAACAGGTTTCTATTCTTAGTATGGTCCTGTCCGTCCATTGTCATGTTGGTATAGGAAGCTGCCTCTGGTCACTTCCGTTTGTATCTGTGAAGCACCCTTAGTAGGGGCCCAGGCAGTCTGTCCGCGGCGAGGGTCTGAAGTGGTAAGATCTCCGGGTAAACGCGTCTCTGCTAAGTCCGTAGGACAATGGATTTCTTAAGTTCAGCCTAACTGAAAATTTAATCACCTTTATTTCAGGTTTAGATCTAAAATATCTTACGTTATCTTAAATTGCAACGCAGTGTAATTCGAGTGTGAAGTTCAGGATATCTTCCAGTAGTTGCTTTATCACTACTTTGTAAGTAAAGTGGAACCACGTGTTGATGATCCTTAACTCTAACTAAGATCATCAATCTTAAATGCGAATGTGCGTGAGATTATAACGTCTCGTCTTGACAATATTTTTCAATTTAGCAACTTTTCTTTATGTTCAACGCACGTGGGGTGTACTTTGTGAGTCCAGTACCACGTGCTTATACAATTGTTTGACCCATCAGGTTAATAGTAAGACGATAGTAACCAGTTCGAGGTTTTTCTTTAGTAAATTGCGTTTCGATGTAATTTATTTTAATTATCAAAATTATTGTGGAGTTACACTCTTTGTGTGAACCAAGTTGACCACGTGAAGCATGTGGTGTAGTCATAAAAGTAGCCCTCAGCTATTCCTTTCGGGAAGATTTCACAGAGAGTTAGTATTAATTTAGTATACCAGTGTGTGGTAATTTCATCATGGACAAGATTTCACTACGAACGTAACTTCTTTGGGTGAAAATTGAATCGGTTGGTTGTGGTTAATTTCCTCTTGCATATGTTTCAACGTTCTTCGTGTGTTATTTTATGAATGCAGTATTGTATGCAGTCTCCCAATCTTGGCTCCATATTTGATGTGTTCCGTAAGGTTACAAACTCACATTTTCACAATCCTTAATAATGCACCAGTTTAGTTATGAATCAAGTTTAATACGCTGAAATTTTAACGGAACAATGATCAATGTTAAAATAAATGTCCAAATATAAACTGATCTATTTCTTTTTATTTAAATTCTATGTATATATATATATATATATATATATATATATATATATATATATATATATATATATATATTAGTTGAGGACCAGGACCAATTGGATGAAAATCAGTGTGGGTTTAGGCCTCTTAGAAGTTGTCAGGACCAGATCTTTAGCTTACGGCAAATAATGGAAAAGTGTTATGAGTGGAACAGGGAATTGTATCTATGCTTTATAGATCTAGAAAAGGCATATGACCGGGTTCCTAGGAGGAAGTTATTGTCTGTTCTACAAGATTATGGAATAGGAGGCAAACTTTTGCAAGCAATTAAAGGTCTTTACATGGATAGTCAGGAAGCAGTTAGAGTTGACGGTAAATTGAGTTCATGGTTCAGAGTAGTTTCAGGGGTAAGACAAGGCTGCAACCTGTCTCCACTGTTGTTCATATTATTTATGGATCATATGTTGAAAACAATAGACTGGCTGGGTGAGATTAAGATATGTGAACACAAAATAAGCAGTCTCGCATATGCGGATGACTTAGTTGTGATGGCAGATTCGATTGAAAGTTTGCAAAGTAATGTTTCAGAGCTCGGTCAGAAATGTAAGGACTATGGTATGAAGATTAGCATCTCCACAACGAAAGTAATGTCAGTGGGAAAGAAATATAAACGGATTGAGTGCCAAATAGGAGGAACAAAGTTAGAACAGGTGGACGGTTTCAAGTACTTAGGATGCATATTCTCACAGGATGGCAACATAGTGAAAGAACTGGAAGCGAGGTGTAGCAAAGCTAATGCAGTGAGTGCTCAGCTACGATCTACTCTCTTCTGCAAGAAGGAAGTCAGTACCAAGACTAAGTTATCTGTGCACCGTTCAATCTTTCGACCAACTTTGTTGTATGGGAGCGAAAGCTGGGTGGATTCAGTTTACCTTATCAACAAGGTTGAGGTTACGGATATGAAAGTAGCTAGGATGATTGCAGGTACTAGTAGATGGGAACAATGGCAGGAGGGTGTCCACAATGAGGAAATCAAAGAAAAACTGGGAATGAACTCTATAGATGTAGCAGTCAGGGCGAGCAGGCTTAGATGGTGGGGTCATGTTACACGCATGGGAGAAGCAAGGTTACCCAAGAGACTCATGGATTCAGCAGTAGAGGGTAGGAGGAGTCGGGGCAGACCGAGGAGAAGGTACCTGGATTCGGTTAAGAATGATTTTGAAGTAATAGGTTTAACATCAGAAGAGGCACCAATGTTAGCACTGAATAGGGGATCATGGAGGAACTGTATAAGGCGGGTTATGCTCTAGACTGAACGCTGAAAGGCATAATCAGTCTTAAATGATGATGATGATATATATCACCGGTTGTCGTATGACTATTAAAAGACTATAATTAATGTTAGTCTGGTTGGGAATTTGGTAAGCTAGACTGGATACCTGGTGAAACAGTTGCGCAGTAATGCAAGGTTAACTTCCCCAGATAGCTCACAGCTTTTAACCAGCTTTTATTGTCTTGAATATTAGCACCGCTTTCAGAACAACTTAATGCATCAACGTTACAAGATTTCCTACCTGATTATCGTGGCACGACGGGACTAAACGGACTTTGAACGCGGATAGTTGGAGCTATATCCATGGGATATTCCATCTCGGAAATCGTTAGAGAATTCACTATTCTGAGATCCACAGTGTCAAGTGTGTGTCGAGAATACAAAATTTCAGGCATTACCTCTGACCACGGTTAACGCTGTGGCTGACGGCGTTCACTTAACGACC
The DNA here is from genome assembly GCF_021461395.2 of Schistocerca americana. NCBI lineage: Eukaryota > Metazoa > Arthropoda > Insecta > Orthoptera > Acrididae > Schistocerca > Schistocerca americana. The sequence continues at coordinate 26,347,521 of NC_060124.1, forward strand.
GAGAACAGTGGCGTTTGCATAGAATGGTCAGTGCTAACAGACAAGCAACTCTGCGCGAAATAACCGCAGAAATCAGTGCGGGACGTACGACGAACGTATCAGTTAGGACAGTGCGGCGTAATTTGGCGTTAATGGGCCATGGCAGCACATGACCGACGCGAGTGCCTTTGCCAACAGCACGACAACGCCTGCACCGCCTCTCCTGGTCTCGTGACCATATCGGGAAAACTGTGACCTGGTCAGATGAGTACCAAGTTCAGTTGCAGAAAATTAACAATTTTTTCAGCCTTCAGTTGAAAGGTAATTTTTACTCGTTTTCCTAGGTTTCGATTCCAGTAATGGAATCTCCTTCAGAACCTATAAATTAAACCACATACGGACATATATTAACTCACTGAAACGCATCATCAGTCTAATGATTGAATCATAAAGAAATCGTGATACTTACAAAAAATTTTAAATTATTTTGAGAGCCAAACACAGGCGATGTCACAGATTAAAAATTAAAACAATAAAGACGCATAATCATAAGATTATGTCTGTCAGAATTAAAACCATTAAGGCGAACGTAGACGGAGCTACGCCGGCGAGAAATAAGGACCACATGTGAGCGGCGCGGAAAACTAGGCGTGGCGAGCAGTTTGGCGGCGAGGCTCGGCCGCGGCCAAGCGCATGCGCAGGCGCGAGAGACAAACTGTCTCAAAATTACTTAGAGCAAATAGACATATAAACAAAATGTGACTGAAAGCCGTCCTACAAATGGACAAACCTATCTATTGGTATGGCAACATTAAACAATTTACCTGATAACAAACTACAAAGCCAAAGTATATACACTCCTGGAAATTGAAATAAGAACACCGTGAATTCATTGTCCCAGGAAGGGGAAACTTTATTGACACATTCCTGGGGTCAGATACATCACATGATCACACTGACAGAACCACAGGCACATAGACACAGGCAACACAGCATGCACAATGTCGGCACTAGTACAGTGTATATCCACCTTTCGCAGCAATGCAAGCTGCTATTCTCCCATGGAGACGATCGTAGAGATGCTGGGTGTAGTCCTGTGGAACGGCTTGCCATGCCATTTCCACCTGGCGCCTCAGTTGGACCAGCGTTCGTGCTGGACGTGCAGACCGCGTGAGACGACGCTTCATCCAGTCCCAAACATGCTCAATGGGGGACAGATCCGGAGATCTTGCTGGCCAGGGTAGTTGACTTACACCTTCTAGAGCACGTTGGGTGGCACGGGATACATGCGGACATGCATTGCCCTGTTGGAACAGCAAGTTCCCTTGCTGGTCTAGGAATGGTAGAACGATGGGTTAGATGACGGTTTGGATGTACCGTGCACTATTCAGTGTCCCCTCGACGATCACCAGTGGTGTACGGCCAGTGTAGGAGATCGCTCCCCACACCATGATGCCGGGTGTTGGCCCTGTGTGCCTCGGTCGTACGCAGTCCTGATGGTGGCGCTCACCTGCACGGCGCCAAACACGCATACGACCATCATTGGCACCAAGGCAGAAGCGACTCTCATCGCTGAAGACGACACGTCTCCATTCGTCCCTCCATTCACGCCTGTCGCGACACCACTGGAGGCGGGCTGCACGATGTTGGGGCGTGAGCGGAAGACGGCCTAACGGTGTGCGGGACCGTAGCCCAGCTTCATGGAGACGGTTGCGAATGGTCCTCGCCGATACCCCAGGAGCAACAGTGTCCCTAATTTACTGGGAAGTGGCGGTGCGGTCCCCTACGGCACTGCGTAGGATCCTACGGTCTTGGCGTGCATCCGTGCGTCGCTGCGGTCCGGTCCCAGGTCGACGGGCACGTGCACCTTCCGCCGACCACTGGCGACAACATCGATGTACTGCGGAGACCTCACGCCCCACGTGTTGAGCAATTCGGCGGTACGTCCACCCGGCCTCCCGCATGCCCACTATACGCTCTCGCTCAAAGTCCGTCAACTGCACATACGGTTCACGTCCACGCTGTCGCGGCATGCTACCAGTGTTAAAGACTGCGATGGAGCTTCGTATGCCACGGCAAACTGGCTGACACTGACGGCGGCGGTGCACAAATGCTGCGCAGCTAGCGCCATTCGACGGCCAACACCGCGGTTCCTGGTGTGTCCGCTGTGCCGTGCGTGTGATCATTGCTTGTACAGCCCTCTCGCAGTGTCCGGAGCAAGTATGGTGGGTCTGACACACCGGTGTCAATGTGTTCTTTTTTCCATTTCCAGGAGTGTATATATATATATATATATATATATATATATATATATATATATATATATATTTACATTTAAATATTATAGTAAGAGGGCGAAGCCCCGCTACAGTAACTAAAATATTAGTGTCGAAACCATGCGTGCTAAGCGTAAAATGTCTTTAACATAAAAACGCCTTAGCAACTATCTGTCATTAATAAGCATATTACGAAATACAAAGACACACTTGTACAATCTTTGTATTTCGTAATATGCTTATTAATGACACATAGTTGCTAAGGCGTTTTTATGTTAAAGACATTTTACGCTTAGCACGCATGGTTTCGACACTAATATTTTAGTTACTGTAGCGAGGCTTCGCCCTCTCACTATAATATTTAAATGTAAATATATATATATATATATATATATATATATATATATATATATATATATATACTTTGGCTTTGTAGTTTGTTATCAGGTAAATTGTTTAAGGTTGCCATACCAATAGATAGGTTTGACCATTTCTAGGACGGCTTTGTCATATTTTGTTTATATGTATATTTGCTCTAAGTAATTTTGAGACAGTTTGTCTCTCGCGCCTGCGCTCGCACTATGCGCTTGGCCGCGGCCGAGCCTCGCCGCGAAACTGCTCGCCACGCCTAGTTTTCCGCGCCGCTCACATGTGGTCCTTATTTCTCACCGGCGCAGCTCCGTCTACGTTCGCCTTAATGGTTTTAATCTTGACTGACATAATCTTATCATTATGCGTCTTTATTGTTTTAATTTTTAATCTGTGACATCGCCTGTGTTTGGCTCTCAAAATAATTTAAAATTTTTTGTAAGTATCACGATTTCTTTATGATTCAATCATTAGACTGATGATGCGTTTCAGTGAGTTAATATATGTCCGTATGTGTTTTAATTTATAGGTTCTGAAGAAGATTCCATTACTGGAATCGAAACCTAGGAAAACGAGTAAAAATTACCTTGCAACTGGAGGCTGAAAAAATTGTTTATTTTCTGTACATTTCACGGTTGCCGACGCGCTGCAGTATGTTAAAGATTTGCAAGTTCAGTTGGTAAGATCCAAGGCCCCAAGTTATCAACAAGGCACTGTGCAAACTGGTGGTGGCTCCATAATGGTGTAGGCTGTGTTTCCATGGTGTGGATTTGATCCTCTGATCCAGCTCAGTCGATCATTGACTAGAAATGGTTACGTTTGGCAACTTGGAGACCATTTGCAGCTAACAATGGACTTCAGGTTCTGAAGCAAAGATGAAATTTCAATGGATGACAATGCGCCATGTCACCAGCATCAATAGTACATGATTGTTATGATGAACATGGTGGGCAGTTCGAGCGAATGTTGTGGCCACCAGATCGCCCGACATGAATCCCATGGAACATTTGTGGGATTTAATCGAGAGGTCAATTGGTGCGCAAAATTCTGAACCGGCAACACTTTTGTTATTATGGAGGGCTATAGAAACAGCGTGACTCAACTTCTAACGATTTGTTGAGTACGTGCCACGTCGAGTACCTGTATTACACAGGGTAAAAGGAGATTCGACGTGATATTAGGATGTATCCCATGATTTTTGTCACTTCAGTGCAAAACACATGTGGTTCAAACACAAAAGCTCGAAAACATCATTTACAGACATCGCAAGTAGACTGCTCAATTCTTGACGATGTAGTGACACAAAAGGCATTCAGGCAGGGAACAAAATAATTAACATACTCTATATCCCCAAGGCGAGTGTCCATCGTGTGCGGACTCCAAAAAAAGGAATAACGGCAGGAAACTGCTTTGAGATGTAAGATACTTCATCATTTTGGCACTTTCTGAACAGAGAAAAAATAATAGAAGCAAATATGAAAGACAGATTAATGAATTACCTGACTAAATACAATCTTTTAAGCGAATCACAGTTTTGTTTCCGAAGTGGCAAAAATACGGAGTCAGCCATAGCAGAATTCACAGAATTTGTACTTGATGCTCTTGATGAAGATGAGTGTGTCGTAGGCATATTTTTGGATCCTTCTAAGCCTTTTGATACAGTCGACCACAAGATTCTATGAAATAAATTAGAAGCATTAGGAATGAGAGGGGTAGCTAATGACTGGTTTCGATCATACGTAGCAGATAGGGTACAAAGAGTAGGGGTAACACATACTTCAAATAGATCCAAACATTTAGTGAAACACCTATCAGGACCAAAATACATTAATATAGGGGTTCCTCAAGGTAGCATATTAGGACCAATACTATTCCCGATATACGTCAATGACTTTCCCACTAGTGTTACTCATGGTGAAAAAATTATCCTCGCTGATGACAGCAATATTATAGTTACCAACAAAACAAGAGAACTCTTTGCCGAGAATGCAAATGAAACTCTCAAGGAAGTTTATGGTTCCTCAGTAAGCAATAAAGTGACATTGAACATAAAGAAAACTAATGTCATGAATTTCAGTTTGAAGAGAACAAAATGACAATGTTAAATTAAATGTAGACGGCACCTCTACAGACTGTGTAACAAATGCAAAATTTCTAGGAATGAATATTGATTCTCAGTTGAAGTGGTGTGAACACACAAAGGTACTTGCAAACAGAATGTCATCAGTATTTTATGCCCTTAGAATGCCATCATCAGTGTGTAACATGCAGTGTCTTTTAGTTACATATTATTCATATGTTCACTCAGTTCTAAGCTATGGAATCCTTTTTTGGGGGACAAGCGAACAAAATATGAACATAATTTTCAAACTCCAGAAAAGAGTCATATGAATAATAACCAAAAACACTAGTCGAGATTATTGTAAAGATCTGTTCAAAACACTGGGGATTTTAACTGCTCCATGTGAATACATTTATCAGTTATACACATCAAAAATAATATTGGTAATTACTGCACAAACAGCTCTGTCCATGACCATGCAACAAGAGATAGACTCAACTTACATTTACCGAGAAAAAATAAACATAAAACTCAAAAACAGCATTTTCTACCAAGGAATAAAACTGTACAATAAATTACCAAAAGAGATTAAAGAAATTGGCAAAATAGACTTATGTAAGAAGGGAGCTAAAAAGTACTCATTATGCAATACACTTTATACATTGAAGGATTACTTAGATAAAACAGAGTAGGAGTTTGATAAAAAAAATGTTGTACAAGTAAATAATAATAATAATGATCATAAAACATCAAACATTCCCACATAACACCTTCACTTTATGTTTTTCTCCTTCTATTTTCCTTTCTAGAAATACTTACCCCCAAGCTATGCATAGCACAATACTAACACCTCTTTGCTCTTTCTGAGCTCAACATCTCACTCATTATGGAGGGATGCTGCCTCAGTTTTTCAGGATGGCAAATGGGAAGTTGCGGTACAGAAAATGGCCATCACCAGTGTGTGTGTGTGTTTGTGGGGGGGGGGGGGGGGGGGGGTGAGTAAAGTGTTATAAAACAATGTGTGTATGGTGTGCGCAATGACTCAAACTACAAGTCTGTAAATATATGTGTATATGAATTAGCTTATATTAAATTGGTCTAAACTTGTAAATACTTTGACATGTTCTATATCCTTGCAAAAAGAGACTAAAGCTACTACTACTACTACTACTACTACTACTACTACTACCAGGTAGATGTCTAGAGCTGAACCGAGGAAAATTAGGGATGACACATATCGTAACGGGAAATCCACATCTTGCTCAATTGCCAGCCAATGGCTTCACACTGTGTTGCAGCTGCCTACTCACGCTTCCTCTGTAGATAACGCACCGCACAGTACTGACCGAAACCAGCTGTTATAACAGCTGATCGCGGTCTCTGTGCCTGAAACGATACGGCCACAGAGTATTTCACTTTGCGGCAATGTAAACTGTTTTCAAAATTTCTGTCTGATGAAAGTTGTGTCCGCTATCGGCATCTCATTCTGGCAAGAACTTGTGGTCCAGTGGTTTCCCAAGCTGGGGGTAATTGCGCCCCTAAGGAATTAAATGAATTTTCTGAGGAGTAAAAACAAATGGATGTGATTGTGTTTCTGAAACCATACTAAATTATTTCTAAAACATCATTACTATTATCACTGTTTCGTAAGATTGTAATAGTGAGTACATATGTTACTTACATTTTACTAATAATTGCTTTTGTCTCAGAAACTAGCTTTACCGTGTGACACAATTTGGTGGAGGTTACAGCGTGTGAAACAAATGCATCAGTAACATCCTCCTCACTAAGTCCTCCAACTACGCGCATACAATTCCGGAAAAAAAATTAGTATATCGGGAAAGACGACGTCCATTTTGATCCGATGACGGCATGTGCCACCTACATCTAAATCTACATCTACATTTATACTCCGCAAGCCACCCAACGGTGTGTGGCGGAGGGCACTTTACGTGCCACTGTCATTACCTCCCTTTCCTGTTCCAGTCGCGTATGGTTCGCGGCTAGAACGACTGTCTGAAATCCCCCGTGCGCGCTCTAATCTCTCTAATGTTACATTCGTGATCTCCTCGGGAAGTATAAGTAGGGGGAAGCAATATATTCGATACCTCATCCAGAAACGCACCCTCTCGAAACCTGGCGAGCAAGCTACACCGCGATGCAGAGCGCCTCTCTTGCAGAGTCTGCCACTTGAGTTTGCTAAACATCTCCGTAACGCTATCACGGTTACCAAATAACCCTGTGACGAAACGCGCCGCTCTTCTTTGGATCTTCTCTATCTCCTCCGTCAACCCGATCTGGTACGGATCCCACACTGATGAGCAATACTCAAGTATAGGTCGAACGAGTGTTTTGTAAGCCACCTCCTTTGTTGATGGACTACATTTTCTAAGGACACTCCCAATCAATCTCAACCTGGTACCCGCCTTACCAACAATTAATTTTATATGATCATTCCACTTCAAATCGTTCCGCACGCATACTCCCAGATATTTTACAGAAGTAACTGCTACCAGTGTTTGTTCCGCTATCATATAATCATACAATAAAGGATACTTCTTTCTATGTATTCGCAATACATTACATTTGTCTATGTTAAGGGTCAGTTGCCACTCCCTGCACCAAGTATTCAAAGAAAATTCTTGATTCAAAGTTTTGTTAGGCGGTAATGTTGACGATGAGTGTGGTGAGGAGGGGGAGGGGGGTGGGGGGTAGGGGAAGAGCTACCATCTAATTGCGCTCAGGGGCAATGGTCACAGAAAGGTTGGGAAACACTGCTGTAATGGGTGGCTAAGGTATTTTTCCGCGACGTCCTTTCTTCTGGGCGTGCTCATCTATCTAGGTACGCAGGGGAGAGCTTCTTTGTTTGGAAAGTAGGACATACTAGCAAGACTGAAGCATTGAAGGGGGAGGGGGACGTGAGTCGCGTCCGACTAGCTCAGCCTATAAGAACTTTGCCGACGAACGTTTAGGTTCCAGGCTTCAGTTGCCGTCCGGTACACTATTCTAACCTGCTAGGAAGTTTCTTGTTCCTCCCATTACAGTAGATGGGACATTTAGTGTTCATCAAACCTGTTGCTAATTTCCGTTGTAGACGACCACACTACTAGCGAAAATTACTCAGAATAACTTGCTTTTGATGACACGAAGAAATGTGCACAACATTTTTGACACCATCAGCGAGTTTGATCCGTTATAAACATTGTGGGTAAACCGGAACTTTTTTTATAGAAAATAATATTAAATAAATGACTAAGGAACCGACAAAAACTTACCTTTCTGTTCTCATATTGTATAACATAAGTATTTAAAAGCCATGAAAACTTCTATTCCAAAATTATGAATACAAATTAAGTTACAAAATAAGATTCTTCATCCCTTGTCGATACGTTATTTGTGCTACTTACCAACACAACACAGTTACACAAAAGCTAATAGTGCAATATACCTTTCCTGAAACATTTTCAGTTAAGAACATTCCTGAATTAGTTAACATAATTAAAGAATTTGAAGTATCTCCAGATATTACTGCCACCACTAGATATGAAGTGTATACGCAAATATACTGTTCAAGAAAACTATTGCGATCATTAAATACAATTTTATAAATTTAAAAAAAGCAAATATAGTTGAGATTGGTTAACTGGTGTAGTTTTTTGTGTTTACACTCTCCTTCAGTTTTCTAAGATAAGTTACTGTGGGAGTATTACAAATGTTTTCCTGAATATTAACAATTCGTCCATTAAAGATCTAGTACTGTATTATCCGAAAGTCTGACACACTGCTTTAGCAATGAAATTTCATGGCAGATTAAAAGTATGTGATCGAATCTCGAAAGCAGGACCTTTACCTTCGGCGCACGAGTTTTTCTACCGACCGAGCTATCCGAGTACGGTTCATCACTCGTTCTCACAACTCTAATTCCACCAGTTCCTCGTCTCCTACCCTCCAAGATGTGAGAAACGGGTCATGAGTCGTGCTTGGGAAGCTCAGTCCAGTCTGTCTTTGGCGGGGCTACAGTGTGGACATGCTGTAGTGGATCTTTTGGAATGAGGGCTTGTAACACTAATGGCGCAATGCGCAATACCTGTTTCCCAATAACACAACTTCTAGTCCTGTCATAGGAAAGCCAAGTATAAGGCAACCGCGAATTGTTGAATGTCAAATATGACCTTAACATACAGTAAGCGTTACCCTCTGGGAGGAATTTTGAAAAGTTTGACCGTGCATGAACCTAACAGATAGAGGGTGTCGAACGTGAGCTTCGTATTGTGGCAATTACTAGAAAGTAGAAAGACAATAATTTAAAAATAATGAAAGTAGTGAAAATTTACGTAAATGAAACAAAAAACGGTCGCCAGCCTAATTAGGCATAATAATGTGCAAACATTATCCTCTGTGGATTTGTATTTACTCTTGCGAAAGGGACTTTCATTAGAAATTAAGAAAATCAGCCTTCAGTTGCAAGGTAAAATTTTATTAGTTTACCTAGGTTTCGATGCCAATAATGGTATCTTCTTCAGAACCTATAAATTAACCCATGCGGGCATATGTTAGATATTGAAATAAATCATCAATCTAATAAATAAAGAAAATCGTTGTACTTACAAAAATTAACTTATTTTGAGGCCAAACGTTGGCCATGTCACAGAATAAAATTAAAACAGAATAAAGACACATAGTCATAAGATTATGTCTGTCAAAAACTAAAGACATTAAGACGGTACTACGCCGGCCAGGAATAAAGCGTCACACGTAACCAACAAGGAAACTAGACGTCGCGAGCAGTTCCGCAGCGAGGCTCGGCCAGCGGACACCAAGCGAATGCGCGTGAGCTAGCGCAAGCGCTAGAGACTAGCTGTCTCAAAAATTCAATAGAGCAAACGTAAACTGTAAACAAACTGTGACAGGAAGCAGTCCTACAAATGGGAAAACCTACGCACTGGTACAGTACATTAAACAATTTACCTAGAACTAGCTACAAAGTCAGGGCATTAAAATTTACATTCAAATATTATATAAAGAGGGTGAAGCCACACTACAGTAACTAATAAATTAGTACGGGAAACACAAGCGTGCGAAGCATAAAGTATCTTGAACATAAAACAGGAAATTAAGAAACACCTTAGCAACTAGGAGTTATTACCAGTATAATACAAAATACATATAGACACAATGTACACTAGTGGCCATTAAAATTGCTACACCAAGAAGAAATGCAGATGATAAACGGGTATTCATTGGACAAATATATTATACTAGAACTGACATGTGATTACATTTTCACGCAATTTGGGTCCATAGATCCAGAGAAATCGGTACCCAGAACAACCACCTCTGGACGCAATAACGGCCTTGATACATCTGGGCATTGAGTCAAACAGAGCTTGCATGGTGAGTACAGGTACAGCTGCCCATGCAGCTTCAATACGGTATCACAGTTCATCAAGAGTAGTGTCTGGCGTATTGTGACCAGCCAATTGCTCGGCCACCACTGACCAGACGTTTTCAGTTGGTGAGAGATCTGGAGGATGTGCTGGCCACGTCAGCAGTTGAACATTTTCTGTACCCAGAAAGGCCCGCACACGACCTGCAACATGCGGTCGTGCATTATCCTGCTGAAATGTAGGGTTTCGCAGGGATCTAATGAAGGGTAGAGCCACGGGTCGTAACACATCTGCAATGTAACGTCCACTGTTCAAAGTGCCGTCAATGCGAACAACAGGTGACCGAGACGTGTAACTAATGGCACCCCATACCATCACGCCGGGTGATACGCCAGTATGGCGATGACTAATACACGCTTCCAATGTGCGTTCACCGCGATGACGCCAAACACGGATGCTGCCATCATGATGCTGTAAACAGAACCTGGATTCAACCGAAAAAATGACGTTTTGCCATTCGTGCACCCAGGTTCGTCGTTGAGTACACCATCGCAGGCGTTCCTGTCTGTGATGTAGCGTCAAGGGTAACCCCAGCCGTGGTTTCCGAGCTGATAGTCCATGCTGCTGCAAACGTCGTCGAACTGTTCGTGCAGATGATTGTCTTGCAAACGTCCCCATCTGTTGACTCAGGGAGTGAAACGTGGCTGCACGATCTGTTACAGCCATGCGGGTAAGATGCCTGTCATTTCGACTGCTAGTGATACGAGGCCGTTGGTATCCAGCACGGCGTTCCGTATTACCCTCCTGAACCCACCGATTCCATATTCTGCTAACAGTAATTGGATCGCGACCAACGCGAGCAGCAATGTCGTGATACGATAAATCACGATCTTGATAGGCTGCAGTTTGACCTTTATCAAAGTCGGAAACGAGATGGCACGCATTTCTCATCCTTACACGAGGCATCACAACAACGTTTCACCAGGCAACGTCGGTCAACTGCTGTTTGTGTATGAGAAATCGGTTGGAAACTTCCCGCATGTCAGCACGTTGTAAGTGTCGCCACCGGCGCCAAACTTGTGTGAATGCTCTGAAAAGCTAATCATTTGCATATCACAGCATCTTCTTCCTGTCAGTTAAATTTCGCGTCTGTAGCATGTCATCTTCGTGGTGTAGCAATTTTAATGGCCAGTAGTGTATATGGATCAGTCGTCACCACATAGAAAGAAAAGAACAGAACACGCTACGCTCTCCCATCCGTGGAGATCGTGGGGAAAACCGATCAGAGGCCGCTGAAACTCAGACACCGTCGGAAGTGGAGTAGGTACCTTCAGCTCTCAGTACTCCCGAGCTAAGTGGAGGTTTGACAAATAACTATGAAAGATAGTTGACAAATAAAAATCGGTAACGTGGTGTTTGTTCGAGTGCAACATGGGCTGTTTGTAAATAGGTCCAGAAGTCGAAGCAGGATTTTGCTCCTTCACATAATAGATAACTGATCCCCCATCCCTTGACCCAAGTAATCGCATGATATTTGGCGGTGGGAAAATGTGGGTCCTCCAAGTATAGAAACACTTGCAGGTCGACTGCACCCCGTGGTACTAGGGTGCAGCACGCAATCATCTGCTACACGAATCGCCATACACTGTTTGAAGAGGCGCAGGTCAGCAGTAGTCATCACTGTCGAGCTGGTGACAAAGAGGGGAATCCGACAAAGCGATGTTGTGCAGTCGCTGTTTCGTGGCTAATTTCCTCTTGACTATGTGATACCACATTGCCCGGACGTTCTTAGAGAGGAAGGGCTAGTGGGCTGTACTCTACACTGTTGGGCACTGGATTGAGGGACATTTGGGCCCCACCACATTACAGGCTATATGGAGCAACAACAGATGGTAAAAATCATTTGTCCTGTGCAGGTGCATGTCTGGAACGGTGGTAAGTGTGTAACTGTAGGTTACAAAAAAGCCCAAAAAGAGAGACAGGTGAGGTATGAACGACAGGTTCCAGTTTCATTCGCATACAGCACAATGAAGCAGGACACTACAGGCTTCACACCATTTTTTCTCCTTGACAGTCACAAGGCCGAAACGACAATGAATACACTTCTCCCATTCTACTGAACAATGCTCAGGATGACTGCATGAAACATCTAACCACCTGTAGCAAAGAAACAAGCCAGGTGGCTCAGATACAGACGCTGGATGCCCAGAAGGAATACCAAAAGCACTACAACCCCTGGCACCAGCCAGTGAGATGCATATTAGATATAAACTTGCTACAGATTTTTACGTCTTTGAGGAAAGCGAAACCATTGGAAAGGTTACGAATGCGCTGCTTTTGTGTCCATTGTATCCTTCAAATCTTGTCAGATTTCACATATGAAGCCGAGGATTGTGACCTTCCATCAAGAGCACAGGAACATCGTCCATGTCCATATGAAGCCCTACCACAGTCCAGAGCTGCAGACTGACGATGGAAGGTCCAAAGAAACTAAAGGCCCAATCGGTGACTGTGAAAATTACACGGGAGGGGCTATCTACGATACTAATCAGTCATCACAGTGAAGAAAAAACGAAGGAAGATTCAGTTTAACGTCTTATCGACATTGAGGTCATTAGAGATGGAGCACAAGCTCGGAGTGTGAAAAGAATGGGGAAGAAAATCGGCCGTTCTTTCAAAGGGATCATCGCCGATTTAGTGAAATCACAGAAAACATCATCCCAAATACGAGTCCAATGTGCCAAACCACAATGAACAGAATGTAACAACTTCACCAAAACACAAGAATCTACCAGTGAAGCCAACCAGAGGACACTGGTGGTGTCTAGATCCAAGGTGCTGTAGTCGCCTTTAGTGAGAACTTTTGAAACGGTGGGTGGCTGTTTCTCCAGGAGAGAAAGCAATGGTATGAGCAGTGGTGCATGCTATGTAGTGTACTGATTAACTTCACTGGCTGCCATGCTGCTGTAGCCAGTTCAAATCTAACCACCAGCAAACAGTAAATTGTTCCTTTCATTGCGTAGTAATTCGTAGTATCAGTTGTTATATTTTAAATATTTGTATTTTTAGTTTTTAATTGACTTGTGCCATTATTTTAATTTTTGGTCATCAGTCTACTGACTGGTTTGATGCGTCCCGCCACGAATTCCTTTCCTGTGCTAACCTCTTCATCTCAGACTAGCACTTGCAACCTTCGCCCTCAATTATTTGCTTGACGTATTCCAATCTCTGTCTTCCTCTACAGTTTTTGCCCTCTACGGCTCCCTCTACTACCATGGAAGTCATTCCCTCATGTCTTAGCAGATGTCCTTTCATCCTGTCCCTTCTCCTTATCAGTGTTTTCCACATATTCCTTTCCTCTCCGATTCTGCGTAGAACCTCCTCATTCCTTACTTTATCAGTCCACCTAATTTTCAACATTCGTCTATAGCATCACATCTCAAATGCTTCGATTCTCTTCTGTTCCGGTTTTCCCACAGTCCATGTTTCACTACCATACAATACTGTACTCCAGACGCACATCCTCAGAAATTTCTTCCTCAAATTAAGGCAGGTACTCGATATTAGTAGACTTCTCTTGGCCAGAAATGCCTTTTTTGCCACAGCGAGTCTGCTTTTGATGTCCTCCTTGCTCCGTCCGTCATTGGTTATTTTACTGCCTAGGTAGCAGAATTCCTTAACTTCAATGACTTCGTGACCATCAATCCTGATGTTAAGTTTCTCCCTGTTCTCATTTCTACTACACCTCATTACCTTCGTCTTTCTCCGATTTACTCTCAAACCATACTGTGTACTCATTAGACTGTTCATTCCGTTCAGCAGATCATTTAATTCTTCTTCACTTTCACTCAGGATAGCAATGTCATCAGCGAATCGTATCATTGATATCCTTTCACCTTGTATTTTAATTCCACTCCTGAACCTTTCTTTTATTTCCATCATTGCTTCCTCGATGTACCGATTGAAGAGTAGGGGCGAAAGGCTACAGCCTTGTCTTACACCCTTCTTAATACGAGCACTTCGTTCTTGATCGTCCACTCTTATTATTCCCTCTTGGTTGTTGTACATATTGTATACGACCCGTCTCTCCCTATAGCTTACCCCTACTTTTTTCAGAATCTCGAACAGCTTGCACCATTTTATATTGTCGAACGCTTTTTCCAGGTCGACAAATCCTATGAAAGTGTCTTGATTTTTCTTTAGGCTTGCTTCCATTATTAGCCGTAACGTCAGAATTGCCTCTCTCGTCCCTTTACTTATTTTAATTATCATGTCACAAAGATTGTTTTTAAATGAGAGCTCCAAAACTTAGTGTCTAACGGATGACAACAGAACTTTTCTTAAAGCTTCTTTTGTACAATTTCCACAGTTTCCTATTAAGTCTTATCCTACTGAGAATCTGCGCTTCACAACAGTAGATATGAAGTACTTAATGATATTTTCAATATTATGAGAAGGAAAGTAGGTACTCACTATATAGCATATATATTGAGTCGTAAATAGGCACAACAAAAGAAAGACTCTCGCAATTAAAGCTTTCGGCCTTCAGTGTGGTTTCAGTTACCTGAGACTGCAGTCGTGTGTGTGAGTTGCGTTTGCGTGTGTGTGTGTGTGTGTGTGTGTGTGTGTGTGTGTGTGTGTGTGTCTATTGTTGATGAAGGCCAGTGGCCGAAAGCTTTAATTGGGAGAGTCTTTTTTTTTTGTTGTGCCTATCTGTGACTCAGCATCTCCGCTATATGGCGAGTGGCTACTTTCCTTCTTATAATATTGTTACATTCCATCCTGGATTTTCCATTGGTTAATGATATTTTCCTTTTAATACTGCGACTGCCTGTATCTTTTCAATGGTACATTGCTATCAGCTTTGTATTATCATACTCTTTTTGTGTCTATCATTCATTTAGATATGAAATCTCTACTTTACACATCGCAATCATTTTTTCATTGTAGGTCGTTAGAGATAGAGCAGAAGCCAAGAGTGATGTAGTATAATGTTTTTATCAGAATAATTTCAACTTCACAAGAAATCTTTCAGCATTCATTACGCAGTTTGTATCAGCAATATAATTTCCTGATGAATGCACATTTCAGTATCAAATATGCATATTTCAAAATGAAATTTACCAAACACCCTTCACATAAACCATCACACTTTTAAACAACTGCATTTTTCGTATGGTCATGCATTCATGAGTTTTGGCTATTTGCAAATGGGAGCTATAAGTACTAATGCTATCAAATTTTTCACACTGACAGCATGTTCACTGGTAAGTTCAAATGTGTATTTTCAGCATTCAGTACACTGTCCTCATATCACAGACACTGATAACCAGAAAACGTAAAAATTACTTCATCAAAAACAATCAAAGGTCAGACTCTAATATTCTATCAACTACAAGTACATCAGAGACACAGATTTGATAAGGATGGAGAAGGAATTTTGTTGTAGTCTGTCAAAGAAGTGATATGGAAAACATAAATCTGGCTGACTGTGGTAACTTGAACCTGACTTCTCCTAAATATAGTTCAATGTGATTCTAATAGGATTTTTGTTGTAAATCTCCGACAGGCATTAGTTCACTTAGTTATCATTTTGCACTAACAAAATTATGAACTTAACACAAATGATGGGAATTCCTGTTTACACTGAACACTTCATTCCCTCTCTTTACTAATAATAATGACGTATACTAAGCATTGTTTTTAGTAATTACTATCATATGTTAAATTTACAGACTCTGTTCATTACAGGCAAAAGGTCATAGCTTTACAATGCCAGTTTGAAAACATGAAAAACATTCCACATCACTATACACAAATGTCATAGTAATAGTCATTGTTTTGCTTTCTCACTCAGCAGAAACAATTACCTTAATAGTAAACCAATTTATACTTATTTACACATGATGTTGAATGATTGTATAACAGTATTTATGGCAGAAACTAAAGAATCATTAAAACTGAGGATATAACCTTGCATGCAGTTTACTTCTGTTACCTTTGTAAAGATTGAATATCAGTTTCATATTTTAATGTTACAATATGTAGAAACATCGTTTCATGAATCTGCAAATATATAAATCAAGAAAAATATTTATCCGTGCTCTAATGACATTTGACCACTAACTGTTTGACTGTTTGACTCACAACATTATCAGTAACGGAAATATTACAATTCACACTTGCAGGAACAGTTCATAAAGGTTTATGCCTAGAATTTTTTGTCATTGTGAATATTTTTTTCATTCTTAATTGATAATAAAGTTCACTTATTTTACAAGTACCGTATAATCAGTTAAGTGTACAGTAAAGTGAAAAAATAGTTTTTCAGCAGTATGGTTCATCTTTTATAGTATATATATAAATATATTAAAAAATTTTAGGTAACAGACAAGTAATTCCTACAGCCCTGTTTCTATTACACTCAACCAGATCTTGTAACATTGAAGGTTACCTCTTTTAAATTGTTTCTGAAGATTTGTCATTGGAACCTGAGAGCCACATCAAAAAACCAGTGGTATAACATGATGCAAGAATTTGTTGATATTTAAGTGACACTGGCAGCATATATTACGTAATCCAAAGAAAAATGTAGCCATTAGGACTACAGAGGGCTGAGCACAAAAACCTCTGCTTGAGGTCGGGATAGTTGTTGCGAACCTGCAAAGCATCAGTGACACTAGTAAGACATTATCAGAGTTCAGCCCTTTACTCTCAGTGTTCATAAGTCTTTGTTCCTCCTCACCAGTCTCATGCGTTGCACAAGCTGCTGCTTAGTGGATTCTAGCTGATGTCCGTTGAGCCATCTCAGTAGTTGCATGCCCAGGAGAAGATATCAGTGATCCTCCCACCACAGCAGACTTGCCGGCAAGAAACCACAGCCATTGCTCAGGGTGAAGTGGTTCTCACACAGGATGCTGGAGTATACCCAGTCCCAGTTCGAATCCTATGACGACCATTAATGACCCATCCACTAGGTACCTGCTGTCAGTAATCATGTGGTCAGTTAATCTACTGCCTACCTCTGGTAGATTGCAAAACCCGAAGGTGCCTGGATGTTGAGCAGGAACATACGCCCCAGGAGGCCCTGTTGCTGGCTTCTGTGTTAATGTTCCATCTGGCAGTACTCTCCAATGTGGTGTTGTTGGAGAACAGTCACTTTCTCCATCAGTAGATGGTAGGTGGCGAGCAGTATGAGGTTGATCAGGTGAAGGACATCATCTCGAGTACACCTTCAGCTAGTTCGTAGACTGTGCAGAAGCATCTAGGACACTGAATCTCTACAGTATCATAATAATGGAATCGAATGCTGTTACTGTGAATGCCAAGACCTCGAGAGATGCAGTATTTAAGGGGAGCTAGTACAAGGCTATGACCAAAGGCTCAGTTTGCAACAACCACACGTGTCCTCCTCATTCTGCTACATTCACTTAACAGGTTTTTAACTGCTGTGTCAATTCCTTGCTATGTATTCTTATGAAAGAGATAGAGTTCATTGCAACAAATATGTTTATGTCACTTCCTTTGGTGTTCTATCGTAGTCTCCTTTCTGCAGAATGTGTATCTTCACTCAGCAGACAGTGTTGTAATGTGTTGAAGACCGACCCACTTGTTACTTATTGGCTCACTTCCTGCTTCCATTTCTGTCTCTGGCATGATTTGAGTTTGTCTGTGGCAATGTGAATGATCATTAATACATTTTTTCAACTCTCTGCCCTTTACTGTCCTGTGCCGTAACAGGACATTAATTTACTACCAGGAACCACTTCAGAATAATGTGACATCCAGGTACTTATTTGTCCCTACAAGTCAAGACGGGATTCATATACGAAATTGCAACTGACATAACACTGACTAAACAAAATCTTAATTTTCTTAAATTTCTATCTAATAACTAACGGTGTATAAAGGGAAGACACAGTACCCAACATGTAAATAAATTTTCCATGCCTTCTAGACAGTAGTTTTTTGGGTCTGAAGTTCATTAACAATATTATAATGTTGTGTGGTGTTGCTACATAGATACAGAACACAGAAAACTATCAGTAGTATCCACATTATAATAAGATAATTTTTCAAAGGCCATCATTAATTACTAGCCCAGAAGGATTAAAATTGTTTAAAACTAATAGTTAATGAGCAATGGAGAAAATTACATTTACTTCTATTGGCCGTAAACTATTGCTTTATGCAAAATATTTTCAATTTTCAAACTTCCACACCAATTTGGATAAATGATTTATGTAGAACAAAGAAAATGTCTTGGTTTAATATTCTCGTTGTGACAAATGTTACAATACTTTTGTTTCAATTACATTGCTTTTCAAAAAAATATATTTAAGGCAGATAGGTCCAATTCCAATGCAGCTTATATTTTTAAGATGATACTTTACACTCTTTTTCACTTTGTATAAGACAGCCTAACCCAAAAGCAAAATTGTAGTCACCATTATCATTGTAGGTTTTGCACTTTATAAAACAGGTACAACAATGAGAAGTACTTACAACCTCAACAGTAACACTCCATTTTAAGTCACACATCTTCTTTGGTATTTTTAATTTGCATTTCATTTATTCAACATACTCCAGTGCAGTATTTTTAGTACTACACATGCAGATACCAAGATCCATAAAGAAGATTTCTAATTATAATGAGTTACAAAGGTATGGATGAAAAGTGTTCACAGTAGAAAACTTCTGTATGCTTGATACAAGGTTTCCAGGTAGAGCATGATAGAAGTATACTAATAATTACATTCACAACAGTAAACTTCTGTACGATTGATATAGGGTTTTCAGGTAGAACATGATTTTTTTTAAACTTAAGTAAAGTAAACACTGATATGCTGGGAAACGTTATTAAATTTCAAAAATTGGGAAATTTGTTCATGTATAGCTTTACTAAAACTGGTTTATCTACAGCTGCCTCTCTTTCCCATAACACTCTTCCTTGTGACATCTCTTTCTTTATTCAGTTCGTGACACAATCATAACAGATGATCTGCTGTTTTATCACCCTCTCCGCACGTACAGGCAGCACTTGGAGCTGGCCTGAACGGATGGTAGTAAGACATTAATTTTCCATGCCAGGTAACGTTGTTGTACGATTAGATTACTTACGGTAACTGTATGTAATATTGAACGGTTGGAAAAAAATCTTTTGTGATCACCCCCTTTGTAATTTCAGCCCATTCTCTTTCCCATTTTCTTTGGCAATGTGTCTTCACTTTCTCCAGATCACAGACTAAGGGATTCTATTGTACCTTTCTGTTGCGTTTTCTCGAGCTGTTTGTTTGGTAAGCTTATCTGTAAGTTCATTCCCAGGAGTTCCTACACGTGCTTTCGTCCATTGGAAGTTAATATACCATTTCCTCTGCTGCAATTTCCTAATTTTGTTTCTGACGTCTTCTATCAAATATTTTTGATTCCTGGAATTATTTTACTGAATCCAGTATAATTTTACTGTCCGTGCATATTACAGCTACCATTTTAATATTTGTTCTCGTAAGTTCTCTAGTTTCTCTTCTCTAAAGCTCGCAAGATTGCTAATTGCGGTGCTTCGTTAAGGATGCAACATTCTTTAGTGTGTACTTTAACTAATATCTAGATGTGCCACTAGTGATCATTACCACTTCTGAACCTGTTCCATCCTCTGAATAACTCCCATCGGTACAAATCTGTGTAGGATATTCCTTGAGATTGTAATTTTCTTCTAAAGTTACTATACTTGCTGGATGGGGCCACTGCTTGTGATCTAAATGAGTTTCTATAGAATGGGCTGCGTGTTCAATTGCTTATATTCTACAGCTATCTACTGTAGTTTAATAATTATTGGAGTAAGGCCTGTTAGAATCCAGAACTCTTCAGTAGGTGTCGTTCTGTAAACCTTAGCAATATTTATGTTGATCAAGCGCTGGATTCTTTGAATCTTCATACAAAATTATATTTTCTTTTTAGTGCGTGAATCCAAACACGAGCTACATATGCCAAAACTGGTTGTATAGCGTCGTTGTAAACTATTTTCGTTGCTCCTGAACCAAGACCCCAGTTGAGTCTTGCTGATTTTGATAAAGACTGAATAAGTTTCGAGCATTTTCCAGTCATGCATTGTGTATGTTCATTAAACATAAATTTAGAATCAATAATTATACCCAAATATTTTAATCGTTGAACTTGAACGATACTAACTGCTGCTTTGTCTTTACACCTTCTCCTTGTTATTAGCAGTACTTCCGATTTTTCCTCATTAAAACGGATTTTGTTGTTCTGGGGCCAAGCTGTGATATTTTTCCATTTCTCTATTGCAAAGCTCCTCAGCAATAGTGACAGTATCTGCTAAGAATAAGACATATGCAAACGATGCCGTTTCTGTGATTGCTGTGTAATCGAAATTAAGCAGGAAATGATACCGCATGTTCCAAACACCTGGGCCACAGCAAGACACATGCGGGTACACTCTTGTCCCCTTCCTTTCCAGTTTGATGCTGTTAAACGACAACACTGCTGTCCTATCACTAAAATAGTCTTTCGCTAGGTTATATAAGTCCTTACGGCACTCAAATTCTGGTAGCACTTTAAAGATGCTGGGCCACCAAGCTGTATCAAATGCACCCTGAATATAAAGACAGACCATTATTACATACTACCCTTGTGACATGCTTTCTTCTACGAAGTTCTTAACAGCCAACATTGACTGTCACTATCTGTAGAATATATCCATACTGATTGTTGCTTATCCGCCCCGATAGCTGAGTGGTCAGCAGGGTGACTTGTCACACTAAGGGGCCCGGGTTCGATTCCCGGCTGGGTTGGCGATTTTCTCCGCTCAGGGAATGGGTGTTGTATTGTTCTCATTATCATCAATGGAAGGCAACGGGAAACCACCACTGGAATCACTTCCCAAGACGCTCACGCGGTGGACCTCTCTGACTGAGGCTCCACCGTGACAATCTCTGCCGTAAGGGAGAACACAAAGTTTTTAAGATTGTTGCTTAGGAGATCCTTAGAGAAGACATGGTGCATAATTCAGTTAATTAATAGCTTTTCCAATACGTTTCCCTCCTTATACAGAAGACTGGCGGGACGAAATTTGGACTCTTCCACGCTGTTTTCCTTACCAGGTTTGAGAATGGGTACTATTTTGAGAACTTCCCATAATTTTGGAAAGCGCCCATTCTTTATCAATTGGTAAGATATTTGGGGAAAACGCTATAAAATCGACGAAGGACCGAATTATAGTTGGAGCCACGAACGACAGGCGGTCGAGTTTAGGCTTGGTTTGCGCAATTTCGTCACGCATACTCCGTTAGCAAATTAGCGTTCAGTAGTGTTCTTTAACCTCAGTTCTGAATGCCGGGGCGAATGCGTGCATTAAATGTGATCGCAGGGAGTGGTTTAGTGAATTTCTATTTCATTTGTTGCGAGCTGTCATCGCTGATGGTGGTGACAAGTGATAAATTCTACATAAGCAAGCGAGTTGCATAATTTGCGTGATATACGCTCCCTTCACGCCGAAAGCACGCGCACGCGCATACCGCGACTGACGCTTGGAATCGTCAACACAGCCAATTCCCGTCCGCGCCTCGACATGCGCGAAAAGCCTTCATTCGTGGTTCGGGCTATAGTAGCACCATTTTCACCAAAATTGTTGTTTTCAGACGAGTTCGTTATTATTTCCTCTATGTCTGTCCGTCCAAAAGCTACATCATATACCGTTCCATTATATCGTAGCGTTTGAGATATTCGTTTCGTGTCTCGAGTTTGATCGTCCTCAGGGACAAAATATTCGAGCATACAAGTGGCAGTTTCGGTTAAATCCGTTGTTGTCGTCCTATCACTTTTCCGTAACATTGTCATGGGAGTATTGTTTCTGATTTTCCCCGATGCGATCCAATAGACTGCGTTCCAAGGTACTGCTTCTAAGACTGTGGTCTTTTTTTTTCCTTTTTGTACAGCTGTGCTGTATTCCTTCTTCTCTTTACAATACTGTTGCCTTCGTAGCTCCCTCAGCTGTTCACTGTCCTTTGTCCTTTGATAAAATCGCCATAACGCGTTTGTCTGTCATTTTTCGGCATTGCAGTTAATTCAGATATCCGCCAAGGAATAGATTTTCTCCCAGTTCTGTACTTCAGCTGGTTTTGTATCTTTAACGCTTCATTCCGTGAGGTATCTAGAACTAATTTAAATTCTGCGATATCAGTTTCAGAATTTGTTTCCGCTTGAACTTTTGTTGCAACATTCTGGTCTATTTCTTGTTAAATTGTGTCAGTCCGTGTATGTTCTTCCAGCAAGTACCCACCGAAGTCTCTCAGGTTTTCGTCTCTAACAACATTTTTTTTTTAATATGAATTACGGTTCCATAATATGCTGTTGGGCACACTACTATCCCAAAAGCAATAATCCTATGGTCGGAGCAACTCTCTTCTTCACCACACGTCCATTGGTTTAGCATAGGTAGTGCGAGTAGATGAGAGGTGGCTATAGTTACATCATCTTTGCTCTTTCCTTCACTGTTTTCAAAAGTTGGTCCGTGATTCCTCTCGTTAAGTAGGTACAGATTAATGGAAACCGCAAATTCTTCCATCTCCTTTCCTCTGGGGATTGTTAGTGTATCGTGCCAAATGCTACATCTTGCATTGCTGTCCATAACAGTTACGAAACCAACTCTTTTATTGTGTATTATCATGTCGTTAATTTTTCCCAGGTCATCTTTGATCGGTTATGTGATATGTAAGTACTCCCGAGGTACGAAAAATTGCAAATTTTCTCTAACTGTTTCTACAAATACTACATCTTCGTCGGACAAGGAGCTGATCATTACGGAATCAAATCTTTGTTGGTTGCCAGTATGGCTGCCATTTTTCTTGTGTCACCTGGGCTAAATATCTTGTTGCCTCTAGTGGTTCCACCTACGTTTTGGTGATAACAATATGGTTCTTGTATGAAAGCAATCTCCATCTGACATTGCACATTAAGCTGGATTAGGTTACCTGTTGCGGCTCTGGAGCACTGTAGATTTCCTTGCTTTTTGGAAAGATCAAGTTGTTTGTCTTAGTATTTTGTGTTGCCATTAGTGAGAATCAGTATTCTATTTGCGTTGTGTACTATAGACACACATCAAAAAAAGTTTTGCATCACCCCGCTTTCCAGAACTCCTGAAGATAGATGTTGACTACGGATATTGTATCACAGACACAGTCCTTTTGACTGTTCAGAGATGTCACTAAACCCACCAAAGATATAAACAACCAACAACCATGCATGTGCAGCGCCTATTAGATGGAGAGGGTCCGACAGTCTATCAGCTCCAGTGATTCCAGCTGACTGTGATATTCAATACGGTATTCTTTTTCAAGTAACCTACAGCCTTCGTGAAAACATGTCTTATTTTAATAAAACTATGTATTTCCTTCTTTTGATCACAATATGCCTGACTCTTTGTTCCATGCTTTCAATTAGGATTACGTGGGTGAATTATCGAGAGACAAGTTCTAGACTTAACTCACCTTCATTATTTTTTATACAGATAACAGTGTCTCAACGATGTGATGCAACAAGAGATGAAATGAGATGTTTAGGAATGATACCCACTGGTGATAAACTTCACGATACCCAAAGTACATGGCGAAAGGATGCAAATGTGTTTAGCACAAGGTAGAAAGCATGTATAGCAATTAATATATTATATCAAAGAAGCCAAATACACAATTTTGGATTGACAATGCAAATATTACCAGAAATTTTTGCGTTAACACAAGTATAAGTAGTGCTATTTAGAACAGTAAGTGCATGAAAATCATTTTGTTCAACAAAACAGCTAAAAAGTATTTTAATTACATCCGCTGTGTTACAAGATTTCCGTTTCATGTTGTAAGCCTGCTTTAATGTGTCAGTGGCAGGGAGTTGTTTTGATAATTCATCAGATATGTAAGACATACTTAAAGATATTCACTTTATGCGGTGTTACTAAGTCATACTAATTTTGGACCATCCTACAATTGAAACTCTAAAACTGTTAACATTTTCTTCATTTTCTAAGCAATGTGAAGTTCAGTTCATTATAATTCTTTACATTAATTGCATAAAACACTCACACACAACTTTTTACAATATGTTATAGTATAGCACATCTAAAACGTCTTCCAAAATGACCACACATTTTCAGTTTATCCTTAGATTAAGTTGACAATGGACTTCCATTCAGGAGTAGCCGGATTGCAGGGCTCTTACAGCCATCTACATTTAGATTGCTCTGTTTTGTTTAAGGCAAATACCACAATGGTTCCATTGAAAAGGACTCCCCCAATTTCCTTCTCCAGTCGAGCTTGTGCTCCTCCTTCGATGTCCTCATAGACGACACGATATTAAATGCTAAGCTTGCATCTTTCCATTCCTTGAATTCATCTCAATAATGTTACATGAATGTTTCGTACATAACAGGGCAATTAATTTTGTGCACGTCATTGAAATGTTCATTCATCTTGCATCAAAGAGTACTAAGGAAGTTAAGGTATTTGAAATCATTGAATTATGTTCCTATTTTTTGTTTGCCATATATATATACTAATATTTATCAGTTTTAGATAATGGGATATGTTACATATTTATTAAAAAATAAATAGACTTAACTCGCAACGAATTAAAAACTTCACTATCTTACATGTTTGTGCAGCTACAAAGCAAGTTCGTCATTTGTTCTGTTCCTACAAATCAAACAATGAATGTGGATTATTATTGTTTTATCCAGTGTTGAAAAGCATTCTGATCGTTGTTTAATCATAGTTGTCGTTGAAGTGTAAGATTACTTTAAAGTGAACTGAGTTCAGATGGAAGACTATACTGAAAATAATGTCTCCTATACGCAAACGTGCTGACTGCTCACCGAGTAAATGGAGTAAGGCAGTAACACTCTGTGAAGGTTATACTTACGCTTTAAACGCAAAAAGGTTGTGTGGAGGCAGGACCACTTTAAGGTCCAAGCGACAGAAGTTGCTTTCTGGCGCGCCAAGGTGACAGGAGTGCCAGAGACGCCCCTGGTAAAAAATGTATGCACCGAGTGTTCCATGATTCGTATCGACAACAACCCATTTCCATGCTCAATAGATTAGGTTTATTTTTATTTTTTAAGATCTTAACTAAGTTCCTAAGTAACGGCAACAAACGTATGTTGAAATGGTTCAAATGGCTCTGAGCACTATGGGACTTAACTGCTGAGGTCATCAGTCCCCAAGAACTTAGAACTAGTTAAACCTAACTAACCTAAGGACAGCACACACATCCATGCCCGAGGCAGGATTCGAACCTGCGGCCGTAGCGGTCGCGCGGTTCCAGACTGTAGCGCCTAGAACCGCTCGGCCACTCCGGCCGGCCAAACGTATGTACGATGGGGGGGGGGGGGGGAAAGGGGAGGGGGAGGCTCCAGACGATATGTCGCTTTTGTGCTCTAGGATGGGTCCTGGGTGGAGGCGCTGCAAAGTCGGATGTGTGCGAAGTATGCAAGGGGTATGAAGAAACTAGGTCAACCAAAACTGCTCAAGGCACTGGCAGAAAGCTAATAGTCACTGATAAAGACTGTCGCAGAATCTGCTGTCTTTCTCTGCAAGATAGGCGGCTCACTGCAGAAGTTGTAACGTCACCTTGAAGACTTCAGGGGTTAAAGTTTCTGACTCAACGGTCAGCCAACACTTTGGGATCACGGTTTTCGAGCGATAACTACCTCGAGATGACTGGGTGTTGTGTGTCTCTCATCATCATTTCATCCTCATTCACTCGCAAGTCGCCGTAGTGGCGTTAAGGAACTTGTGGACCGGCGGCCGAACCGCCCCGCGAGGGGTCTCCCGGCCACCAATGCCATACGCTCATTGTTACTTCAAGAAACAACCCTCCTCTGAAGAAAATGCAGATCTAGAAACGTATGAAATGGGATTTGGCACACAAAGTAGAGACACATGAAGACCACGCTAGAGTCATTTGAAGGGACTAAGAGAGCATCTTTGGGAGCGATGGAATTTAATTTCCTCCGTCGTCTCCCATGCGGTCACTTATTGCCTGAGTGCACAACTGCCACTGTGACGCATCCCGTCAGTGTCATGGTGTGCCGCTGCATGGCCAGACACGGCATTGGGTGCCTGCAACATTAACGCCAAAAAGTATCAAGAAGAAGTATTAGTATTGAAATTACTGCTCTCTGTCCGTGATTTGTTTCAAAGCAATAACGGTCTGTCCATATTTTAGCAGGATAGTGCTACATATCATAGCGCTAGAACCAATGAGAAATGGTTCGCTGACCATGGCAATGGTAAGCTGGATTAGCCTCGCTACAGTCCCGACCTCAACCCAATTAAGAACTTGTGGTCAAGAGTGAAAGTTATGCTTTCACGACGGAATCCTAGCGACAAGAAGGAGCTGCCGGAGGCCATCACCAGCAGTCCATACTCCAGAGCGATCAAACTAGATCTCCAGCATCTGGTAGGCTCAGTGCTACGCAGGATCCAGGTAGTGCTTAAATCAAAAGGATATCGCCCAAATGAGAAACATCGCAACAAATTTTGTACAAAATATTTTGTAACTTTCTAAAATCGTTCGGTTGTGAGCATTTAGTTTGATTTTTAATTAAATTTTGTTGTGACTTGGCCAGACAGCCAAGTCACTATGAGAGGAAGCCGAAAGGCACGCGCTTAAGCTCACGCAGGCTGGCGCGAGGTCTGGAACAGTTAAGGGAATTTTTAGTAGCAAATAAAGTACGTAGTTGATGTAATACTTAACTTTAATCCATAATTGGTGTACATCGCTCTTGACGGTACATTAATATGCTCAATATAAACTGGTAATGGCGCCTTGCTAGGTCGTAGCAAATGACGTAGCTGAACGCTATGCTAACTATCGTCTCGGCAAATGAGAGCGTATTTGTCAGTGTAGCATCGCTAGCAAAGTCGGCTGTACAACTGGGGCGAGTGCTAGGAAGTCTCTCTAGACCTGCCGTGTGGCGGCGCTCGGTCTGCAATCACTGACAGTGGCGACACGCGGGTCCGACGTATACTAGCGGACCGCGGCCGATTTAAAGGCTACCACCTAGCAAGTGTGGTGTCTGGCGGTGACACCACAAATTTAATTAAATTTTTACATTGTAATTCAAACGTTCAAACGGCGCATATTAGAACATTTTCCGTGAAAGTTTTCAATAAATTATAAAGGACATTTGAACTAGGATAAACACCTGAATTCAACACTCAATTAATCTGTACGAAGTATCCTGAATTAATGGCGCTGTTTTAAATATATATAATTACTTACCAAGACTGGTGCCTGTGTACCCAAGGTGGCCCTGCGTTCGTCGTTTAAATGTGTCACTATATCACTAATTCTGCATCAACTAGCACCACAACTCCTTTACTATGATCTTCTCCCAAGATCACTGTAGCTATAGCTGTTTCTGTGAGGTATGACAGTGTTTGTCTTGTAAAGATGCTGTACGCATAAGCATTGATCTTGTAGGATCACGTAAAACTGAAAAAAATGGTTAATGAGATAATTTACCACGAAACTTCTAAAATGACAGAACTACCCCGGTTACACCCAAATGAAGAATATATAAATAACTGTTATTTGCAATTACAGCAAAACACCACAGTTCTCGAATTACGCTCATTTCCTGAGGCAAAGGCTCAATCGTCATCTTGCCTCGGCTGGAGGTACTGTTGAAAGTTTAAGTTCTCAAAGAGAATTTGTTAACATAGAACACATTTTTGTATCCCGCCTGGAAGGCGGTGCGTGGATTGGATCAGGAAAAGGGAAAGGCACTAATCTCTCGGTACTGCACATACGGTTTAAGCACCTTTACTGGTGGATAAACATATGCAAACGTATTACATAACTTGCAAAGTGGTGCGAAGTTGAAGCGAAGTGTCCTGGCGGGCTGCACCTGATCAAATGGGCTGAAGCAGTCGCGGAGCTCGTAGACCTCGACAGCACCGGCTAGAGGGCGCTGTCGTCCGTGTCTCTGGTAGTGCCAACTTACGAAACTATTCTGTGGCATCGTTGCTATCGATACCACACTCATGGCTCTAAACATCCTTCCACGCTAATGATTCCTTAATTCAGATACCACCAGAAGGTGCAGGCAGTTCACACATTGGACTCGCTTTACGGGCGAGCGAGACTAAATTCCCCGTTCTGCCATCCAGGATTATGTTTTCCGTGGTTTCCCTTCTCTATTTCACGGGGAATGCCATGATGATTTCTTTGATAAAACCTTGGTCTGCCTTCCGTCGCCATCCTATTCATCGCGACGACGCAGTGGTTATGGTCTTCAGATCTGTGAAGGTAGATATACGGAAAAAAGTGTTTTCGAAGCAGCTTCTTTTATTTTCTGATTTGTTAGGACATGAATGGCTCCATTATTAAATGCATATCCATACTTTAATGTACTTGCCCGTTGCCAATTGACCCATTTTAGAAATTGTAATATGTTCGTTGATTAGTTCAAGAACGATGCTATGCATTTCATAATGGAACATACGTTCTGAAACCTTTTACGCTCTAAGAGATGTGAAACTAAGTTAGCGCTTGTGGTAAAAATTTTCACTTGTCACGATACATTCTTTACAACGAAAATTTGAATATGCTTTGTAGAGGCGTTGCTCCACATCTGTAAACATTGAAACAAAGTTACTTTTGTAAAGCATCGTGGGTGAGAGGTAAATAAACATGTATTTGATTATTTTTTCAGTCTGTCTAATCACAATCAGGCAACGATAAGTGCTATTATAGTTTGCGTCCTATGAAATGAAATGTCGTGTGACGAGGGCCTCCCGTCGGGTAGACCGTTCGCCTGGTGCAAGTCTTTCGATTTGACGCCACTTCGGCGACTTGCGCGTCGATGGGGATGAAATGATGATGATTAGGACAACACAACACCCAGTCCCTGAGTGGAGAAAATCTCCGACCCAGCCGGGAATCGAACCCGGGCCCTTTGGATTGACACAGTGTCGCGCTGACCACTCAGCTACCGGGGGCGGACTGCGTCCTATGATTACTGTTGTAGGGTTGATAATAAACATTGGCTTCCCATAATTTTATTTTTGTTATTGATGTCACGGTGGTAATGATGATCTATGTAGCTTGTAATAACAATTTCTGTTTCGTGGTGAGAAGACCTGTTGCACTAAACGATGTGTTACATAAACATGACTAATTTTAATAGAAGATTAGATGTAGATACCCCATCGGCGCTGAGACTGATATGTGGAGAAAATGTTATTCTCCGTCATTACAAGACATTAGTAAGGAAACTTGAGAGTACAATTTCTTCTACTTTCGAACAGCCAGTTTTACTCAATCCTGTGCAAGTGTCACCAGCCGGCAGCTGGGAAACGTACACATTTCAGTACGGTTACTGGGTCAGGAAGACAGCCAGCCGGCCGCGGTGGTCTAGCGGTTCAGGCGCTCAGTCCGGAACCGCGGGACTGCTACGGTCGCAGGTTCGAATCCTGCCTCGGGCATGGATGTGTGCGATGTCCTTAGGTTAGTTAGGTT
The DNA here is from genome assembly GCF_021461395.2 of Schistocerca americana. NCBI lineage: Eukaryota > Metazoa > Arthropoda > Insecta > Orthoptera > Acrididae > Schistocerca > Schistocerca americana. Next base: position 26,377,127 of record NC_060124.1, read on the forward strand.
TAAGTAGTTGTAAGTCTAGGGGACTGATGACCACAGATGTTAAGTCCCATAGTGCTCAGAGCCGTTTTGAAGACAGCCAGCTTCACACTCATAACAGTGACTGCGAGCAGCTCAGCAGAATATGGTCACAACAGTGCCGACTGAGCCAGGTTCGCTGCTCCTGTAACATTACATAAGAGACACTAGGTAGGATGCAACTACGTCGAGCAGGAGTTTGACTACGCAGTAAAGACCCAGTAACGAATTTGTCAAGCAAATGTAGCGGAACTCAAGACCGCTGACGAATCGAGACGAATGACGCTGTAGAGCAGGGCCTTTCCTCGGCGACACAAATACTCCACCCCCACTAGCTTTTGGCACTCTGTCAAAAGGGTTGATAGCGTTCATGTCGTTTGACCTCGAGTCTATGGTCATGGTTTGGTAACATCTTGTGTGTGGAAGTGTTCTAGTGTTGGGCTTGCACTTGCAGCCCCGGCGAGACAATCCCCGATCCGAAGCCATGGCTGATGGAGACTAGCATCCAGCACTGACATCCACATGGTAGCCGGCACTGACGAGTTGTCCGAGAGTTTACCGACGCAACTCTGGTCCAGGTTGAAGATGCCCACACTCCAGTGTCACACTGGCCTGAAAGCCGACTGTACTGGCGGACAAGGTTCAGCATTCGGCACGACTACCCAGCATCCAACACCACAGTCCACCTGAGGGGACAATGCCGACAGTGATCTGGGAGGCCTACAATGACTACAACGCCTGTGTTTGTACAGTGTCCGTATCTTCACAATACAATGTCCTTCAGATAACCATCCATGACTGAAGGAGCATACACAGCCACTGTCACAGCTGTAATAAACATCACGAAACAGATTCGCATTATGCGACTAAGAACTGACCTCAACTGTTTGTGCTGGAGCGGAACTTAAACCCAGATTTCCCACTTATCACAAGCAGTCAGTTTAACTACTTCAGTTATCCGATCATACTTCCAGGACTGATCCAAACTTTCACATGTCATGTAATCACAACCTTTTTGTTCCAAGACAGTGTAATTCAGCGCCCCGTCCGCGACCGTGTGTCGCTAGTGTCGACATAGGAGAGAGAGAGAGAGAGACATAGATGCAGAGCGAGTGAGACTGCACAGCACTGCTCTGCGCTGGACTGTCCCGCGGTCAGATCTAACGTAAACAAAATATTCTAGTTTACAATTAATTTTATGTAAGGGGTATAGAGTCTCATTCCTACTGTTAGTAATTACAAGTAAGTATTTTTTGTTGTACTTCGCGCTACAATTTTTTGTAACCCTTTTCAGTGTTTAGAAATCGGATCCTTAGTTAGCTGTTTTCTACGTAATAATTTTAACTAACTAAGTTTGAAATCTTATTAAAATAGAATTAAGGTTATAAAGCTCCTTAATTCTTACAATCGACATTGTTAAAAAAGACAATTAACATTTTACACGTTTTTCTTTTTCGAGGAAACGATTTAGTCTAGGCTTGGTACAATATTCTGTGAGACTGCTAACCTCAAAGAATTGGTCAAATTTTTATCGCCAAGGAATGAACGGCTGTTAGTTTTAGCAAGCTTTAAAAGAGAGAAAAAACCCTCACAAATATACGTGGAACCAAACATTGAGAGAACTTTGGCCGCGTGCTTGTGCAATACAGGATATTTCTCTCGTGGAAGACAGCTGTAAAAGTCATCCAAAGTTTTACACAAAAGAAAGCGGTCCTTCAGGCGGATATGGCACTGTAGGTCAATCAGCTCTAGTTGAAGCACTTGTGAGACGCCCTCTGCCCGAAGGGAAAACGGGCGAACAAATACAGGGTGATTCAAAAAGAATACCACAACTTTAGGAATTTAAAACTCTGCAACGACAAAAGGCAGAGCTAAGCACTATCTGTCGGCGAATTAAGGGAGCTATAAAGTTTCATTTAGTTGTACATTTGTTCGCCATTTCAGCCAATAAAGGTTTTGGTCCCTTTTTCTTCGAAGGTGCTACTGTAACTGGACGACAGTATCTGGAGATGTTAGAGAATTGGCTGTTCCCTCAGCTCGAACAAGATGCACAACAATTCATATTTCAGCAGGATGGAGCACCACCACATCGGCACTTATCTGTCCGTAACTACCTGAACGTCAACTACCCGAGGCGATGGATCGGCCGCCAGGCAGCCCGTGACAGAGCACTTCATCACTGGCCTCCAAGAAGCCCTGATCTTACCCCCTGCGATTTTTTGTTATGGGGGTATGTTAAGGATATGGTGTTTCGGCCACCTCTCCTAGCCACCATTGATGATTTGAAACGAGAAATAACAGCAGCTATCCAAACTGTTACGCCTGATATGCTACAGAGAGTGTGGAACGAGTTGGAGTATCGGGTTGATATTGCTCGAGTGTTTGGAGGGGGCCATATTGAACATCTCTGAACTTGTTTTTGAGTGAAAAAAAAACTTTTTAAATACTCTTTGTAATGATGTATAACAGAAGGTTATATTATGTTTCTTTCATTAAATACACATTTTTAAAGTTGTGGTATTCTTTTTGAATCACCCTGTATAACAATGTGAAGTTGTGTTCTCTACACTTCGAAACAAACCATTTTGTGAATGCAGAAAATAAACTCGTATGGAATGTAGTACCCATGTCATTTGACATACCAAATAAGCTACCGCAACAGACAGCAACGGAAAATGTATGAGAAGGAGGTACATGTACGTACTTCTTATGTGTCAATCTGGGTGTTTATATTGTTTCGGTATGGATGTAGTAGGCTGCAATTTTCTCCAACGTCACATGCATTTTTTTCACGAGTACCTTGTAGCTTGTTAGAGGATTCATGAGTTCTGACGTGTTTGCGCGTGTTTCAGACCACGCTTGTCTTCTGATATCACACAAACTCTTGGATGCAAGAAAATAAAATAAATATTTCGTAAATAAAGTTGAAATGAGATGAAAAACAAACATTCTTACGACGCACATAATTGCTTTTTCACCATTTGGAGCGCTAGTGTTACTCCAGCTGTCAAAACGGTAACAACTTCCGCAGCAGATAATGTCGCACACAGGGGATAAACCAGTGATCTCTATACTAGTCTTGGCCACTGTTTCTATGTTTCAATACAGTGTATCGATACGTGGAACTGTTTCAGTGTTTCGGAACGGCTCTGGTTCACTGTTTCGAAACAGTGGTTCAAATGGTTCAAATGGCTCTGAGCACTATGGGACTTAACTGCTGTGGTCATCAGTCCCCTACAACTTAGAACTACTTAAACCTAACTAACCTAAGGACATCACACACATCCATGCCCGAGGCAGGATTCGAACCTGCGACCGTAGCGGTCGCGCGGTTCCAGACTGTTGCGCCTAGAACCGCTCGGCGAAACGGTGGTGTTTCATTCCGCCCCTGTCTCGGATAATCACTGTGTCTTCCTACCGTACTGCCGTGATCATATGCGTGGGTCTTGCTGCAATCTCAACAGAGTACTGCAGATGCTCCAGCACACCCTATTGCTGTTGCAACAACGTAGCAACAACAGCCGACGTTTAGCCCTATGTGATGTCAGTACTGTGGCCCCATCCCAAAAGCCCCCCTCCGATGCTCAAGACATGGAACCACGTGCATCAATGCATATGACTCAACATACCAACCCCCTGAGAGAAACTAACGAATTTGTGAAGTGCTTCGAATATTTCTAACAATGTGATTTAGTGCCTCATTCTCAGCACAGTCGTGAACATTGTGCAATGTGCAAGCACAACTTGACGCCCCATGAACCTTGTTTTTGTTCTTAAATTTCTTTCTCTAGTGTTGTTTTTATAATGTATGTCATACCTTGTATGTGTTTGTGTTTTACACTGTAATTCTTATGTAAGTGATAGAGTAGGGCGCACAAATTACAAATTACTGTATTGTTCTCCACACCATGTTGTTTTTTTGTATTTTGTATTTATTGTTGTGTGTATGCAAACAGTGTGCCTGAAGTTCGCATAAACAGAAGCAGATACCACCACTGTCATTGTGAATGGACCATCAGTTCAGGGAACATTTTGTAAAGGTTATTCTTGCTGCAGGGAGACAGAATGAATCGGAGGTAGTAATTAGATTCTGAAAGCTCACAAAAAGAGATTGTTAACTTAAATAGTATCATGTGTGAGTGAGTTCAGGTTAGTTTAATGATTCAAATTGTTGTAACATCTTGGGCATTTAATTGCGGAGCACTCCAACTCCGATTGTAAAGAATAAACTGCTCCATATTTGGCTCACATGCCCGGGCCATATTTAGCGCGTGAATGTCTGTGTGAATCGGTGTTTGGAAGGGGCTCCCTGGGTATGGATGTGTGATGTGAGTGTTAGAGTTCCATATTAAGAAGGTGAAGTTGGCTACATCATAAATAATCCTCCCTCTATGAGCTTCATTTTTCAGTTGCAGTGATTTTCTTTATAGAGTGCGGCATGTGGAGTCAGTTTGCGAGATTGTTCTTGGGCGACTGACACACTACCTTGCGCCTAAGTGAGCCAACCGCTCACCAATTACAATGTAAAATGGCGTAGGGGCTATGAGAGGTGGCATGAGCCTCCTCTCATATTTCTATCTTACGATTTTCCTCTCTAATTGCATGCGGTTAAAAGTCGCTATTCCTTCACACGCGGACTTCCCACGCAGCGTCTCCCGTCACCCGGGTGGTCCGGTGACAGGCGGGAAATGCTGATCTTGAAAGGGTTAAGCCGACGGGTGTGAGGGAGTCGAGTGAATGCTTTCCAGACGCCGACATTGTCAAAAGACACGCCCGCAGGGGCCTGAAGTAGCGGCTGGGCTAGAGGTTCTGTTACTTCGCAGAAACTTAGCGAAAACACTTTCTGGTGGGCTACCAGCGAGGCGTGGGAATGACTTGTGTACCCAGACAGTTGTGGCGGGAAAATTCCCGCGCTTTCTGCAAAATCGTAACTGTGATTGGCTTGCTCAGGGCATAGCTCCGTGACGTAGCGAAATCGGTGCAGAAATTGGCGCCAAGAATCTCCATTGGTGGAATGGTAGTGCTCCGGCAATAGACTGGAATTTTCCGCCGGTTTTTGGAGTTGCTGATTGGAACGTTTAACCACGGCCACTGTCGTGGGGGCGGGAATGTTCTGTGATCAGCCTGTACGGGTGCTCTACAGGAGTCGGCTCTCGCCTTTCGATCGGAGTAGGTTACAAGACTGAGCTCTCGCTGCTCTGGACAGCCTGCCTTCCATTGGCTGTCTAATATACTTTTATTTAATCATAACTGTTTGACGAAGTTGCTGAAGTTTCGACTTCAACGTAACTTTCCGAGTACAGTTGGCAATTGAGCGTTCTGTGTACAAGAGGCCTATGTTGTCTGTCTTGAGCAGTTTTGGCTAATGTTGACTGTATCGGAGTTACTGGGTGACTTCGCTTGTTAAAATCAATCACTGTACCGTCAGTGATTGTGTGGCGAGCCTTCTTCGTCTCCCTCAAAGGCGCATTTGTATTGCTAGGAAGTCTTTAGTCTGGAACAACCAGACCAGGATAATTAGTTTCGGGCTATACTCGCGACATTATCATCACCACGACGGGACGTCGAAGCAACCAGCCACCGCCTCCGGTACGCCAGATCGTGTTCTTGCAATTAAGAAGACAGTTTGGTAATGTATGTCCGCAGCACCGGCAGATGGGGATTTTCCTAGGTGACAATCAGAGCTCAGCAGAGTGCGCCTGTTTGTCTTTTCTAACTTTGATCTGTCTTGGGTGTTCATTGTCTGAGTTCTCATTAATGTAGCAGCAATTAATGCTGGGTTGGCTGTGTGTCTCTCTTAATACTGGAGTTGCAAGGAATTGGCTCCACATACCACTTCGTCATAAATGTCACAACCTAGTTTAGGGACAACTTCACCTTCACAGCATTTATTTGAGTATCCAATTTGAGCCAATGTGATGTATTATAAATGTTTCATGTGTTTTTCTTGATTATTTTGAGTTATAATAAATCATATTGTTATTTTGGACAGAACTTTCATTCTGTTAATCGGTAGAGCAACCCTATCATTTCTCACTACGTTAATGAAACTTTCCTTTATTTAACTTGTTTATCAAATGAAATTATTGCAAGTGCCAAACTCTTTTCTACCCCACTTGCAGGGTCGATTACAGTCAGTTCGCGTTTCTTTTTAATCCATGTGCAACAACAAAAGCCGGAATTAGAATAGGGGGCCTTAGAGCATCATTTACATATGTAGATTCTAGAAGAATTTAGTATTAAATACACTGCTAGCCCCGGCACCTCGCATAGCCTACAACATTTTGAATAAAAAAAGGCGTACAGTGACAGTTATTAGACACATACATAAATTTGGTGTAGGTATAATTGCAAGCAATCTGTTTGACATATCACTGATAGTGTAATGGTGAACGGGAAGGGCTGGGAAGCATGGTAAATTTTTAGTAACGGTTTGAAACACCTTGAAAGACAAATTTTTTTTCTGTTATACTTTGATATTTATTCGAATTATTTGGCATTATTTGTGAGTCTATAGTCACTGTGCCTATTATCCACAATGATTCCCTTTGTGTGCATGGAAATTAGCAGGATGGGTATATTACCCATACTAACGGAATGTGGGAATCCCAGTGGCATATCCGTTGTTCCTGCAGTTTGCTCCCACCTCCAGTTCCGTTCGTGGTGGTTCTTCTGTCTTCAGCCATGGCTGTCCTCAGCCAATTGCGAAGTATGAAAGTCACACGAAACGAAAGCAGCGCATTTGCTGCATGAAATACGAAACTGCCAAGACGCCTAAGTTATAGTTTCATACTTTCTGCGATACGATTAGCGCTCTCGCACCTCATTTGTGTTTATGTGGACATAATTATACAGTAGACATTCAAGATGATAAAATGTGTAGGTTTATTAAATTACAAAACACAAACTGTTTCACTGTTTCGAAACAGCGTATCGAAACATTACATTGTACTGTTTCATTTGTTTCGAAACAGTTACGTGTTTCAGTTTGCCCATCTCTATACTATCAGAGACCACTTATAGTAATACGTCCTAGGTTCACTGCCATGCCACTAGGAGCGCTACAAGTTCATCAATCCATCATCTCGCTTTCATATTGGCTGATTTTTAGTCTTCCACGTTCGTTTTCCTTTCATAGTAAACAGAAGATGGTTTCGTCACAATGCGCTTCTGATTACGACTTCTCGTGTGTATTGCACTCTGAACTGCATTCTAAATGTGTTACTCGTATTATTATGGCGTTCTTCTCGCATCCTTCATATTGAGTGGGGTATATGATTCCAAACGTGTTTTTGTTCATTTAAAACCGAAACTGCTTCCGTTGCATGGCGTTTTGCGGACTTCTGTGAATCTGTTATTGCTTATCAATCTGCGTTTCAAACGCATTGTAAGTATTTGTTCGTATTCTACGTTATTTTCGTTTGTTCCGTTTTCCGTGCTTTCTCAGATTTAATGGAGAACTCCACGTTAGCATTTTATGACGCTATTTGTATTCAACTTGACTTTGTCTTGCCACGGAACGAATATGTAATTCTGTTTTCAATGGTGTTGCTAATTGCCACTGAGTACCATACATTTCACAGTGTCTTGCAGAGTATGGATGTAGTTGAGTAGGCTCATTTCGTAGTCTTGGTGATTACAGTATTTTTTTCTTGCGAATTCTAAAAATGCAACATTAGTTACGCAGAAGTTTTCACGCGTTGTTAACAGGTAGGCCTACTTCAAACAGTACATTTTAACAGAAGTTAATGAAAATTTCAGTACCCTCCATTAAATGCAAGAGTACGGAAAATGGATGCTAACAAACATAACGTAGAATACGAGCAATATACTTACAGTGCATTTAAATCGAGCAGTTCACACAAGATTTCATAAGTAGTAATAAACATCAGTCCACAGAACACCATATGATGAAACCAGTTTCTACTTCGTATGAAACAATAGTAAATATGGAATCATTCACCTCACCCAACAAAACGGGTGACAACAAAAATTAAACTGAATATGGGCAACATATTTACGTTGTAATTCAAAGACTGCAATACGCACAAAAGGTCGTAATCGGAACATAAATTCCATTAGTAACAGCCAAACGGTCGAAATTGCAATATTGTGTTTTAAAAATGAAAACTCTTTACCATAAAAAATAATTGAAAGTCTATTATTCAAAGTTCACCGCCACGCCGTCTGGAGCGCTGCTGTCGTTCTCTATTTCCGTGTCGTAACACGGATCTTACACTTTCGATGTAACGGCCTTGTGTGTTAAAACTACATAACAGATATTCGCGACACTCACTGCTGTGAAAACGACACTAGCATCCCAAGAGGCGAAAAGCAAACGTAAAATTAAATTGTTTTTCATTATTTTTCTGGTTACTTAGCGAAATAGTTATTACACTTTCGCATTTCAACATTAGCAAACTATCAAGAGACATGAACGATCATGAAATACATGTAAAAACAGCCGAATCTTCCCTGTGACAATACCTACAACTCCATAATGAAGAAATACTTTGGATTATGTGTATAACTGCAGCTTACGCCTCTCATAGTAAGAGAAAATAAACATATATTTCAGGCATGAAGAATATATTTCTTATGTTGTCTGTTCTTATTATGACAGGAACTTTCCTTGACACGTAGTAACTTTGTAGGGAACCTACAGTTTCGCAGTCTTTCACTTCACTCGACTTCTTAATACAAAATATTTTTGTAGATGTAATATCTTTTGATTCAAAAGAGAATGTATCGCAGAATCAGGCTCAATTGTGGACTTGGTTCCTCCTCTGTTGGGAAACAGTTTTGTTGCTTTCTTCTTTTATTATCACGCCTATGTGGTTTTTCCTTCTACAGTCTTGGTACCGTAACTTATATGTTAAGTTAAATAATGTAGGTACTCTGGAATGTAAGTATTGCATTCCATACACGTTTGCTATACTCCACATTCACTGATTTGACATGCAGTATAGTAAAGAAAACTTCACGTCTTTGAGCAGCTACACGATGCCTTTCTGAACAAGATATTTTCTTCTGCTGTTTACTAGAATTATTTGTTCTAAAGAATACGACATAGTTCAGTTAATGTCTGTAGGTTAGAAGATAGTCGTAAATAAACTGTTCTGTAATGTGGTGGTGCGCACCTCCTATGATCGTTTGGGGGGAAAAAAAAGTGGTCTCTCTTGTTATTGCTGGAATTTATTACTCTACAGTCGCTCCCCTTCGTAAAAACCAATCTGTAAACCAATAACTAAGACTCGCTTTCGCAAGATCTCGCCCAACTCAGTGTAACATCCTGGCCGCTTGGCGCGCTGCAGTCGCAGTGGGTAACAAAACAAGAGACTGGAGTGCCGCGACTGTTACTTTAGATTGTGACGTTATGGCACATATGACGTGAAGTGCCGAATAGCTTCCTTGCCGCTGTGTCTTCAGCTGTCAGACGGAAACTAGTTTCGTAGCAATTAGTGTCCTCGGTGATCCGGTATCGCGGCTGTTTGTCAGAATCTGGTGTCAGTATTGAAATATAGATGTTGAAACTCTCAATATCGCTATTTTCTAAACATGCTAGGGACGTTCGGTGTTAAATAGGAGGCCCGCTGTATCTCAATGCTACGACCCCGTGTAACTTTAAACCGTCTCTTGCTGTAAAGTCTTTGCTGGAGTTTCTTCCAGCGCTCTGACGGCCTGAGAAAGGCCAGGCAGACAGCAGTCGGTGCTGGGTTTCCCGGCGTGCTGCGGAGCTGGCTGGCTCTTTTGAACCTGGGGATTCCCGGGCCCAGCCACTGGCCGCAGCCGTTGCACAAGCGGCCGGAACCGCGCGGAATTTCCCTTTGGAAAGCCTCGCCTAACCACTCCGGCCGAAACGACTCCAGCCACAGCTACGACGGCTTTTTTGTCTTGTGCGTAGTGCAACCTACCTTCCCCGGCTCCAACTAGAAAGTAGGCGAGTGGACGTTACGGTGCAATTCCCGACGAGGCATAAATACCTGCCGGACTGGGACTCGAATCATGATTCTATCAGAAGACGGGTACTGACAGACAAGTTTTGCAAGATAGGGGTATCAGAAGAAACAGACCCTATACTGCACAAAGAATGCCTAAGGTGTGGAGCACTTGAGTGTGAACGAACGCCGTTTCCGTAATGTACTATGGGACACACACTAAGAAGGCTCTTGGCGAGGTTAAATCCATCGAAGTGTCAACACGTCCAATTTCCAGTTGCTGGCAACACCTTTCAAACGCAGGCGGGCATTGCGTCCCAGTGAGAGTTAACTCCAGATGTCACCTCTACTTTTTCGTAGATATAGCTGCACTAAACAGTGTTATTTGCTAAACTGGCTGGCAGTGACCAGGGCGTAACGCCCAAACGAAACAATACGCTGCTTTGAGCGCCAAGGTGAGGCCAGCGCACAGCTTGAAGATACGTGTGCAGTGCGGTTCACAATTAGTAGCGAAAAGCGAAAACTGGAATCGCCCCTAGCGGTAACAAAAAAAAAGTCGTGTGACTAGAGCCTCCCGTCGCGTAGACAGTTCGCCGGGTGCAAGTCTTTCGAGTTGACGCCAATTTGGCGACTTGCGCGTCGATGGGGATGAAATAATGATGATTAAGACAACACAATACCCAGTCCCTGCGCGGAGAAAATCTCCGACCCAGCCGGGAATCGAACCCAGGCCCGTAGGATAGACATTGTCTCGCTGACCACTCAGCTACCGGGGGGCGAACGCCCCTAGCGGTGACTGGAAACTATATACAATTCTATTTTGATCGGTTCTGCTATTCCGATCAGCCACCATATCGAGAATCTTCTTATATTAAACATGTAATGCAAGAGTATGCTTTTACAACACTAGAACCCAGTATTGTTTGGGTGCTAAGGTTGGCACTGACAGGCCACAAAATATCTGCAATATGAACTGCTCCAACTTCTAGCGAATAAGGAGACCTCTGGAGCCTACACTCTTAACCCTTACCCCATGGGGTGACATTTTGTAATGTACCATATACTACAAGATTTAAAATGAGATTAAGGAGATAAATCATTTGAAAATTTTCCTGTAAGTTATAAACATTTATTCCAGTGATGTTTAAATACTCCTCAGCGATTTTATTGCAACTTCCTGGCAGATTAAAACTGTGTGCCCAACCGAGACTCGAACTCGGGACCTTTGCCTGGCAGAAGTAAAGCTGTGAGGACCGGGCGTGAGTCGTGCTTCGGCAGCTCAGATGGTAGAGCACTTGCCCGCGAAAGGCAAAGGTCCCGAGTTTGAGTCTCAGTCGGGCACACAGTTTTACTCTGCCAGGAAGTTTCATATCAGCGCACACTCTGCTGCAGAGTTAAATTCTTATTCTGATTTCATTGCACTTTGTCAAAAAAAAAAAAAAAAACTTCCGTGCATTTTTTAAATATTACACGAACTGTTAGAAAACTGAATTTTACTTTCCAAACACTTACAGTATCTCTGTAGCAAATAAATTTTACCATGAAACTAAATTCCAGAGATGAAACTTGCACATACAGACTGCAATCTGTAAGACAAAAAGAAGTCTGCAAAACTGACATTCACTACTGGGATCTACATTTCCCTTTGTCACCACTCAGGATACATTTGCTATTAACTAAAACTAAGCACCTTATTGGAGAAACAATAAGGTGCCCAACAACATTGTCTTGAAGTTCTTCCTTTGATGATACTCCAGTTTGCCAGCAGAATTGTGATCACTCACCATACAAATTGTTGTCTTTTTCGTCTATTTCTTGATCTCTATCACTTACATGTTCCTCTGTTCACCGACTACTAACTTCAAACCCAAGATTGTTAAAATTTCGACATTCCTGCAGACACGTTTTGTGCTACACTAAGAAAACATGTACGTAGTTCATGAGGCACGGTCAAGCAGACCCCAACATGTGTCAACAACACATCATGAACCTAATAAAGAAGGCGGTAATGCAACTAACAATAAAACATTATAGAATTGGTGATTTAAGGAGGATAAGTTAAGTACACAAGTCCTCCACCCGAATTTACCTTCAAGGTCTCCCACAGTGAGAGACCATGCCTTGCGAGTTAACGGTTATCAGAAAGCGTGCACATTGTACACATGCAGATATACTACTTGGCCTCGGGCAATTTTGTCTACAATCTGTTTTTCCTGTTGTCAACACACGTAAGTGGCATAAGAAATATATGACAATGTGCATAAGATTCTTCCTGCAGATGACCTGTTTAATTTTTCTAATTCAGGTGAATAATGCTACACACGTGGATGAAAGTAGGACAGCAGTATTATAATACAGATCTTTCAACACGAAAACCGTACGGCACTCAAATGAGTGACCCAATTACAAGTGAGAAAGGCAAAGAATAGAATAGGTCAACAAATTTTCACACCTGAGTAGCTACATTATATACCTGCCTGACACCAACACAAGCAGAAAGCCCAAAAATTCCAGAATGTGTGGTGCAGAGCTGAAAGATTTTCAACACAGCCAGCAAATGACATTGATGTTTTACAGGTGTTACTTTGGACTACACTGGATAGGAAGTTAAATGGAAGATTTGCAATGTACTTTTCAAATAATACATCATTCATGCCACATACGCCAGGATCATGAAACAGGAATGAAAAGAACTGCAACTCCACAGGCACTGCTGAACTAACTGCATGGTAGAAAGGGAAAAAAGGAACCTAGATGTTTGGACCAAAACATTTGAGGCTGCAAGAAAAAAAAAAAAAAAAAAAAATCAAAATCTTTCATGCTGATTCTGATGTGTCCCTAGACCAGCCGGAAAAAATATTGCCCACAAAACGCAACAGTCAAATTTCTGTTTCAGTCAGTTTCAATCTATGACCAATTACTTTGATGTTATGTATGGCTAATGACTTCTCAAATAAAGAAAAAAATAAGAGATACAGAAACATCTGTATACACAGCACCTGCGCTGGAATTTATTCGCCATTTTCCTTATATGACTGAGTGAACAATTAGATGTAAATCAGAGGACTAGCGAGCAAGAGTGTTTCCTTAGGGTGCAGTCTCATAAAATCAAGAACAATCTGCGATTACTTAACGTAAGAAGAGCCACCATTCATTGTGTTCTGTTTCACTACTGTAAAGGTTTATGTTTGCTATTGGAACTGTTTCCTGTTATTACAAATGCAATGCACAACAATAAAATATGCCAAAGTGTCAGCTTCTTCACACATATTTCCCATAGAACTACTTCTTGAATCTTGTGACTTACCTCCACATGTGTAGCAGTCTCTGCGGACGAATTTGTCATGTTTGACGTACAACTTTACAGTGGGAGTATATAACAAATTTTTGAGAAAGCGAACATTCTTTCAAATTTCTTACCATACTTGTTGATTCCATTTTGTAACCATTTATCCTTAATCCCCCTGCTCCTTTTAGGTGTACAGACGTGTTTAGGAATGTCTGCATGCATGTTACAGCACAGCAATTTTATTTACAGTTCCTCATACTGATTGTTTTGCCAAATTTCTGACTTCCAGGTTGAGACCCCACATTATATACTTTTCCCATTCTTTTTCCAAACTCTTGCAAAATTTTTCAGAAACTTTATCTCCTCCAGTATTTTGAGCCACAAGCTGAAGCCTTAGCAGCAACATAATGTCGGCATATCTACTTCCAAGAAGTAAAACTGTACATGAAAACTAATCTCATAAATGCATAAATAGTTTAATTTGTTTTTTGTTTTTGGGCAGTCTAAGAGTTGAATTACAGACATTTGCTATGTAGAGCAGTATCTAGCACGGAATTATCCGCTGATTACTAATATCTCAACTATCACACCACACATTACATAGTGCCAATGACAGTATGACAATAATTACTATTGTCAAAAATTTATTTCCATCTGTAAAATGTCACTTTTGTTTTGCAACGATTGGGATCTTTTTTCCCTCCTTCTAAGGAAGCAGAAAGAGAGAGTGCTAACTATGATTCAGGTCATGCAAGCATGTACTGCCTGAAACTGTTTTTAATAAACATTCACGTATTAAACCGAGAAATACTAGCAAGGTACTTGACACGACACTATCTTCATCTATGTTTTGCAAACGCAAAAATATGTAACCTTCACAATGGTCGGTCAATATCATTCACCTTGGTAATGTGTCAAGATAACAGAAGATGCTGTAACGTAACAAATAATGATTTTAAAAAATTATTTTCCCAGTCTTTGGACTAGGCCCTCTAACATAGCTGAAAAATTAGTATAGTTTTACTTGGTGACATCTAGAGACAATATAACCTTTGTTAGAAAAATAAATGAAACTATGGATTGTGATACAGCACTTATGCTCTTCTTCGTAACAGAACAAATAATAGATAATTCAATGTGGGCACCTTATCAGACACTTGAAGTTACATACAAATAGATTTTGCCTCTATGACAACAACAGTTTAGGAATGGGGAAAAACAACACTCATTATAATTAACAGCATTTTATTCAATGCCTCTAGCTTCATCTTAAAATAGTTGCACTTACATACCAGTATTTACAAGATGATACACAAAAATATGTTATACTGACTGGCAAATACAAGTTCATATAGAAACCACAAAAATGTGGCTTCATACAACGTGTAAATATAGATTAACACTTTAACAACTTACTAAAACAAACAACAATTACTTTCCACAGGCAGATATCACAAACTTTAACAGTAATTCAGTCATAAGTTATTTCCCAAAGGTTAACAACAGTATAAGGCAGTGACAACTTCAAGTTTTGAACTATCATTTTGCCTGCAAAAATCTGCCTGCTTCCTGAACAATATACAATGAACTTTGCAACACTGATTGTGCATCTCAGAAAAAGACGCATAAGTATAGGCATTAGATGAGTAATAAATAACAATGAGCACCGAATTGTAATGGACAATGTCACTTTGAAATGCGTGAAAATGTACAGTATGTATATTAGTTTAAAATATGCAGGTACAGTTCTTAACAAGCAGAATATCCCTGCGAACAGTTTGCTGCTGAACAATATCTCAGGAAAAGTCACTGAATCACATTAGAAATATGTCTTTAAGACCCTTACAATTAATTTAAAATTACAACTTTCATAACTGCAAACAAACAAATTTATTGGCAGTGAAACCTTTTCCTAGTAATGAGCCAAATAGAAATTTGTAACCAGATCTTTCATCCCGAGACTAGAATGGGATTCAAAGGGTAGGAGACGGATAGAGCAGTTCATTTAATGTGGAAGAGAACACGATACTACTTTCTCATTAGTGCACATTAAGCTGCCAGGATCCGGATAAGCATTCTAGAACAAACTAGAATGACATAGGTAACAATCCGACCATCTTTTCCACTTTTCTTTCCACTTTATTGGACCAATAATTTATACAATCTCTGTAGTCCTCTGATCCCAAAGTACATAGTTACTCTCAAATAGTGATTACCAGAGAATGGCTGCCAAAACACTGAACCAGTCCATCCACCACAAGACAATTTGAGTATGGCACAGGAGTCATCTTCCCCAGTTGCGTACCTCCTCAGTCACAACCGAGCTGGTGGCTCACTAAGCCACATGTAGCCCGCAGTCTTTTCGTGCCTCTCTAGGCAGTGATGTCGACGGGCTGCCCGTTCATTCTTAGACTGCTAAAACCAATGTCGCGCCCAACCTGGTACATCTGCTGGTCAGAAAAAAAAAGAACACAATCAGTTCCTCAGATCTCAAAACACCCCCTCCTCCTCCCAACAGCCTAAAAGCAGCACTAACGGACAAAGGACCCATTTACACTGAACAAACACACTACATACAGGACAGTCAAATAAATAGGAATGGCAGATTTGCACAAGAAATACTGAGCCAAAACGTGAGCACAGATTACTTCGACCTTCATGCATATATATTACACACCATAATATATGGTAAATAAATATGAGAATGGTAACATTCTCAGGATGTGCAGCAGTAATTGCTATCACAGATGACAACTCAAGAGCCCTGTCTTTCAAACTCTTTCATTATATTGCTTGTACCTGTGGTGTTAATCAAATTTGTACTCTTTCATCATCAGGTACAACATGAAAGGATGCAAGCAGGAGTAGCTACTGTAACATTCACCACAAATGCATAATTTGTAGTAGTTTCAGCATCTCCTTTGTTCCAGCAACATTTGCTTAAGGAACATGGGACGTCTCAGTATTTTAAGCCATGTCTGAGACTTAGATACACGCCAAAATACTTCTGACCAAAAGCAAGAAAGACAACTCTTGGGAGATCTGTAAGTGCTACCGATGTAATGAGTTATATCTGTCCACACGTGACAGTCTCACTACATCAGCCTACCCATAAACCCTGAAGGGACACTAAAACCCTTCAAACTTTGCACGGGAGCCTCACGACTGTGCACAGAGGGACCCGAGACGGAGCAAAGGAAAGGGCACAGTTCCCGTGCCAGATCAGGCGGCAGCTCCAGCGCGTCTGCTCACCTCAGCGTCACTGTCTTCACTATCTTCTTCGTCACTCTGTTCGTCATCCGGTAGCGGCCTGGGCTGCGCGCCGTGCTCTCTCAGCTGCCTCGCGAGCGCCGAGTCTACGGCAGCTGCCAGTTGGTAAGCGGTGTAGCCGGCGTACGTAGCTGCCTCCAGCTGCAGACCGGTTGCCAGCTCCTCCACCAGGAAACGCGCCACATGCGCCAGGCCCAGCTCGATGCACAGGTGTAGTGCTGTGCGACCACTCTTCCCGTCCTACAAAACATACCAGAATTCACTGCTTAATTCTACATTTTTGGGTGTCAAATTACACTGTGGTGTAAACTGTCTCATATCTTCAGTCACTAGCACAAATACCACCAGGTAAAAATTGTAAATTTAACATTATAGTGCCCACAGAACTGGAACAACTAACACAATAGTGCAATATCACAGCTGTAAAGCTGACTATATATAGTCATCCCCCTTATTTTCCAGGACGTTTAAACAGTTTACTCCTGGAAAGGTGCTTGAAACTGAAGCCAAGCACTTTAAGAATTATGCATGCAAACAATGTGACGTAAGTACAACCTCAAAAACGTTGTAAAGTTAAATATGGAATTGTGTAACTTACACTGTGTTCAATGTTTTATAAAGTGTTACTAAGGAGAGAATATTTGCCTCTGTCTTTAATAGGAATAGAAATGCAGAACTGTCTAGTCCTTATAATAACATAAGAACTCTGATTTCCTAAAACAGCAATAGTTGCTGTATTCCTCATGAGTCTCAAGGAATATGTTTAGTTTAGTTACGCATTACTGTCAATTAACTTTTACAGAATTCACGCAAGTATATCGATCACTTACTTTGGCATTGATGTCTGCACCACACCAGACAACCAGATGCTTTATGACTTCCACATTGCCACTCAGTGCTGCCATGTGTATACACATCTGACCTGCAACAAAGGAGAAAAAAAAACCACGTTACTTTGGAGTCTTGGACCCTGACTGAATTTAGGACAGTGTATGTCCCACTTAATTGGTTATTTACTTCTATAGAGAAAGTGTCACTGAACTACAACAATATGACAATGCAGTAGCTAGAAGGCTACTCTTCGATAACAGTTACCTGACCAAGTTTTACGTTATCTCATATTTCATTAAATGAACAGAGCTTTGTAACCAAGTATCAAGTGGTAAGAAACAACAATGGAAACTGAATAATGAACTTATTATAGTGGCTTCCGCCAGCTGAGGATAAGAACAAACGAATGGGGTACTGGGGAGATACTACCAATGGGCATCACCGTAACTATTAGCAGTTCAGGGGCAGCAGAAGGTGAGTTCCTTACTCAGCAGAGGTTCAAGACAAGAAAATTTAAAATTCTCCCGGTAATGACAGACGTGGTGAGCCATGGGGCACGCGCCATAACCGAATCGGAGTGACGTGACGAGGGCAGCATTCCAGAACAGGACGAACCGACAAAAGCACGCACCCGAAATAACACGCGCCCAACGATGCCAAGGCACAACGGGTAGCAGCAGCTGAGTCAGACACCCAGGTATTCTGGGACCCTCGCCTCTGCCAACCGACCATTTACTTCTACAACACGCCTCTCTCATCAGAAGTGATGTTATCTTTGTCGATCGGATGCACAGCGCGAAACTTTCCGATGGACAGACTTACTCCTACACGCTATAGTGTAGTAATATGTGCCGCTTACACGTAATACTAACGTAAAACATAACAAATGAGGAAAATACGTCGTTTTTCTATCACAGCACAGTTCCTGTTCTGGTAGAGGTAGTAGCCACACAAAACCTTAATGCTGACATGCGCTTTGTGGAAATACGCTTCACACCCTGTTCAATCTGCTTCAGAACAGATCGATTTTCACTAATCCAAGTTTCTGCAAGCAATGGCATTTGGCATTTGATTGCGCGTGCGTACGGATGAGGTGCTGGCGTGGACAAGCAAACGTCGGTTTTGACGTAATCTCCGTGGCGGAGTATGGCAAGAGACATGAAGCAATCAATTACTAATTGGTAGAAAACTTTATTCGAGTATATGACAGTCAGTTTTCGTTCGTGAGATTAAATCTCAACCGTGTCACTGTAAGGCAAAAAGAGTTGTCGCGTGCATACTATTTTTAACGAAATTCAATACAATTTACAGACATTGATTAAAAACAAATTTTCCTAGAACCAAATACAGAAGGGGAAGAAATTAGGATATCTACTGCAGGTAGTAAGATATGAGGTATGTGAAGTCGAGTCTTTTACGCGGTGTTACAGTGGTACGAGTGGCAGTTTCGAACAATCCTCCATCGACCTGAATTATTTATATCAAATCATTTGGATATATATTCAACCGAAGCGTAACTTAATGTGAAATGAGTTTTCCGTTCCATAAACCAGTCATTACACTGCACACTAGATTTGCTGCTCATCTTTCGCAACACAATGGAAAATCGTTATCGTCCACGCTCCACATATCTGAAGCACTCTGTTGGGTGTACAAGGATTTTTTGACGTATGGAGGCGCTGAGAATTTGCGCATGCACAAACCACGCACACTATACCCAATAATACCAATCTAGTGGGTCCGTCTGTCGCACGTATTACGCGGGTAGTGTGAGTGACGGGAAACGAGGACACCCTTATCATACATAAAGGATTCCACTGAAGCAGTGAGTTTATTCATAGTCTCAAGACTGCGCTTTATCAGGCTCAATTGGACAAGTGAGAGTCGGAAACAGAACTCCACGTGGAACATGCGCAAGCGTTGCCAACTGCTACGAAGCGGGAGCAGAAGCATGTGGGTACGTGAGCAAGACAGAAAACTGGCTACGCCGCATTGTATCCTCGCTCCCCTCGTGTAGCTGTCTTGAAAGCGCCAAGATCACAAGCGGTCGTAACACGTGTGAACTATTAAGATATCGAGAAACGTGCAGACCTTAAAATCCACACACGTGCTTTTATTTTAGGCCATACGATATGAACGGCGTAATGATATGACGCTCTTAGTTAAAACTTACAACCAGAAAATGTGCATAAGAGTGTCGGTGAGAAACTGATGTCAAATCGGCCAATCTGTACTTCCCACTGGAGGAGAATCTCTGTTTCGCTAATACATTTTAGTGCCAACCCGTTTCCCTGCTGTATGTTTATACGCAAACAATGAGCGTTATATGGCTAAACGCCATAGTTACTTCAATATATCGGTAGATACACGTGTTAACAGCACATTCTCTGTAAGCTATCACTTTCAGAAAACAATAGCTTAGGGACACTGCTTCGGGCGTGTCCACATCGGGTGGCGCTATTAATGGTTACGCAGATCATCGAATTGCATCGGGACGGCTATTTGATTACCAATCGATAGTATTCAACATGCAAAAGGGTACGTCGCACTTCCACCATTTACTAGGGATGGGAAAAACATAGGTTAAAACTGATGCCGATGTTTTAGTTCTGAATAACGGTATTTTTCGGTAACTGTTTAATCTCCATTATAAGAGGTATTTTTATTTTTTATTGAAAACAGGGTATAGTATCGATATATCAATTTACCTCCGCGGTGATGCCAGAATTTTTGCTTTTCATAAAACTCTCTTTAAAAACAAAGTTTGGTTGGAAGTTCTGAGGCTTCTGGAAGACAGATATTGTCTTTGAATGATATTGATGAAAGGAGTCTACTTACGAACCACGACATTATAGAGTATTTATAAACAGAATGGACAATAAATACTTGCCTACGGATTAATGGATTACTGAAAATTTAGCTATTGTTACGTTATTGTTCCTGGTAAATATATTCTGTCTACTATCTAAATTGTTTAACTTTTAGAAAGAGCATTTTTGGTTTTGTCAACAAAAAATCAACTGTATTCACATTCCCATTAAAAATCGAAGATACATATCTGACTAATAAACATCGAAGTAATAAAGAGAAAAAGCTGCACATTTTACCCGAAAGCTTATTAAACGTCTGTCATTTCTATGAAATAATACAAAACAAAGGGAGTTATGCCAACAATAACAAAGAATTCATTCATAGCTTGCAAGAAAAATATAACTTAGCTTATCTGCCGCGCGCGTATGTGTGTGTGTGTGTGTGTGTGTGTGTGTGTGTGTGTGTGTGTGTAATATGCTTTTGTCTGCTTGTATCCCTTGGAAATGGTTTTCAGCCTTTAGCATTGAATATTCGCTTTTCCATAGTAGTGATATATTCGATTACAACACTACTTTCGAGCAGAGATTTAAAAAATTAGACTCAGAGGAGAACACTGGTGAATTTCTGTAGTGTTCACCCCGTCTCGAGAAAAGGAGCAAACACTGGACAAAGTTTTTTTTTCTATTTACCCATTTTATTTGATATTTTTGTTCTATATCTCTTGGAACTTACAACGTAAAATTCTGCAGGAGAACTATTAAATCTTTGTTCCATGTCTACTTTGCTTGAAATATCAGCAATTTCAGAAAACAGTTATTCATAACGGTTTTTAACTGTCAAGTACTCGAGATGAATACAACAGATGTGAATGAAAAACGGTTGGTCAGAAATAACCGCCATCCCTGTGCTATGGGTGCACGGTATAGATTCGCAACGCTACGCCCTAGCGCTCATGTCCGCCATAGTTCGGGAACGCAGCTGCGCTGTTCAAGGTCCGGGCAGCACACGTGGACACCAGCTGCAGGTTGTTTTAACGGTGCAGGTGCGTCAGAGCCGCGCCATTCAGCTGCCTGTGGGAAGTCCGAAGCCCGCTGCAGGGGACAGGTTTCCCATTTCTGCGGGGAAGGGAGCGACGAAACAACAGCCGTCACAGGTTTTCCCACCGGCCGTCAGCGGCAGCAAACAAACTGCTATCAAGCACTTGCAATATTCCCCAAGGCTTGCCTGCACTCAATGGCCGGAACTTTGCAATCCACTTGCCGGTCAACAGATGGGTATCGCACACAAGTAACCGCTCTTCAATCTTCTCCCAAGTGACGTACAAAAGGCATTCTGAGTTGAAATTGTCCCAAATTATACACTGCAGGTGGCTTGAAATGACGAGTTACGCGACTAACAACGAACACCAAATGGCTCTGAGCACTATGGGACTTAACATCTATGGTCATCAGTCCCATAGAACTTAGAACTACTTAAATCTAACTAACCTAAGGACATCACACAACACCCAGTCATCACGAGGCAGAGAAAATCCCGGACCCCGCCGGGAATCGAACCCGGGAACCCGGGCGCGGGAAGCGAGAACGCTACCGCACGACCACGAGCTGCGGACGAACACCAAAGGAATGGTCGACTGGACCAGCATACCAAGGTTATTCGTAGTCACTTAACATCTGCTCTCAACAAAGGAACAAATATATTAAGGATAACAGTACGATTTTTTTTAACTTTGTTTATACATACCAACGGGTTCACCCGGCAGAGTATTGTATTCTTTACATTACTTCGGCAGACTGAGTTCGTCACTGAGTAGCTTGTTTACATAGAACAGCCTGCACCACACAGCAAAATAAACTAACGGATTTGAAATACAAAAAAGCACTGTAATGTTGCTGGAATTCACAAATTCCTTTCTGATGATTTTTTCCCTTCATCTTCCATCTATTCACTTCTTCCTGCAATGTCACACGACTAGCAGTAAAGCTGGTTTAGTAACCGTGCTCCTGTGAAAAATTAACATCCAGACCGACGACAATACTGGGAGGGGCAAGTTGGGAAGAGGGGGCTACAATATAATACAAAAAGTATTGGCCGAAGTGAATATGACACTGTTAAATCACAAAGTATGACCATATAGCAAACAGCAATGTCGGGGGAATTTGTTATGTCCTGCACGTGGATATCAAAATATCCGTCAAATTGGCCTGTGTAAAATTACGTAAAGGTGCCACTTTATGTTGTACACAAACTTGCGTGTGTAATTATTATGAACTACAGTTCCCTTATGCCACATTTTGAGTCGAAGTTTATTTTCAGTACGGGATACCGAACTCTTTTTATTCTTTGGGATAGCACAAGCAATCTGCTCAGACGCTATTTCTCTTTTACTTATACATCGTTGCGTGTATGCGTTTGTGTTTCCTGTCAGTCATGACCTGCAGTACAGGTGTGAAGTCCAAAATGGAATTGAATGCCACAGGTCAAAACACATCGGCTCGTTCCTTGTATACCAGAAGGAATTTATCTTATTAAATGGCGCGTATGTTGAATTAAAACTGAAATATGTGGTCAAAATTCCTGATGGATTTATTTGTCCTGTACGCGCAGGCAATCTTATGTTTAATTCCAGTCCTGCATCTGTGAAGAAAACAAATACCGTGATAACCAACCAATCGCCACCGCAAACTGAATGAAATCTTGCACAGTACACTCATGCGCCGTAGCATTCCACAGTACTACTAGTAGTCCACACTTAGCACTAGACAGTGTACGGGCAGAGAAGGGGGGCCGGGGAGGGGTGCGTGAATGTGAGATGCGGCCGTGATGACGTAAGCCAGGCGCTGCGCCGTTCACATGCGCTCGTGAGCATGAATGGCGCTGTACCCAGAACTCTTAGAGACAAACAGTGCCGGGAACTGTGAAATCCCACCGATCGTCAACATCCGCCGCGTCCGGAAGTGGCGACCGGACTTGGGCGGAACAGTTCTGTGGAACTGCCCTTGGGAGTGCCGTAGGCACGGAACGCTGGCTAATTAATGAACTGCGGCCGGTGTGTTGCGGAAGCCTGCCGGTAATAATTACGCGCCACAATGAGTTCCGCCAGGCTACACTGCAGAGCAGAACAGTGAATGGCTCCGCGCTGCAGTGGTGGCGCTCTGCTCTTCCACCCACGCACCTGGCGGACCCGGAGCTCTGGCGGAGGTCACGCTACATTCAGGGGCTTCCCTCCAGCAGAATCCAGCAATCGGCCTCTCTCCCAGAGCCTGTACAGTTCATCGGACACGGATACGAAACAGCGCGGGGGACGGTGATGCCAGACTCTGCTACGAACGTCCACGCCTATCGCAGAAGCCTTTATGCTGCTATCTAACTTGGCTTAAATCTATTTCGAAAATAATCAGCATCCAGATGCATAAAAGAAATTTACTTTTTTAACCGGTTTTGCCGCACGGGATTAGCCGAGCGGTCTCGGGCGCTGCAGTCATGGACTGTGCTGCTGGTTCCGGCGGAGGTTCGAGTCCTCCCTCGGGCATGGGTGTGTGTGTTTGTCCTTAAGATAATTTAGGTTAAGTAGTGTGTAAGCTTAGGGACTGATGACCTTAGCAGTTAAGTCCCATAAGATTTGACCCACATTAGAACATTTTAACCGGTTCTTCATAAGGTTATACCCACCGCATTACTTGCGAGTGTTAACTATAAGATACATACAACAAAATGCCGTGGAGTGCCTGTACAAAATGGTATTTTCATCCAATGTCCAAACACGGTACGCAAAATCAGATAGACTAGCACTTGAAAGGATGCTTTCACGTTTCATCGACTCACGACTATTTTCCACCAGAGTTGCACAAAAATGAGTAGCTAATTACTGAGGAAAATACTGCAAAAGGGAATCGGTAAACTCTCGCATTTTTTGCGGCTGTGTATCAGAAACCTTCAACGCCTGGCCGCTGAGCGTTATAATCTAAGTTAATTAACAGCCGCGGGCTGTTGTAGCACCAACAATAGCCAAAAGAACCGGGAACTTAGAAATAGAATGAAAAAAAAGTCACACTGATTCCACCCTCTTGCCAACTCTCCTTCAAATCACTCTTCACGACGCCGTACCCACGTCTTTCACAGTTAACTACCAATGAAGAGCATATTCGGTCCAACTCGGCTCTTACATTAGATGCATCACTAACTGCTCTCGCTAGTGCCGTAACAACGTTACTCGTCCCGTCTTCCGGTAATTACCAGTCCAGGGCTGCCAACTACCAGCTCCGTTACCCGGTCGCCTTTCTACCAGACGTGCCGCTAACTCATCGCAGCGTAGCTTTCCCGTTCTCTATTCGGCTGCCAGGGATTCCCAGCGGACGCATAACTTTCGCGCCGTTGCTTTACTTCCTCTCCTTTCTCCCCCGCTAACCCGCTCACAAAAAATCAAGCCCAAGAGGCACGCCACGCTATGTCCGCTGTCAGAGGAGGAGGAGGAGGAGGAGATTAGTGTTTAACGTCCCGTCGACAACGAGGTCATTAGAGACGGAGCGCAAGCTCGGGTTAGGGAAGGATGGGGAAGGAAATCGGCCGTGCCCTTTCAAGGGAACCATCCCGGCATTTGCCTGAAGCGATTTAGGGAAATCACGGAAAACCTAAATCAGGATGGCCGGAGACGGGATTGAACCGTCATCCTCCCGAATGCGAGTCCAGTGTGCTAACCACTGCGCCACCTCGCTCGGTGTCCGCTGTCACACTCGAGGGGGCATATGCGCAGTAGGAATAGCGGAATTTTGTAGTGGCGACAACTTTTTGGCGCAAGCTACTTGCCGACATTGGCAATAGTTTGTTAGCATAGACCACATTTGGAGAGCAACCGGTGCGCAGAATATTGAAAAAAGCAACAACAAACTTACCAGATCTATACCACAACTAAAAGCAGGGTGAACACCCTTACAGCTCCTAAACGAAAGAATCCACACAGTAGCTTCGCTCATCAGCCGTACCTTCCATGGGACTGTTTGCGATAATGTACAACAATTATCTCGCTCGTCAGATATATATTTAGTGCTTCCTTTTCACTCCTTCCTTCCAATGATCAGTCAAAAGCAGCACTGGAAACTGACATTACTAAGAGACGACATAAAAATAGTCATCAAATGTAATCATATTCTCAAAGTGATTGTTATCGACTTCCCACCCTCCGTTACCTATTTAGCATTTGCACTCCGAATGCTGTCACTTATTAACTCTTGCCACTGCCTCAGAAATACGTCGACAGTGGTGGCACAGTACCGTGGCGACAGCCTCCAGACGGGAGTCTATGAAAGGCCTCTGGTGGGCTGCTAGCCGGCTCTAGCAGGCCTACTTTGGCGCAGGAAATCCCTGGCGCCGCGAGTGGGTGGTCGGAAAACCCGCTCGGACCTTGGTGGCCAGCGCACTTCCTTCTGGCGACCAGAATCACAATCGGCCGCCGCTGGCGTTCAAACGCGGAAAACGACCCGCCACCTACAAGGCAGCAGTCTCCTGAATAGGTAGAGCTGCAGCTTACATAATGCTCTGCACTTTTACAGAAAAAAAAAAAGATACATGCAATGTAATCAACCAGTGCTTTGAAATAAAACATCTTACAGGCTAACAACGTTTCCAACGAAACTAGAAAATACAAGAAATACCCCCGTACTGACTTGACAATGCTAGAAGATGGCGCCATTATTCTGTACAGCTTTCTGGAGGATTCGAATTTTTTAAATACAAAATGCTTGTTACTGCAAACGTCTGCAAATTTGTGGTTGCCCATATCGCGATGTTAAGAGAACAAGTAGAATCGTAATATTCCATTTACTTTTACAACCTGCACTTTCAAGAATGAACTCTCAAACTGCCATTATTGTACAATATCAGTTGTGGAGTATTTCAGAACAAATGAAAATCTGTGCCAGGCCGGAACTGGAACCCAGATTTCACGCCTGTCGCGAGCGATCGCCTTAGCCACATCCGGTGCCTGAGCAGACTTCCTCCATCCTCGCGTCTCTACACTCCCTTGGGCGCACACTTCACCATGATCCTCACACATGTAGAGATTGTTTTCTCTCCTCACACTGCCTTGCCATGGCATGAAATACTTGCGAACAACCATGCGTGTGCAGTAGTAAAGCAATATTTGTACCTTTACTTAACTACCAAAACTAAATTCTGGAGTGTCACTATGAAACATTTGGGAGTTCGCCGACTATTTCTTTTCGTCTCGAAGTCGCAGCTACGGCCTACATACAATATAGTATCAACAATTTGCCCGTCGCGATGACGGCAGCCAGTGAGACGCAGCGGGAAAAAAAACACGCAGGGAAATGTCGTTATCGAGCAGAATACATAGGTGCCGACCTCTTGCTCGAGCTTTGGGTTACAATCTTGCTTGTCTTTAAATTAGTGCTCGAATCGGAACAAAAGCCGACCTCAGAGAGAGGATCGAAGTGTTGATTGTTTATGATTAATGATACCCAAAACCTGATTACTTTATTAAGACTGATAGCTGTCCACGAAGGCTAGCATGTTTGTTTACTTTTAGTCTGAATAAGAACCCATCCAGTCACAATTTCTTTGGCTTTCTCACTTCAGTACATGAGAGCAAGATAGCCGTTAGAGGAGAATGTATAGAGCTGCATTTTCTATGGTAATTGCATCACGTCTTCTACTGAGCACTTGCAGGCGAACAGGAAACGACTGAACACACACACACACACACACACACACACACACACACACACACACAGAAATATCTATTACAGCAGGCGCAGGGTAGGGACCTTTTACAGCTGCTGGAAGCGGCAGATGTGCAGCGAGAGGCCTGGGGATTCCCGAGACCTCGTAGGGCTTTGCGGCGGGGAGGGGAAGTAGGGGAGGGCTCGGACGACCCCGCTCTCACCTGCACGCCACAGTGCGGTTCGCAAGTCGCGCGCCCGCCAGCGAATTGCGGCCACAGCGATCTCGGTGCACGTGTACCGCTCCGATACACCAACTGGCCCCACAACTCCATCAAAGACATCCATCTACTGCGGTAGCTTCACTTCCTTCACGCTCGATAGCACAACAGCAGCCGTCAGCGAATACCTCCCTATGTAGCGCTCGAAATATATCTGGTAGCCACAAACTATACTATCTCTCGCCGGATCGTTAAAGCTTGCTTATTTGCGTTGGCAGCAGGTACCAAAAGGCCAGTTAAACCTGGACCTCGTTAATGAAGCGTTTGACTGGGTACCATAGCCGTACATGGAAGTGGGAGAAGCTGTCGATTGGTAGTTTTCCCGCTCGTGCAGCATGGATGTGTTGGCAACGTATGTGCAACTGCATTGTGAATATCCACGCAGTAACGTGGGCCGTACTGAGCTTGCTTTTCTGGGATATAATAACCTTATCTAGTGTCTCTGTCTCTTTCCAAAATTCTATGGCATAAGTAAACCCGCCACACCGAAAAAAAACCTTACAACGAACAACAATCGTAAAAGGGGTTGTTGGGTTACTGCTATGGGATATTTCTGTAAACTGTTGTTACCCTGAACCGTTATAGGCAACTGTACAGTCGTAATTCCGCTCTCGTTTGTGAAATGAAGCAGATGCCATGAACAAAACAAATTACCTTCAAATTCTTTCGCTGTCTACTTTTCTGTTTAATTCACGGTGTACAGATTTTCTGAATTCTCTATGGAAACGCCTTAACAACTTTATGACATGGAACACAGAATTAGCTAGAGCAAAACTCCAAAATATCAGCATCAATAGCACAATTCTACCATAAACATAGCACACAATGCTCAGTTCAAATATAGCAAACGCCTGTATACTTAAAAACTGGATAATACAGTGACATTCTCACAGAATTAAAAATTTGGAACTCACAAAACGTCAACGAGAACATTTAGAAATGTGACAGTCTTCTATATGCGTTTAAACATACGAGCATTTTCAGATATCAGAAAACAATAAAGATATTTGATGCCAGTACAACACATTAATCATGAGTTATAGTGAACCAGCGTAAAACCGGGGAGAGGGGAGGGGTGTTCTATGTCCATCTTTCGAAATTGTATTCTGGTCAGTTACTTTATATATTAAGGTTTTCAAAAAATATTGTTTTTAATGAATTCTTCTACCAGATTCCATATATGATTTTAATTTTTCAGATATATGTAATTCAACACTTGATGTGTCAGTAGAAGATGTCTCTTCCTCCAATGAATGTCGTGCTCAATATTTCCAGGTTCATGTTCTACCTGACACATCAGTATCTCTTTAAAGTATTTTGTGAGCGAAAGTCAACAACAATAAACGAAACTCCAATTTTTTAAATTTTTGTGGTGATCATAAAGTCGGAGTATACGTTATAGAAAGTTGACTGGTACTGCTGTGTGTGAGCTGGAATGTATTTCCAGGTTCTGGACTCTACTTTCACATCAGTACATCTCTACAAATTTTGATGTTAATATAATTCAACAACAATTAGCGAATTTTTAAAATTTTTTTGGGTGTGCATGATGTACACACCGCCCCTCTCGGGTAATACGCGTTATGGAAATTCCTTGCTATTGCTAGTGTTAACCGCAGAACTAGCAGGTAGCTAACACAGGCCTTCTTTCAAGTGTTTTGCAAATATTCTCCACTGCACCCCCACGTAACAACTGCACGCAATCTGTGTGTTAACGAACTGAGTCGCTCAGGTTATCCAACCACAGCGAGAGCCCGAACGTTAGAAATCAAATTATTCCCTCCCGTGCCGCCCCTTCTCCTCTCCCATGACAGAAGTACCAATTCAGCATCAGTCTGAAGAAATTTAAGAGGTAGAATCGTACAGGATATAAGACGTTGGCACGCGCATACGAAACGGTGTTGTGACCGCTCGGATGACGGGTACGCCGTGGTCGAACGAAACAAGCGAGACACACAGGGTGTGCCGCAGAGGGGGTGAACGCCCGCAGCCGGATGCGGCACACGCCGCAGCCTGCAGACTTCTCGCCTCCCCAGCCAGCCCGTCTCAGCCCACCGGTCGATACTTCCAGCAGCGCGGCGCGGCCCATTGTATTGTAAACACGCGCATTCCCGACGCTTGCGTCATTGCCGCCCTGCCACGTGGGCGAGCAACGCCGCGCCAGCGCAGACACACGGCGTACGTTCCGTCGTACGTCCACAGTGTTGGGTGCTTCCAACTTCAGCTTTCTGTATCGACAGAGATGCTTCGCTCAGCTGTTTATCCTGCGTTTCCACCCCTGCCTGGTAAAGCTCTGCATTACGTAAAAACTCTGCTCAAGTTAGGCATTTCTTATAACTTAATAAGGCCTGGCACCCGGGCAAGAATGGAAAGAATCGTGCCCAATCTCATCCGTAGTAGAACTGTTAAAAGCCACTATCCTCAAATGTTTTGGAGACTTTCCGCCAGTGCGGAGCTACGAATGCTGTTTAGAAACATGTCGTGGACAATTTTTTTGGGGGAAGTGGCTAATCAAGGGCGCCTATACAGCAGGCAAGAGGGCCCAAGCACCCTCCTCCTCCTCCTCCTCCTCCTCCTCCTCCTCCTCCCCCCCCCCCCCCCGTAGCTCTCAGGGAAAGGATAAAAAAATATAGTGCAAAGTTATTATCTTCAATAAAATGACTGAAAAGTCAGTATTAAACACCGTGCCCCAGGTCTTGCCCCTCCTCTCAACAAACGCGGCTCGCAGGAAAGGCGTTTAGTATCCATCAATATGTTGTGCAATGATGGCGTTATTGCAGGTTCTAATAACTAGGGTGTTACGACTCCCATATAACTATCGAAGGAAAGAAGACGAGCGTGCGCAGTTTTCAAAAATGTGTGTGAAATCTTATGGGCCTTAACTGCTAAGGTCATCAGTGCCTAAGCTTACACACTACTTAACCTAAATTATCCTAAGGACAAACACACACAACCATGCCCGAGGGAGGACTCGAACCTCCGCCGGGACCACCCACACAGTGTGCAGTTTTACTGAGACGAATAACCATGTAACATAGCTGCGCTTAAGTTGAGGAAGATGTGATAAAACTCATATCAGGCAATGGAAATATTGGAAGGTACTGATGAGCGAACAAAAAGAACCACGGGTTCTTGTATGTCACATGGTCAATCAAACGATCGATCTGCACCAGATATCGAATGGGCACAGTTAACCGCCAGTCTTAATTTTGACCTAACAACTTTCACTGCCTGTCAAGATTCATCAATTGCTCATCACGGGACCAAAAATTAGGATCATAAGTTAGCCAAAATACATTGAAACCCAAGCATGTCCTGCAGGCGAAAGACCAATTGATTACTTCCAGGAAGGTAAATAGTAGAATTTGTTCAGATAATCCAAGTAGGAGACACCTCTAGTTTAACAGGAAACTAATGGAACGAGTTACAATGGACAGATATCAAGACTATGCCTACCTTCCGCGTGAATAAGCAAACAAATCGATACTGCTCTTATAACAACCATGGTGTCAAGCGCACTGGATGCCATACAGGGATACAGGCAAATTACTACTAATTATCTCCTCTGATGGAAGTGCTCAGTTGACCGTTTACCAGCAGTAAGTCAAAGGCTACACCGAAATGGTACTTCTCGCCAAGGAGATTTGGCACGCGAATCGAAGACGAGAAATTGCTGAGTGAATCCCCCCCAACAGTCGCTGGATGGCGCCGCCTGGCGGAACGTAAAAAGCAAGCGGCGAGGACCTCGCTTCAGCGAGGCCTGGCTGACTTTGCGTCACGTCACGTCGGCCCGGGGGCACCCGATGGGTGGCCGGCAACCTCGGACGCGGCGGGGGATTCCCGCACTGCAACGGGACCAACCGGCGCAGCCCTGGGTCAGACCACTTTCGCAGTCAATTACCAGCCGACCGCCTTCTCCCGCACTCGTGGCACGGCGAAAATGGCTCATCGCCGTAACAGCCAGCCAACATGCCGGTATCGGCGACAGAAACCTGTTCCGCAGCCTTCATATCCAGGTCGCGGAGCGCAATGCAAAACTTGGCGACAGAAATACGCCGGCTCCAGATACCCCTGCCGCATACTGCGTTACATTACTCAGCAAAGCAACAAGCGTGAAGTTCCTGCTGGTATTATTACCATTAAATACCGATAACTAAGTAAATCATCTCGCTGGGAAGAACTGACAGTGAATTGCTGCTCCTCCGCACTAAAGAAAACATCCCAGTCACACCTATTATGTGGTGCAGCGGAAATTTTACGTCTATTTGCCTAGAGCCTTCACCGCTTAACAAACATACAACAACGAAACGAGTGCACAGTAGTGGGTCAGCGAGTTACAGGCGGTAATTTGAATAATAGAAGGGTTCGATTGACACAGGATCCGGAGGCATCAGGGAATCGTCAATTCCGTAATGGAGGAAGACCTATTAATAGGCATGAATGCAATGATCAGTTTCAAATGTGTGTAAGTTACGAGAAGCCAGATGAAGAGACTTGCAAGAGACACGAGCAATGATACATCAAACCACTCTTCAGACTCATTTACAACATGTCAAGTGAAGGCCGAAGAATGCTAAAATATTTGAAACAGGAAATAAGCAAAAGTATGGTATTATGTGACACTTGGAATACTTACGAGGGGTCGACTGATTATAATTTCAAACACGCTGATGAAAATTCTATATTGTGGAACGACACAAGTAAACGTTGTCTTGTTTAACAATGTGCAGCGTGTTATAAACTGGAAGTAATTCGGTACCTTTTACAATAAAATCTGCTACATGTTGGAGAGCACATTTTGCAATAACATAAACGGGGAGCCAAGCAAAACATGATGCAACTGCCCAGAAACACTGGCCGGGACATGCGAGCATATTGGGAACGTAACTTGCGAGTCAGGCTGTAGCGAGCTCACAGGCCGTGGAAAGAGCCCAGGCACCATCGTGGCGACACGACCGCTTGCGAGAGCTCGCCGGGAAAACCTGGCTGGCGGGAAACAGCGCAGCAACTAGGTTATCCACGCAATGCCCAGCTCTGCGGCCCCCGTAAAAAAACCCTCTGGGCCTCTCCGCCTAGATAGTAACTCGAGTTACGCGCCACGGACGCTTCCGCATCCACGCAACTTGAGTGGGTCCCAGCACAGACAATTAACATCCCACTCAGCGCCCTTGTCGCTACAGAAAACCAAAACTGCTGCAATATGAATTTATGATCAGGTGTATTTCCACGATTAGTTTCTTATCTGATACTTTCCCATTTCACATCAGATAACAGCAAGGCTCGATAGACTTTTGACGAGGTTGGACAAACCCATCGTCCACCTAGAAACAAAGGAAAACGGCAGTGGAATAACAAGTTGACGTGCAGTGCATTTGGAATTCCCTGACGTCCGCTGGAAACGGCCCGGCCCCTTTGAGTCAACCAAAAGACAGATAACTGTTACGGTATATTAATAATTTTTACTTATGGACCGTCTGACAGCAACTGAATAAAACAATTTTAATGCCATACGCGTTTCGCCTTTATTTTCTGCAAGGCATCATCAGTGGCCTGGAATATGTACATATGTTAGCTATTTTATTTACATTTTTGTCATTGTGCCTATAGGTTATAAACAGTTCTGGTGGTTGATATTTCCTATTAAGTAGTAATGTTTTGAACTGTACTTACAGGTTGCGTGGACAATTTCCTACATATTACACTCCTGTTGCATTTTTGGTGTTGTTGTTCTTCTTATGAACGCCAATTTGCGGTTTTTTTCCCCATTCCACAACACTATGCACTGAACGCTTGTTTTAAAGCAATGTTTTGGTTTCTGTTGACGACTGTCAAATGTTTTTGCCAAACTTATGAGTGTAACTATTGAAGTATCTGTGATCTGTTCGTGTATGCATTTGTGTGTGTGTGTGTGTGTGTGTGTTTTTTTTGGTGTGATATATATTTTTTTTGTGCTGTGTGTGTGTGTGTATCTCCTGATGATGTGGGGAAGAGTTTTCTTTTTTTCATTATTTTTTGTTTTATGTTATTTCCTTTACTATGTGTAGTAGGGAGCCTGTGCTGATGTGTGTTTGTTCATTTATCACATGTTTGTTTTCTGCTATGGCTTTCTGGATGTGGAAGTTTTCTTGCATTTGTATAAGATGTTTGTCATGGTTGCTTATTCTCATTATTTTCATTTCTTGTTCCATGTTTGTAGGATGATGGTTGTAGTGTTTTAAATGCTCTGCAAATGTGGAATGGTTTGTTTCATACTTCCAACATCTGATATGTTCTTTGTATCTTGTTTGAAAATTCCTGCATGTCATGCCTATGTATACTGCATCACAACTGACATTCAAGTTTATATATTCCTGATTGTTGGAATTTGTCTCTCTTGGTAGCTGGCTGGCTTAGGTGTGATTGAAGGGTTTGCCCAGGCTTATATGCTATTTTGAAGCCCTGTCTCTTTAGGATGTTTGCAACTCTGTGTGTTAGTTTATGTGTGTAGGTCATGGTGTACCATCTGGTTCTTGTCTGTGTGTTGTTGTCATTGTGTGTGTTTGTTGTGTGTGTTTGTAAGTTTTCAGCTTGTGAGTTCTTTTGTATTGTGGAACTGTTGTGTTTTTTTTATTAGTGTTTTTATTTTTTGATTGAGCTTGTGTACCACATGTTTGTCATACCCGTTGTTCCTAGCTATTTGTATGATTGTACTCATTTCTTGTTCATAGTTTCTCTTGCTGAGTGGGGTTCTGTTTAATCTATGTAACATGTGTCTTAGTGCTGCAAGTTTCTGGCTGTGGGGGTGGCTGTATGTGGAATGTATTATTGTGTCTGTGGCTGTTGGTTTTCTAAAAATGTTAAATGTATGTTTACCATTTTCTTTTTTAACTGTAATGTCAAGAAACTATTTGATTTTCTTTTTCTTTTTCAAGTGTGAATTTTATGTACTGATGAGCTTTGTTTATTTCTGAATGGAGTTCATCTATTTTTTCACTTGGCTCATCTACCAGACAAATAATGTCATCCACGTATCTGTACCAATATAAGATTTTGAAACTTTCATTTGTGGTTATCTTATCAAATATCTGATATCCTAGGTGACTGATGAAAATGTTTGCTAGTGTTCCTGATATTGGGGATCCCATGGGCAGTCCATCAGTTTGTAGATAATATTCTTTCTCAAACTGAAAGTAGTTTTGTTCAGTTGTCAGTCTGAGCATATCTGTTATTTCTTTTATTACATCTGTGGTGAGGTTGCTGTGGGATGAGAGATTTTGTTCTATGATTTCTATTGTTTCTGTGATAGGGATGGAGGTATACATATTTTCTATATCGAATGAAATCAGTGATACTGTGTGTGGTACCTGTATGTTCTGTATGTTTTCTATTAGGTTTCTTGTGTTTATCACTGTTCTGTTTTATACTTCATAGTGTTTTGTAACTAATTTTTGGAGGTGTTTGGCTATGTGGTATGTTGGGGCTTTCTTGAAGTTGATAACAGCTCTCATTGGCATTCTGTCTTTATGTACTTTCGGTTGACTGCGGAGTGTCGGTGCTTGTGGGTTTTTCTGTGTTAAGTACTATTTCTGTTTGTCTGTGAGTGTATGTTCAATGTTTTTCAGTGTTCGTTTCACATTTGCCTGGAATCGTGTAGATGGATCTGACTTCAGTTTTTGTATGGCGTTGGTGTTTATGTATTCCTTGGTTTTTGTGATGTATTGCTCTTTATCCGTGAGTACTGTTACATTTCCCTTGTCTGCTCTTGTTATTAATACGTCTGTTAACTTTTGTGATTCTTTGCAGAAAATAAAGGCGAAACGCGTATGGCACTAAAATTGTGTTTTATTCAGTTGCTGTCAGACGGTCCGTAAGTAAAAATTATTAATATACCCTAATATTACATGCAACTGAGGAAGACAGGACTATAAAAGTTGAAGATGACAGATAGCTGTTGCCAATGACCACTGGGGAGTTCCTGCAAGCCGGCCGCGGTGGCCGTGCGGTTCTAGGCGCTACAGTCCGGAACCGCGGGACTGCTACGGTCGCAGGTTCGAATCCTGCCTCGGGCATGGGTGCGTGTGATGTCCTTAGGTTAGCTAGGTTTAAGTAGTTTTAAGTTCTAGGGGCCTGATGACCTAAGATGTTAAGTCCCATAGTGCTCAGAGCCATTTGAACCATTTGAGTTCCTGCATTCTTGGTCGTCTAAGGACAGGAAGCGGCGGGCATTGTGGAAGGCGACGCACCATTACTGCGGTACTAAGAACCCGGGTTGACTGCTACCTCTTTCACAGTTCCTCCGGTTACTCACGCACCGGTCATTTCAGCTCTGGGAAGTACACGCCTACACACAAGCTGTTTTTTCCAGTCAATTACCTACACGTGGCTTGTTCAACTGCAGCTAGCCATACAGTTGATGTGTATTCCCAGCTAATGTTTAAACTGGTAAACACTATAGTGTAGCCTCCATCTGCTTGGAATAATAAACAATGGCCGAAATAATAATATCAACGATAGGGAAGAACGTCTATAAATAAAATACTAGGGAAAGAACACTGTGGGTCTGAGGTTGTTACTGTTTCAAACGCTGAAACTGCAGGGAACAACTGCCAACAATGTACACAACATACAGAATTAATAGCTTCATTGGCGGGTATGGCACGAATCATTTCTCCTTGCAAGAAAGGCCAACAATATATCCTCCTACTACCAAATGAGGCTCATGTCAACAATTTGCACAGTGCTGTTTCATTTCCACCCACGAGTTAATCCACTATAGCATGATCAAAAAACAATAAAAAAAGCGTTCTCTACGTATATTTCAAAGCTGTACCACACTTTTTAAGAACATCTCTGATGATAACGGTTACTGATACACATAATATGAAAGAAGTACAAATGTACTGGTCAACTACGCAAACGGAAGTAAGAGAATGTATGAAATACATTAACAGGTGTGGAAATAACTGTTCACACAGCTAAAAGTTCCGTAGTGGCCACTACTTTAAACATTTCGTAGTTTATGTACGATATAAGTTCATGAAAATTATCTTCGGACACTTGGCCATTATCTAATATACGATTATTGAATTCACCTGGCAATATTAATTTTTGTGATGGAATGTGCATATGAATCAGTACGGGGTAGTCTATTACCACAAGCGGTATTTGGCATTCACATTCGGTGGCTTCTCCAGTTCTGAACCACATAAATACCTTTCAACCTAACCTACGCCTTGGGCCACTCTACAGAGCAGTCACCACAATCAAAATTTCAGGAGGGAGGAGCAAGGGGGAAGGGTCTGGAGGTGATGTTGCAATATCACAGTATAGTTGTAAACAATGTACACAAACAACAACAACAAAAATAGCAGGTGCTACTGAGCTCTTTTCCAGCTCTTTGGAATGCCAAATTGCTGTTCCCCATGAGGTCGAAGTCTGCCGAGGTAGTTAATGTCAACAACACAAAACAATCAACATGTAGCAATTATGCTGTTGTGAGAATGAAATAAAAAAAACCTACGCCATACCCAATCGAAGGCGTGGAAGAACAAACCTACTACACAATTTCCCATAGGCCCTTCCAAAACAGATGCGACATGTGATAGATAATGCAGTGCGGTGCGGGCGTGCTGTGGACTCACCGTCGTAGTTTCTCTCCTCTAGGTCCTGCGGAACATGGTGCTGGTACGTGCGATACCTGAGGCCTGCCATCGTTTCTTCCGCCACAGTCACAGGCTCAGTAAGAGCGCGAACACAGTCAATGTCGCCATTGAGGCACGCTAAATGCAGAGCAGTGTTTCCCGAACGATCACGAATATCCACCGTCGCACCCGCGACCACAAGCCTCCGGACTATCCTTGGCTGTCTCGTAAGCACTGCCAGGTGCAGTGCCGACTGTAAAGAAATGGTAAAACATTGTTACTAATACCACTGATTTGGGATAAAAACAACTGCTGATGGAAGCAAGACGTTAGTTCTATGCATCTAACCTTCTTAACCTGTTTAAAGTAAAACGGCAGCACCATCTTAACATTGTTTACACAATACGACCAGTCTATCGTTTTAATTCACACGATAACCTAGCCTACAGAGGCGCAAGACAGGAAGTCTTTAATGCCAGAACACTAAAACAAAATGTCTAAAGACTAATAACGAAAAAGAAAAGAGAAACATACCTGACATTCGTAGTTTACAATATCTAGGAAGCATGGGTGAGGTGCCATTTGGATGAGAGCGTACACAACTTCAATAAAGCCTTGTATAATTGCAATATGAAGTTGCCTGCAACCAAAAAATTACAGTTAGTATCTCCCCACCTTCAACACACATGACAACAAAACTAAGCGGCTAGAAAAAAACAAAAGAATTACATTCAAACAACTTACGTGTCGCCATCTTCATCCTGTTGATAGTACAGTTCCCACGCAGGTGCAGCAACAGGTTGCTGCTGCTGATGATGATGCAGCTGTTCGGAACTCTGTTGCGGCTGCGTGAGAGATACTTTACTCGTCGGAGACAGAGGCGAGATATTCGTAAAAGTCGTCGCCACCGCCGAATCCCGACTCCGAGACTTAGAGAACGGGGCGTTCAGGTCATTTGAAGGGCCAGAATTCAGATCGTTCGTAGGGCTTATACTGAGACTACTGAACTGCTCGTTCACGTCAACACCACTGTCCAGCCTCATGGAATCTTCCTTGTCCAGTCTCATACGGCTCTTTGAGTTGTCCTCTAACCTGTCCTCAGAAACTGACTCTTGTAATGCACTGTCTGTAAACTTCCTCGAACACGAAATGTCATCGGACGACAAACACTGTTCAGAAACTATATTCGCACCCGACAGAAAACCTGAATCAGTCCTGCCTGAATCGTAGAGGCAAGCACCGCTGTCCCCGTAGTTCTTCATGCAACCGGCAGACGACTGCTCTTTGCTGGACAGCACATCTTGTCGTTTTGCACTCGAATACAGATGAGGTTCCACACCCGTCGATGGCTGAACTCCATGGGGATACGCCTTGGCTCGAGCGGAAGCACAATCTGAAACCAATTCCGCTCTGTCAGTACGACCAGACGACGGTTGCTGTTGCGGCCACATCGTTACTATTCACTGCGCAAGCATCCCAAGAAAACGCGCTGCACACTCAAACTCCTCTCCACACTGTATCACTACAAAGCAGGCACTATCTCGTTGCAGCACTTCCAGAACAAATGTACGAAAACGGATGTATAAGGTAGCACAGCCGAAATTTCATAGAAAGAAACACTACGAAGCTACTGCACGCCTGGTCATTCTCAAGTCACAATGTACACAAAGTGAGCGAAACACTTTCCTGTCCTCCAACAACACTACTGCTCCCTTCCGAAGTCAGTAATGCTCTGAGCAGCTCGCCGCAGGTCCGTGATATTTTTCTCCGACCTTCGGGACTTCGCACGACCTTTCGACTATAGCCATGTACGTCTGCGCCTATGGATCGCTCGGGCGGCGGTAGTGGGGGAACTGAGGATGGAGGGGAGGGCGGTACGGGAAAATCCCACCAATGGGCGGAGCTACGCGGACAGCTCGCTGCAGAACTGTCGTCATAATCCGAAACTCTTAAGTGGCAATCATCAGGACAAGGGCATTTCGCAGAGAATTTTATAATCGGTATTTCCACTGTCATCAGGTAAATACTATTCATATTGCGACACAAACAGACAATTAATAAACGCTCTTGGCGCGTAATTTGAAATTAACTGCCTCGCAAGAAGACTACTTGGAGATTAATTCTATCGAATGTTCTGTCATCTACCAATTTTGGTGACAAATTCCCAAGGCTTCAAACAAATGCAACGCTGTTACCCGGTGAGTACGGTTACTCCTTTCAAGCTATTACACGTACAAAACTTCTGCATTTCATGTTATTTCTAAATTTTTTTAAGGAAAATATAGCATCGCCATAAATCGATGGTGACTATAAGTAGTTTTTAGATGAAATGTACTGTGCATTATTTTAACATAGCGCGAATTAAACTCGTGTTATCATGAGAGAGTAAAAAAACACGAAAGGAACTTTTAGTGCACGAATTCAGTTATTATTAGCTTAAGAATAATGCAGTTGTGATAAAGTAACGTGTCAATTGTTTAGCAACTATAAGTAAACATTATTACTTAAATGAACAACAGTTCGTTAACGACTCCCGTGCCGTAGTGTCTCCGCGACGATGCAGTGAACGCCGCTGCCATCTCTCGGCCGCAGCGTGAAAACTGTGTAC
This sequence comes from Schistocerca americana, assembly GCF_021461395.2. Taxonomy (NCBI): domain Eukaryota; kingdom Metazoa; phylum Arthropoda; class Insecta; order Orthoptera; family Acrididae; genus Schistocerca; species Schistocerca americana. The sequence goes on from NC_060124.1 coordinate 26,416,467, forward strand.
GCGGACGGACGGAGAGCTGATGCGTGCGCCATCTCTGAACGAAGAACGTAACTATTCCGTACCGCGGTAGGACTGAAGTAGCTATGGACAGAGCCTAGCGTTAATGCACATCAAAACAAATAATGACGATCATAAATGGCTTCCGCGATAATACAGAATTATGTGAAAATTTGATGTCAACTACTGAGAAACCACCACACTGTAACAGTCAAGAAGGAAAGAAGTAGCAAATTTTAATGCATTTGCAGACAGAATTCATACATGGCAGTGTGATACAAAACTGAGGTTCCTACCTGTAAGTAAAATGTTCATAGTTTTGCGACGTGTGTTTTAGAAGTCTTAAGTAATGATTTCTCCTTACAATGAACTCTTGAAAGACGTCCTACAAGTAACTCTAAAAATGAATTTCTTATCAATACGAATAAATTACCAGAGAATAAAATGACAATGGCATGCGCAATAATCACGCAACTTCATTCTCACAAAGAAGTTGACAAGCCGCTGTGGCACTTTTAAAACCAAGGTACTGCGGAATACTGGAGAATCGGAATGTAAAGAGAGAAAATGTATATAATCAACTGACAACAACATCTATAATATTATTGGCGACTTCGTCGCACGCTGCAGAGATTAGTGATATTGATGCAGATTTACAATGCTGTAGCAAATTTGTATACCGGTACCAAGTGGGGCTTAAGAAACATTAGAAAATAATTCAATTCAAAATCGGCCCCAAAGCTTTAGATGTCAACATACCATATTGGACTTATGTTCTTCTTCTAAAAGCCGCACAAATTAGACGTGAAGCGGAACATCTCACAATGCTTAAGGTACCAGGATTGATCCGACGTATGATGCTGCTATACCATTATGGCAAGACGCGCATACCTGAAGTGAAGTGAACCTTACGGGTTTTTTAAGTATTCGGGGAGTCATCGAAGCCTCATACTAAATATTGCATTCTATACACTGATTAATAACCTGTGTAATCACATGTTCTAGAACTTCAAATGAAACTTAAAAAAGGCGACTAAAGCCGGCCAGAGTGGCCGAGCGGTTCTAGGCGCTACAGTCTGGAAGTGTGTGATGTCCTTAGGTTAGTTAGGTTTAAGTAGTTCTAAGTTCTAGGGGACTGATGACCTCAGAAGTTAAGTCCCATAGTGCTCAGAGCCATTTGAACCATTTGACTCTGGAAATGGCGTTTAGAATTGTTGGAGCTATTATTGTGTATCGTTCTAAAACACAGGAGATTGGCGTAAAGAGAAACGAGTGTGAAACTACGTAGGGAGGAGGTAGATGTAATGAGAACAATTTGCTAAGTCATGCGGTGAGGCCATGTACAGCACACAATCAAAGAAGAGAGGTCGAAGATGACAGGCGGTTACTTAGACTTGATAGAAAAGAACAGGCCGATTCGGTTTGGACATTTAAAGAGAAAGGAACAATCATGAGCAGTAGGCGGCTGGTACACGAAAATACATATTGCGTAGACATTTTGATAAAGGCTGTAAATCTGTAGCATAAGCAATGCCAATAAATTGTAATACATTATCTGCTTCACCTGCACTAGGTAAAATAAAAACGAGTGTCAATAAAGACAGAAACAACTCTAGAGAGAGAAACCTCTTTATGGTCATGTTTGGTGCCACCTGGAGAATTGAACATTTGACTGAGGGTGTAAATACGATGTGAATGACACCCGAGAACTTATACCCTCGTAATAGGCGTACAAGATCTACCTTAAGCAGCCGTTCACGACCAATTTATTTGTCAAATTCGCTCTTATCAATCGACGGATTTGTCAAACAAACTGGCACGATCTAGATCTACATCTGTTTCTACGTGTAAATCTCTGTTAACAAGTTTGTCAATTCAGCTTCACCGTTAAAGCAGACATAGTTCGTGTGTACTGTAGTTGACACCAGTGGGAACGGCTACGAATGAGGGTAAAGCATTTCTAGCACTGTGTTTAAATAATAAGAAGAAAACAACATGCTGGTCCAGGGTATGGTTTCAAATGAGAAAGACACGCAGGAAAGCCTGTCGAAGGAAATGTTATACTCGCAACGTCAATTACCTGCGAAGTGACAGTGAAACATTTAATAACTCGTTTAGAGTTACTTCGTCTTCGTATTGAAAAATAAAATTATCCTCTTGTACTTGGTCTTCTAATGACAGTTCGTTAAAATACCACAACATGGGAACATTAGCCGGTATCAACCGGGGCAGAAGCGGAGAACTTCGATTATTTTGTATCTCTAGCGCTTGCATGTTGTGCTAGAATATTGATTTTCTTCTTAAATTCTTCCTTCCGACATGTATACTATTTTGGCAACTGATAGTGCTGTTTTGCTTTTAGCCTTGGTCGTAGTACCCCATAGTTGTGGAAAGTCACGATACAGTCAGACAAATTGTAATAAATCTCTTATTCACTAAACATATGCGGCGAAACGTAAACACAAACAACGTCCGCTATCTTGTCAAACTTTCCATCAGTCAAAATTTCTCTCAAACACGGTCTGATTTTGACGAGCACGTCAAACAGCACCGTAAACAGTGAAACATTGGTAAAAGTAGAAAAGTTTGACTACTTGTTTGATCGTATACGGAGGTCTTTATAAAATACTACGGACGAGTAAACATGAAAATAATTAAAGATGGTGTCGACTTCATGGCATACATTTAGAACGCACAGACCACATAATATCAGGCTGTATGTATAATCTTGGCGAAGAGCGAATATTTTAAGGGGAACAGCTACTACTTTCGCCGGCAGTTATGCAAAGCACCAAGGCGCTCCAAAAAAATGGAACGGCCACACATCTACACCAGCAACAATGGGACGGCATAAACTATACTTTATGACCAACAAACATTTAGTGAATTGCTGCGTGTATGTAGCTGACATTTTACTACAAGCAGAAAAAAACATGGGCTGCCTTATATTTGCTGCGTCCGTCGCATTTTACGCTTACCTTAATCGCAAAAGCGACTCATAAAAAGATGAGAGGGACCGAGGGACGCAAGTCATGGCACGTAACCATCTCGCTCTACTTTCTCATAACTGATGATCCGAGAAGAAGACTGACCATCTTCAAGTAGGTTCTGTCTCAGTTTCTACGCTGGAATAGAGATACAGTCTGCAACCGTACACACCGCCGAAAATATTGCACGAGCACCTAAACAGCGGAGCTACTCCTGAGGAAGTTAGAATCTAGCTGAAGATCAAGGACAAGAAATGACACCGCATGATGCGAATACAAAGATGTTGACGACAATAATAATAATTACGAGACAAATGAAACCGCTAATGATGAAACAGCAGACAGTGACTGTTTGCTGTTATTTCCTGCATCGCTTCGCAGCAGTTTGTGTGAGTGCACCTATCTGCAAAATGTCCATTGGTGCGACATTTTGTAATCTATGAAGTGTTGTTCGCAACGGAGTCGTGGAGTAATTGTCCGTAAGCTCTCGATAAGAAAGGAAATAACGTGTGGCATTCCCGGAGAAGAGGGCGTTGCAACTTTTTTGATAACGACTGCAGGCGAGCTTGGGGAAGTTGCATGTGGCAAAAAGCATGGCGAGTGCTGTACTGTGAACACAGGTAAGGAAGGCAGTGCGTTCTTGGGGCAGACCCACCAACGGACTTCCCTAATTGCTTTTGGAAACCCAAAGCTTAAGTGACTTTTCAAAACTCCTATTCTGCCCTTGTTGCTTCAGTTTTACGCAGAGTGTGGCAATAAGGAATGTTTCAGCAACTCAATTTTCGCTATCGGACATTCTGGCCTACATTATAATATAAATTTGCCACGGGGTAGTCGTCTTACTGGTGTTAATGATTTGACAGAAATCGCGCCACCGCTGAAAGACAAGAGACTACCAGTATGCAAAACATTGTTGACTCTTCGAAAATATTAGCGTACAGATTGTATACTTGCACGCTCCTTATTGAGTATGGGAGGTCGTAAATTTTGTAACATATCTTAAGTCCTTCCTAAAGCTGAATGAAACAATGTCGGAGTCGCTTCTCTCAAGACCAACATGTGTTCCAGTTTTTTTTTTTAAGGAATCCTTCTCCATTAAGCATCATGATGGCAGTATCCTTCTCAAATTACACAGTTTTGTCCGTTCTTCCACTGTTGCTTCTTTTGTTAGGCTGTGTGTCGCTCCTTCATAGTTCGTAAAGAGAGGTAGTTGAAATGATACTTTTTTAGTTGATTCCCAAATCAGTTCGTTTGGAGTGGTAAGGAGGAAAACCTGGAACAGAAGCACCCGTTGTCTTAAAATACCGCCGAAGGTGTACACAGGATACGGTTTATTTGAACAATTTCTAACAGTTTGCGTATGATCACGTCTTTTATCACTGTTATGTCATTTTTCTCAACCTCGACAGAACATTTTCTTTGCTAGTCGGAACCATTTGCACCTAAGCTATCAGTATACTGTTCATTGTATCATTTTTCTATAGGGGGTTAATGAGCCCTTTGTGTGTAATCTTTCCAGTACTGTGTAAGATGCGTTAGTAAGATGCATATTACACATATCTAAGTTAGGGAAATTGAAGTTATTGTGCCGTTTCGTTAGCTCGTGATAGTATTCTCGACAAGTAAAGGTAGCTTCACACAGGCAACAGCAAATTAGACTTAGGTACAATAGTATTCGACACTCGGAAAATTGATGCCATACTTCTGTCAATTCGCGCAGACAGGTGAACAATGAAAAGGAGCGTCTCCACAATCAAGTAACAAGCGGACATACAAATTAAAATTGAATGTTAATTCAACCAACTTTGAGGTTTTCAATGTAAACTAAGCATTCTATAACGTTAGAGGTCCAAATCACAGAAAAAAAATCCCTCCGGCCGACGACACAGAACCACGAATTTCGTATTTTTTAAATCAAGTAGCCACGCATTATGTAAACAGGAATATGGGGTCGTCGTACAGAGTGATCGCAAAGTCCCCTTACCCCCCCCCCCCCCCCCTATATATTACATAGATGTTAATGTATTGTTTCTCATTGTTGCAGGCGCTGATATACATCTAAATTGTAGCTGATGACACCACTTACACCATGGAGGAACGGATCATAAACGTTTTGCTCAGGACGACCACCAACACAACTGGAAACGTGTGTGGAGGCTGCAGCGCATGGCGAACGTCCGCTAAAAAGTCCATTCGTAAGCGGTCACAGGAATTGGGACATTACAAAAACATATGAAGAATGATTTAAAGACATTGAAACCTTCGGACTGAGTGATAATGACATGCAAAAACGGCATGAGGCTTGTGGAAGAATGCTCGATGTCTTTACAACTCTTCCTTCAAGGGGAAGTGTTTTTTACTCAGGGGAGTGCAATATATCGCAGTGCAAAAGCGAAAAACTTATTTCTTGGGTCAAGGAAATCCACATTTATGAAGAACTTTAACACAACCCACCACACATGATCTGGAATGCAGTGACTACAACCCACTACGTAGTTCTATATTTATTTGACGGCACTGTGAATTACTGTGAATACATCTGCAAGATCGGGGGCTATTCGGTCGCGTACGATCCCAGCAGGATGGAGCACCAGGCCATTATGCTAGTGCCGTTAGAGAATAACTCAAAGAGGTATTTCCTGACCAATGGATTCGACTTGGTTCTGTCCATTTGCCTGCACTTTCAAAGTGGCCACCTCGAAGTCCTGATCTGTTATCTTGCTACAATACATTATGTGCGTTCATTACACAGAAGGTTGCTGCCACACGTTATGAGACAGTCGACGAACTAAAGGATGCTTCTCGACGTGCATTTACTGCTATTCATGCCAGCAACGTTGAGAGTTTCACATTGTACATGGAGGAGGTCTGTTATGAACATGATGAACTACATACAGGCACCTAGGAATAAATAATAAAGAATAGTCACACTACCTCAGGTTGTCCTCTGCCATTATCCCACATTAATACAATGCGCCGTCTATGAATATGTGTGCAGGCGAAAAGGGATAATGGAACTTTCTGATCACCCTGTACACTGTTGTTCTAAGTTACAGTTGAAACAGCCGAAGTTGATCCCTGGCAGTTACAGTGGGCTCGCGCGGCGGCTTCGCGGGATTTACTTAACAAATGATGTAACGCGATTTTGTAAACGTCTCTATGGCAACGCTTCAGTGTTGTCACTTCTCTGTAGACGGTTACTGTTTCCGCCTCCAGTCCTTAACGCTTCGCAGTTGAAAGCGCGCAACAGCGCTACGAGCTGTCTCGGATCTTCCACCTTCTCGATTACTAGTAGTATTTTCTGCTCGTTTGGCAATAAAGAATAATATGAAACGGAAATTCTTGTTTTCATACGGCTAAAAACTATTGCTTTGTGACCATAATAAAAAACTCATACATATGAGGCAGTATAAGTATACTCCCTTTAGTTTGAATATTAGACAGTAAAGCACGTTATTGTTTAAATGTTCACTACGACATTGCGGCTGACCGCAACTGTACGTGGGTAACTGAACACGAAACAGCGCTAGTTGCGCAGGATTATATACCGGGTGATCAAAAAGTCAGTATAAATTTGAAAACTGAATAAATCACTGAATGATGTAGATAGAGAGGTACAAATTGACACACATGCTTGGAATGACAAGGGGTTTTATTAGAACCAAAAAAATACAAACGTTCAAAAAATGTCCGACAGATGGCGCTTTATCTGATCAGAATAGCAATAATTAGCATAACAAAGTAAAACAAAGCAAAAGTGATGTTCTTTACAGGAAATGCTGAATATGTCCACCATCATTCCACAACAATAGCTGTAGTCGAGGAATAATGTTGTGAACCGAAATGTAAAGCATGTCCAGAGTTATGGTGAGGCATTGGTGTCGGATGTTGTCTTTCAGCATCCCTAGAGATGTCGGTCGATCACGATACACTTGCGACTTCAGGTAACCCCAAAGCCAATAATCGCACGGACTGAGGTCTGGGGACCTGGGAGGCCAAGCATGACGAAAGTGGCGGCTGAACACACGATCATCACCAAAGCAAACGACGCGCACAAGAGATCTTCCACGCGTCTAGCAATGTGGGGTGGAGCGCCATCCTGCATTTTGGTTCTATTAAAACCTTATGTCATTCCAAGCATGTGTGTCAATTCTTACCTATCTGTTTACATTATAACGTGGTTTATTAAGTTTTCAAATTTATACTAACTTTTTGATCACCCGGTAGTTAACCCGAGACCACTTCGGATAAGGCCGGTCCACACGCAACAATTTGTCTACGCAGATATCGGCGCAGATGTCTGTACATGCAAAAGATCGCTGCAAATGTGTTGTGTTCACACGACACAAACTCCAATCTACCACTAGCCTGCCATCTGTCGGTGTAGAAAAGAAATATCAGTGGCAAGCGACTACGCTCGCCCAAAACGTCAGAAGTTTAATTAATTTATTTTGAAATTTAGGAATTGAAGAAATTTTGTTGTGGTCTGTGTCCGCAACTTGTGTTGCAAAAAATATTCAGACAAAACGCAGGGAACAGAGAGAGCGGTCAAAATGGTATACATAGTGGCTGCTAAAGCGAAAGCATTTTTCGCACGTACATTTACTGCGGGAGTTGCAGGTCCACCCTAACCCCTGGCGTAATTATTTACAGATGGATGTCGAAACTTAATTGTCTCTTAACGCTCGTAACCTCTCATATTATACGAAATAATAGTTGAATGGGAAGAGCAATTTCTGTCCATGAACGGCTGACGGTGACATTAAGATTCCTGGAAGCAGGAAGGAGCTATAAGGACTTCAAATTTTCAACTGCAATTTCTAAACAAGCATTGAGGTAAATTATACCCAACACAAGTGAAGCTATTTACGCTGTCCTGAAGAATGAGTTCATGAAGGCAAGTCAAGTACATTAATTCTGTCCCAAGTTACAAATAATAGTTTTGCTGATGAAGAATCACAATATTTTTGCTGTTTTAGACGTGTTTGAATCACAAAATACCACAAACTTGGCCGGTATATTTCATCCACTGCAACACCAGACCTTCGAGATTTTTGAACTTTTGGTAATTATTTACAGTAAACAGTCCACAACGATTTTTATTATTACCGTTTCTGAATTCGCCGGTGCGTCAACTTCTCGCAATTTTTCAATTAATGCACTGTATGCAGCTGTCTCTTTGTTCCTGTCACTGTACTCTTTACTTTTAATCTTCCACAAACATGGGTCATTTCTATAAACTTCAATGAATTCACTGATAAACTGTCTAGAAAACTGACGAGCGTCAGCCATTTTAATGCTTCGTGCGCACAAAGACAAACACTAGACTGAACAAGCAGCTGTTTCGCGCCAGATTTGCGGCGATCTCCTGTCCACACGCTCCAACTTGTCTGCGCAGATGTGGTTTGAACCCACAGATTTGAGACGATTCGCTCAAACCTCCAACTCCAACTTCCAGGTTTGCACACACCTCATGTCGGTGCAAATCTCCTGTCCACACGCAACGATCTGTCTGCGCAGATGTGATGTGCACAGACATTTGCGCAGACAGATCGTTGTGTGCGGACGGGCCTATAGACCTCGGTTGTTATAAAGTAGCAAATCGGTGTTTTCAAGTGGATATCGTCACTAGAACCGATAATGAATAAATAAATACTGTGAAACTTGCAGATGTGCAGTTTCGTGACATTCATGACAGTCCCCTTCACGGTCCTCTTCAGTACGCGTTACACGTTTCGACTCTTCCATTCACTCGCCGTATGACCTACTTAACGCGTTATTTTCACTTCTTATCACCAGGAAGCATTATCCCCAAACAAGCGTACACAATCGCTCTAGCAAAGTCCATTCTTTTATCACCAGTGAGTGTAGTCTAATACTATTAGACTTTCACCCATTTCTGTATCTAGTATTGGCGGAGACGAATGGGAAATTGTAGTGCCGCTGAACGGAAACTGGATCTTGTGACGAATTAGCCGAACCGGCTAACGCTAGCTAGACGATACATCTATGCGGCAAACGTCGAATTGGTTTCAATTCCTTGGAGTTTCAGAAACTACGTAGAAACCACTTGCAGAGTATCAGACGCAATGGAGAGCCGGGTGTCTAGTGGACAAATGTCTGATATACTATACCAACAGATTAGAATTTATAAGCCAAACTACAATCCGGGCGGTTTTTGATTGGTCTATTCTGGTATTTCGACAACGTACGCTAATCTCCTGTTACAAGGAGCAACGTCTAGCCTTTATGTTATCGTCCCGGGAGTGTAGCAGATTCTGGACGCCCATACAAGCTGCGTGTGCAAACACTGCGGATGGAAAATTTTTCATTAACGCACTGAAGAAAATCTTGGGAGACTGCCAGTTTAAGGGATTTTCCTAAGATAAAAAAGTTGAGTGTTGGTAATTTACATTTCGTAACAGCACGGCAAATTAAGTAGACGAAAGACAGAGATAAGTATCTGCTGAAACTCTTTATCCTATGTCTCCCGAAGAAAGTTTTGGCTTTCTCTGTCTCAAAATTCCAAACCGAATTTTGTATTGGGATTTCTGCATAGACCTTTGCTGTCGACCACTCTACTATCATGAATTCTTGTTTTGTTGCGCTAGATCCGGATGACGAAGTAATTAACTTTTTCGTCTAATCAGGTGGCTTGAGATTCGTATCTCGATTTCGACGTAAGACTAAGTATCCCCATATCTGGCAAGCGTCGTTTTCTCGTTTACATTTCGAGCATTTGCCTCAAAACAGGGAAACTGATATACTGAACACAATTTATAACTCGTGAGACAGATCAGTCACCAGTCAAACCGATGTTCTTAGATCTCCCCGTATCTTACGATATTCCGGCTCGGCAAGAAACGCAGATCGAAATAGGCTTTTAGAAACTGTTGGAACATAAGTTACCTAAACGATTTACTTCGTAAATAAGTAGCATTATTAGTCCTGATACAGAGTAACTCTGTCGTTCTCTTTCCTCCATCTATATTTCATCCGCAACTTGCAATGCAGTGTGGTAGCAGGAGTTGTATCGTACACCGTAATTATTTTGATTTCTCGTATTGCATTCGCTAACGAGCTTTGTAAAAACACCGTAAAACCTGTTTTATCCTATTTTGCAATTATGGTCAACTTGCGACGTATTTGTGGGAGAAAACGACGTATTGCTTGACTCTTCTTAGGACGTGGGTTGTAAAAATTTTAGTAGCAAGACTATTCATGATCCAGAACGAGTAATTAGTAACATATGTTACGGAATTGATTAAACTCTGTGGCGATATTGCGCAGCTTTTCTTTGAATACTTGTTTTAACCTAAACTGGAATTGACAAGCAGTACTCAGAAACATATCGAACGATGGTTTTGTTAGCGACCTCCTAGTACAAATTAAATTTCCTTAAAATTATTCAAATAGAAGGCCCACTACTGTACTATAAAGCGCTCATATCATCGTGTCTTGTTTCGGAAGTCACTATTTGATCGGTTGGGGTATCTACACGACAGTGTGTCCTTTAGAAATGAGATGGAATTATGTAGGACAAACTTAGTTGTTCGCAGAAATTTACCCAGGAAGACGAATCTCTAATATCGTCATTTTTATGTAAAGGAATTGATCAATTTCGAGTGTCTCACGCCGCAACAACTAAATCTTCTACGTGACACAGAAGCTTATTATATTCCATAGGATTTATGGTTATCCATTGTGTATGAGAGTTCAGTAATATTTTTTTTTTGCTTCAAAGCCATACAGACACCACCAGTGAGTAAAAGTGAGTAAAAAAAAGTGGGCCCCTCATGTCACCCCATCCTTGCAGACGACCATCAAGACAATCTCAATAGTCAGCATCTGAGGGCCAATTGCATAACGTCTATTAAAAGCTAACAGAGGTTATGTCGGCATTTAACCCTGCACCAACCTCGATTAAAGTTAAACGAGGGAGCTGATAACCAAGTTCAGCGAGATCGGAGGCTCGTTTATCTTGAACTGATCGTGATCAAAATAAAGACGTACCGTATTAAGGCGGCGGCGCATTTTGATGTTTTAGACTTGTGGAAAGGGGAAAGCCTTTCGAAGATTATGGGGACAGGAAATTTGGAGAGAGATTTTGTCTTTCTAAAGAAACAGCATGGTGGCTATTACGTCAAATCAATGGGAGGTCGGAATTTCCTACTTATCAGAACAACCCTCTCTCGGCCATGCACAGATTTCTAATGTCATTAAGGGCATACGGAACTGGTGAATTTAACATAGTGATTAGTGACAGTGTTAATGTACATAGTAAAACAGCGCAAAGAATCACCAGTGATGTATCTGAGATCATGGCAACAATGTCTCCACAATAAAAACAGTTTCCTTCCCGAGCAGAATTACACTCCGTGGTAGAGGGATCAGCGTACTATATGGATTTCCTCCCAGAGTCATTGGTACAGTGGATTTGAATGTTGCGGGACAATGATTGTCTTTCAAAAGCGCGTCGTTTTGATACAATTTGTCATTTTGAACCCATAGCCTAATTGTTCTCTGGTTCATTCTGGTATGTGATATGATTACGTGATAGTGCTAAGTATTGCTTGAAAAACAATTAATAGCAGCGTGAGCTATGAAGAGAAAGGTAGGACGTTCGTGTCCACTTCCTTCCAAATACTTTGGTTTCACCTTTCGTTTTATAAAGATTCTATGTCTTCCTTCTTAATTTAATGGAAGTGTTACATCCAACGATCAATATTATTTATTATAAATAACGTATTTGCTGCAATTCTTGTTGCAAAAGCCAACGTTTGGAATGTTACCATAGTGGCCGGAAACATTAACGTAACTAAGTCTATGTAAAAAAGTAAACTAAATTTACACACTGGAAGTTTTTGTTGTTACGAAACGTCGATAAATCTCTTAGTTTTGTGGACTGGCTCATGTTTGTATCCTACCGGTAAATATCTTTTTCAGTGACGATGAGCAGCTTATAAAACTCTCCCATTCAAATGAAATTAGGAAACGAATCTCGATTTTGAAATCTGTGTAATGAAGTGCGTCACTTCAGTGACGATAATCAATGCAACAACAGAAGTATGGATATTATGCTTGCGCAAACTGACAGACTATAGTTTACGTATACTTGATTTGAAACTGAAAGTGTGTTGATTCAGTTGAGTTAACGAATATCTTCTAGTATGTGTATCAGATCGTTATACAGTATTACTTGCTGTTCAAGCCATCGACGAATCCCACCTCTTCTTAACACTACACCAACCCGTTCTTTTTCTTTTTTTGCGCGCATTCTTAAATTTTCAGATTACAGCCGACCGCCTCTAAAAGGGTATCTGTTTCAAATTTTGAGAAAATAGGACTCCTTTTTTCTTCTCCAATGTGCAGCAATAATACATTACGATAAACTAGAAAGCGTGTGTAAGTACCACAGACAAGTGTTAATATCTTTGCATGTATAACGGGTGCTTTCCTTTGTAACACACAGAGATAACCGCAGTCAAAATTCCCGGTTAGCTGAACGCGTTTTGCTAACCGGTGTTTAACGCTGGTGCAGCGTGTAGACAATCGCGATTAAACTTTGACCGTGATCATAGGACCCTCTGTTATCTTGCATTTTAATCGACGTTAGTACAGCCGGTCATTAGAATTCACAGGAGTAGCACAAACTGCTGTCACGTAAAGTTGAAGAGGGACGGCATGAATCATCACGTCCTCCTCTTCTTCTCCTCCTCCTCCTTCTTCGGCCTTTCCCCCTAGGAATTAGCCGTTTTCGACCTCAAGCCTATTTCGTCCCAGTCACCCAGTCTTGTTAGATGCTTCCTATATGTACCTTTGCCATCTAAGTCGTAGTCTCTTAATGCTTTCTATCAGAAGGCTCCGTTTGGGACTGAAAGCAAGTGAATGGGGTGCAGGCCCGTCGCTCCAACCCAGTCCAGGAGAGACAGGTGTCTTTTTTTCTCTCAGGAGTTTCTTACTTTACATTCTTAGCGAAACAAAACAAAGATGTAAAATTCTGAAAATTCTGTTGGGAGTACCCCATGGGAACGTTACAGGGCCGGTAACGCTTAAAATTGAGATTGTCTATAATCCTAGAGAGAGAGAGAGAGAGAGAGAGAGAGAGAGAGAGAGAGAGAATATTCAATGAACAGCGGCGCGTTTCGTTGCGGGATCGTATAGTCAGTGAGAGAGCGTTACGGAGACGCTAAACAAGCTACAGTGTCAGGCGCTACAAGGGAGGCGTTCGCATCGTGGAGACCTGTACTAGCCGAGCGGTCAAAGGCACTGCAGTCATGGACTGTGCGGCTGGTCCCGGCGGAGGTTCGAGTCCTCCCTCGGGCATGGGTGTGTGTGTGTTTGTCCTCAGGATAATTTAGGTTAAGTAGTGTATAAGCTTAGGGACTGATGACCTTGGCAGTTAAGTCCCAGAAGATTTCACACACATCTGAACATGTGATCTGAGACCTGTACTGTAGAGGTTCCGAGAGCCCACGTTCTAGGAAGAGTCGGAAAACGTGCTTCTTTCTCCCACACACGTCTCGAGAAATGATTGCGGCGACAAAATGAGTTAAGTTAGAGCTCATACGGAAGTTGCAGCCGTTCTTTCCATGTACCATTCGTGAATGTAGTAGCAGAAATACCCTCCGCCAGACACCGTAAGGCGGCTTGCGGAGTAAAGACAACCGATACAAGTCGTGGACAAAAATATGGAAGCACCACAAATACAACACATTTAGATGCCCGATACGGTGGAGGAAAACCATTGGCATCCAGAAGAGCTTCCAGTCATCTCGACATGGATAAAGGCAGCTCCTGTGTGGTTTTCAAGTGAATCTTGCAAGTTCAGGCAACGATGATGGAGGAGAATTGCGATACGCACCCAACTATCCAAAGTACACCATAAAGGCACATTAAGACTAGAATCTGGCGATTGTGGTGGCCAGGGGAGATGTGACAATTTATCCTCGTGCTCACAAAACCAGTCCTGGATGAAGCGAGTCTTGTGAACCGGGGCCCTGTTGTCTTGGAACAAAGCATCACCATTGGGGATCAAATATTGTATCATCTGATGGACCCGATCACCCAAAATGGTCACATAATCCCTGGCAGTAATGCGACCTACCGATGGGCCCCATGGAAAGCCACCATATGACTGCCCAAACCATCACCGTGCCAGCCCCATGTTTCACTCTTAGAACATAAACTCGGCAAACGTTGGCAAGAATGTGAAACAAGACTCATCCGACCAAATGACATTCTTCCATTGATCCTGTACAGGTTTTACGGCTTTGGCACCACGATTTCCTCTTACGGGCATCTGCTTCCCTGATGAGTGGTTTTGGAATTCCAGCTCACCTTGCAATTCCCTGCTTACGGGGCTCCCTTCCCGTGTCTTGGCGCTGACAAGGTACACGGATGCTACATACAGTTCTACAGTGGCTTCTGTAACCATCGATCTCATGTTTTTCGTCACAGTCCTCTTCAGTGACCATCTGTCATGATCAACACACACTTCCGTTTGCGTTGTGGCTCAGCGGGTGATGATTTTCCGTTTTCCGTGTATGCGGTGAAAATCTTCCATACGATCTCTTGAAACACCAAAAACTTCGTTTACCTTGGTTGCTGGAGCACCCACGAAACGAGCACCATTAATTACCCACGTTAGAATTAACTTAGCTCCGACATAACGCAGTCACAACAACGACTGACATTTGGAATGTATTGAGAACATAGCCCCCATGCTCCCCACAAAAAATTTTACAAATTGTTATGCGCAGTGGACAATACTGATGAAAGTAGGCTGTTCAGGTTTTTATGTTGGTAACGCCACGTAGTGCTCTGTATGAAAATCGCTGACTGCACTGTGTGCAGTCTGTGGCTGGTTGGACTCATTGTTGGAATATTCGCTTGTGTAGTGTTGGGCAGTTGGATGTGAACAGCCCGTGGCATTGGGCAGTTGGAGGTGAACCGCCAGCAGTGGTCGATGTGGGGAGAGATATGCCAGAGTTTTGAGAACGGAAGATCTGGACGTGTCCGTCAGAAAAAGGAAATTTGTAAGACTGGATGTCATGAACTGATATATATATATATATATATATAACTTTTGAACACTATTAAGGTAAATAGATTGTTTGTTCTCCGTCAAAGTCCTTAATTTGCTAACTATGCCTATCAGTTGTTAGTGCCTTCAGTAGTTAGAATCTTTTATTTAGCTAGCAGTATTGGCGCTCGCTGTATTGCAGTAGTTCGAGTAACGAAGATTTTTGTGAGGTAAGTGATTCATGAAAGGCACAGGTGATTGTTAGTCAGGGCCATTCTTTTGTAAGGATTATCGAAAGTCAGATTGCGTTGCGCTAAAAATATTGTGTCAGTTTAGTGATGATCAGAATAAGTAAAGAGAGAAATGTCTGAGTACGTTCAGTTTTGTTCAGCTGTTTGAAAATCAAATAACGTAGGGGTTTACCAGCAGTCATTCTTAAATTTTGAAGGGGAAGTTTCAATACGTGTCCAGAACAGAACATACTATACATATACAATGATTACAAAGTATATGTGCATATTTATATTCCACGTGCTGCCCAGAATTCCGCTGTATGGACTGCCTTATTGGCGACAACCAGATCGTCCATAGAAACAGGTTCTGATAGTTTTGTGCTGTTGAGTAGATGCTGGTGGTCTTGAGGTTCACCGCATTCACACAGTTCGTCCCCTGAGATGTATCCCCACTTCTTCATGTTCACCTTACACCGAGAGCTCCAGTTCTCACTCTATTGAGGATCTTCCATGTCTCGCACAGGAAGTGATAACCTGCAGCAAGTTCTTCTTTGGGGTTGTGATGAGCTATGCCAGAGTTGTATCCTACGGTTTGCAGGTGTTGTCTGAATTGGTGCGTTGCCTGAAGGAAACTTTTTCTCGATTTGACTCTTGGTGGTTGATGTTCTCTTCCAAACAGGGAGTGTCTTTGGTCCGTCTTCTGCTTCTTTCTTACTGCACAGGTGCTATTCGTGGTCAAATACAGAAACACCACCTCCAGTCTTGGCCACTATCACCATTTATGTTCAAGCACGCGTTTCACGCAGTGTTTCTAAACTTTTGTCCAACCACTGTAGATAGATAGGTAGATAGAAAATAAAAGGTGCATGACATGAACTACGTCAGGATGTTAAATGTCGATGACTAATTAATGTGAGTGGGAACATGTCCATATCGACAGAGATTAACCATCATTTTTACTTCAAATACGCAGAAGTTCTGGTGCCATCTGAACGTATCTGGTTGGTTTGTTCCCTACTTTTATCGCAAGACAGATCTAGGCCTTTGCTGTTATCTGCGTTACTGTGTCTATTGCGACGCTTGCTTTGCGTAACACTGAGGTGAACTGGTAAAGCGGATGACGTCATTAGGGGCTAATTATTCCGCGGCACGTTTTAGCACTGGCTCCTCAGAGCGCATTATCTGCGGGGTCTCTGGAGACGTCTGCGCCACCCACGCGCGGACGCATGTGCTGGCGTTGGCTGCACGCAGATAAAACAGGAAGGAGGAAGGAAGGACGTGGCGCAATCCTGAACAAACTGGCAAAGATAGCACTGCCAACAGGATGATCCGCAGGCAAAAGCAGAGGTCGCGTCGTTTCTCTCGCTTTTCTGTCACTGACTGGCAGAATCAGGTCTGAACATCTTCCCAGTGCATAAACATTCATTCCTTTTCGGCCTAAGGTTACATGACAAGGGGGCCGTTGTTGCTCTTTGGAGTTTTCTTCTGATATGCACATTCTCTGTGAAGTGAATTATCCAGCTCAAAGCGGAGAAGCGAGGGTGTCGTTAAACCAACAAACTATCTTCCTCGTTCATACGTCTAGTATTTCAGAGGTAGATGACAAATTAAGTAGGAATGTAATACTTCTGGCTTTACAGCCATCACATTCAGGTATGAGAAGCTCTTAGAGCAGTTGAGAAGGCAGCGGTGGCAAAATGACGTAATGTGATGAGGTGCCGATGATAGATGGTTTGTTCGGTACGTTCAAATGGCTCTAAGCACTATGGGACTTAACATCTGAGGTCATCAGTCCCCTCGACTTAGAACTACTTAAACCTAACCAACCTAAGGACATCATACACATCCAACCCGAGGCAGGATTCGAACTTGCGACCATAGCAGTAGCGCGGTTCCGGACTGAAGCGCCTAGAACCGCTCGGTCACAGCGGCCGGCTATGTTATCAATATTAGACAAACTAAACAGCTTATTTACTTGCATTTCAAATTAAAGCATTTCATAATAGCTTGCTTTCATTCCATTATTTCACAAGTATTAATAATCAGCAGAAAAATAAAAATCTGCTAAACGAAGAGGCAGACGATGCACTTCGGAGATCTTCGGATCGCGCCTAAAATGGACTGCGGGCGTAGTGGTTCGGCTGTAAAATCATAGCTAGTTCGGCAGTGTCAGAGGACAAACATGTTATCTGCCACGTTCGGTGTCAGTTAAGACTTTATTAGTAACCTGTGGTTTGTAAATATCATAGCTAGTTCGGCAGTCTCCGAGGACATATGTTGCCTGCAGCGGTCGGAATCAGGTTAAGAATTTATTAGCAATATATGGTTATATGTACATGGAGTAATCTGCAGGTTGGTGAACATTTATTAGAACTTATGCATTCCACTCAGGGCGGTGGAAGAAATAGGCACCTCGCATATACTGCAGTCTTACTACAATTGACACGCCATCTGTGGTAAGACAGAGTAGGTATGAAGGAGAGAAATATTTGAGAGACAGGGGGTTATAATACACATGTATCACCCTGTATCTCCCTGCCTCTTTTTCAACCTGCCATAATGTACACCTGAAGAACAAGTAGAACTACTTTTTTTATGTTCATAATGAAGAACTACAGGAATGGGTCACGCCTTCTGGAAAAAGAAATTCTTCTCTGTTTCCTTATCCAAAAATATTGCTGCCTGTCTCTGCCATCGTCAGTATTATTTCATATCTTGTTGTTGTTGTGGTCTTCAGTCCTGAGACTGGTTTGATGCAGCTCTCCATGCTACTCTATCCTGTGCAAGCTTCTTCATCTCCCAGTACCTACTGCAGTCTACATCCTTCTGAATCTGCTTAGTGTATTCATCTCTTGGTCTCCCCCTACGATTTTTACCCTCCACGCTGCACTCCAATGCTAAATTTGTGATCCCTTGATGCCTCAAAACATGTCCTACCAACCGATCCCTTCTTCTAGTCAAGTTGTGCCACAAATCTCTCTTCTCCCCAATCCTATTCAATACCTCATTAGTTACGTGATCTACCCACCTTATCTTCAGCATTCTTCTATAGCACCACATTTCGAAAGCTTCTATTCTCTTCTTGTCTCAACTAGTTATCGTCCATGTTTCACTGCCATACATGGCTACACTCCATACAAATACTTTCAGAAATGACTTCCTGACACTTAAATCTATACTCGATGTTAACAAACTTCTCTTCTTCAGAAACGCTTTCCTTGCCATTGCCAGTCTACATTTTATATCCTCTCTACTTCGACCATCATCAGTTATTTTACTCCCTAAATAGCAAAACTCCTTTACTACTTTAAGTGTCTCATTTCCTAATCTAATCCCCTCAGCATCACCCGATTTAATTTGACTACATTCCATTATCCTCGTTTTGCTTTTGTTGATGTTAATCTTATATCCTCCTTTCAAGACACTGTCCATTCCGTTCAACTGCTCTTCCAAGTCCTTTGCTGTCTCTGACAGAATTACAATGTCATCGGCGAACCTCAAAGTTTTTATGTCTTCTCCATGAATTTTAATACCTACTCCGAATTTTTCGTTTGTTTCCTTTACTGCTTGCTCAATATACAGATTGAATAACATCGGGGAGAGGCTACAACCCTGTCTCACTCCTTTCCCAACCACTGCTTCCCTTTCATGCCCCTCGACTCTTATAACTGCCATCTGGTTTCTGTACAAATTGTAAATAGCCTTTCGCTCCCTGTATTTTACCCCTGTCAACTTCAGAATTTGAAAGAGAGTATTCCAGTTAACGTTGTCAAAAGCTTTCTCCAAGTCTACAAATGCTAGAAACGTAGGTTTGCCTTTTCTTAATCTTTCTTCTAACATAAGTCGTAAGGTTAGTATTGCCTCACGTGTTCCAAGATTTCTACGGAATCCAAACTGATCTTCCCCGAGGTCCGCTTCTACTAGTTTTTCCATTCGTCTGTAAAGAATTCGCGTTAGTATTTTGCAGCCGTGACTTATTAAACTGATAGTTCGCTAATTTTCACATCTGTCAACACCTGCTTTCTTTGGGATTGGAATTATTATATTCTTCTTGAAGTCTGTGGGTATTTCGCCTGTCTCATACATCTTGCTCACCAGATGGTAGAGTTTTGTCATGACTGGCTCTCCCAAGGCCATCAGTAGTTCTAATGGAATGTTGTCTACTCCCGGGGCCTTGTTTCGACTCAGGTCATTCAGTGCTCTGTCAAACTCTTCACGCAGTATCTTATCTCCCATTTCATCTTCATCTACATCCACTTCCATTTCCATAATATTGTCCTCAAGTACATCGCCCTTGTATAGACCCTCTATATACTCCTTCCACCTTTCTGCCTTCCCTTCTTTGCTTAGAACTGGGTTGCCATCTGAGCTCTTGATAGTCATACAAGTGGTTCTCTTCTCTCCAAAGGTCTCTCATTTTCCTGTAGGCAATATCTATCTTAGCCCTAGTGAGACAAGCCTCTACATCCTTACATTTGTCCTTAAAATACTTAATAAGAAAAGTGTTTAAAAATTAAGGCCAAAAAGGTTATTGTTCGTCTAAATAACCGAACCATTTTAACCACCGTAGGGTATCAGCTTTATTCCTTTAACGCACCATGCGTATGAATTAATCACTGGCCAGTTTCGGCCTCAGGCTATTATCAAACGTCTGACATCAGTGATGCGTGTGTCACATTTAAAAATGTTTGTTTCATGTTATGTTATTTTTGTTCGTGACACATAGATCACCAATACCACACATTTGATAATGGCTTAAGGCTGAAACTGGTAGCCGCGCGGTTAGAGGCGCCATGTCACGGATTGCGCGGCCACTCCCGACAGTCCTCCCTCGGGCATGAGTGAGTGTGTTGTTCTTAGCATAAGTTAGGTTAAGTAGTGTGTAAGTCTAGGGACCGATGACCTCAGCAGTTTGGTCGCTTAGGAATTCACACGCATTTGAACATTTCTGAAACTGGCCAGTAAGGTAATTCATATGCATGGTACGCTAAAGGAATAAAAGTGATAGCCTACGGTGGTTAAAATGGTTCCATCATTTAGACGAAACAATGTGGCTGTAAACCCGGACACGAAGAAATTAACATTTTTGCTGTTACAACCGTAAATTTTATTTACCTTAGCTACTCTGTTTCATGGTCTACATTCGTTCTGTTCGGTTAATGCATCAAAAAGAATGAAAACCAAACATATCGCAACTAAGAGAAAATAATCACAGAGTTGTAATAACCAATAGCTATTTATAGCTAATTTTCAGCCATCGCTTTTAATATCCAAAAGTGATATTTTCAAATGTGTTATAAGAGTATGTATTCACTGATGATAGCATATTCGTGCAGTATTATGTTTGGCAGGAAAAAGCATTATAATTATTTTTACTAAACCTATTTTTGCAAACTGATTGAGCATTTAAAAAAACTAAAAGAAGGCCAAGACCAAGTAAATCAGATTTACTCTTGACTTTGGGGTGAGGATGAACAAAACAAACAAGAAAATGATGAATAATGGCAGAGAGGAGAATTGCGACTCGCTACACATAAAATTTGTCCAGACTCGGGCCAAGAACGACATATTTGCTATTCGAGAAGTAAGGTGACACAATACGGATTAATAAACAGAGTCGGAAGAAGCTAATGTGTAAAAGTGAAAAAAATATTCAAGAGAACAGCAGTACTGCTTCTCGCGTCTTTAGCAAGCAATGCGTGACAGAAAAGCATTTCCCATGTCACAGCTAACGACGAGCGTTTCAACTGTAGTTTTGCAATTTCAGTTACGGCAAGATCCTTTGTTGTAATATTATTATTGTAACTGTGCCAGTCACGTAATCGTCGGTGTTTTATGTGTTAAGACAAGTCACCAAGAATGTATTGCAATATACAACATAATTTAATGGGTTATAAAAGGTGAAGTATTCAGAAGTGTTATACATACACTGAATGAGTAATGGGAAAGATCAGGAGCAATGTTTAAAGCGTACATCTCAAGGATGGAGCCAATGTAAGCAAATGATTTGTCAGTTACTGAAAAAGCAGAAAGATTACATCATCGTGGTTACAATACGCAACCAGAGACATGTTTGATTTGGGCTCAACACAAGATCACATTAAAATCCCGAACCTCTTTCAGAAATATTCAGAGCTACAAGTCCCTTGATAAAGCAAGCTGAGGAGAAATTTCAAGTTCCTACATAAGGAAAATGGCAGTGATGAATAATGTAAAGAAGAAAAGGAAGTTCGAATAGTAACAGAATAAGAACTGCACTTAATGATATACCCGCAGAGTTAATTGTGGATCTCTAATACGAATACGAAATTAATTTAAGTGGCAAATTTTAAAGTGTATTTTGACCTTCATTTTTCGTTTAAATACGTCAGACTAACGACAGTCCTCTGTTCTCAATCCAATGTGATCTCTCCCCGATACATAACTAGGTATGAAAATGGCAGTCCTGCAGTTCTACTCTTTTTACACACGTAGACTCTGGTAAACTCAGATTAATCTGTCAACGCTCCCTGCACACACCTTCCGGGAGACACCCACACTTTCCCCAACAGCAAACGTAGCCAAAGATATCGACTGCACACGGAGATACACTAACTTCAGCTGTTGCAGACAACATACTACTTTTATCTGGGACGTGCCTACGTGAGCCGACACATTGCCCAACACCCGTCGAGGTGAGACAGGTACTTGGGAATTTCACGCGATTATCAAAGAGAAACAGCTCTTAAATGTCGCAAAACATGCCACTTCCCAAGAATATCCACGCAGACGTCAGTACAATCGAAACAACACGGGCAGGAAATGAGTAATCATCCCATCGCAACACAGCACACACACACACACAAATCTCTAAATTTGATACAGGAAAATTATTTCGCTTCTGCGACACTGTATCTGTTTTAAAAAAGCAAATTAAACTTCGCGTCTTCCAGTCTCCACGCCTTCCAGACTGACTGTCTAAGCGTAGGCCCGATGTGGTTCACATTCAAAAAAAATAGCATCATGGCAATTGAATATACACCAAATAAACTAACAAGACATTGTACTGATCCCACATGGTACACAAAACAGGTCAGATTACTGTTGCAGAAGCAACGAAAAAAGCATGCAAAATTTAAAAGCACGCAAAATCCCCAAGACTGCAAAGTCTTACATAAGCTCCGAATTTAGCGCGATCTTCCTCAAGATTTTTTAAATAGTTTTCACAATGAATTTGTCTCGGAATCTGGCAGAGACGCCTAAGAGATGCTAGTCGTATGTATAGGACTTCAGCAGTAAGACTCAGACAGTACCTTCACTGCGCGATAGCAATGGTAACGTTAGCGATAACAGTTCCTCTAAATCAGAGCTATAAGCACGGTTTCCCGAAATTCCTTCACCAGACAGGACGAAGTAAATATTTCAGAATTCGAATCAAGATCAACTGTCAACATGAGCAACTTAGACGTAGATAACCTCGGTGTAGCGAGGCAGTTTAAATCACTTCATGTAGGCAAGGCCTGCGATCCTGACTATATACCAGTCAGGTTCCTCTCAGTGTATGCTGATATAATAGGTCATTACCTAACAAAAATATATAAGCGCTCGCTGGTAGAAAGATCCTTGCATAAGGACGGGAAAGTTGTACAAGTCACACTAATATTCAAGAAAGGAAATAGAAGCAATCCGCTGCATTACTGTCGATTTGAAGTAGGAATTTGAAGTACTATGAATTACCTCATCATCATCATCATCATCATCATCATCATCATCATCTAAGACTGATTATGCCTTTCAGCGTTCAGTCTGGAGCATAGCCCCCCTTATACAGTTCCTCCATGATCCCCTATTCAGTGCTAACATTGGTGCCTCTTCTGATGTTAAACCTATTACTTCAAAATCATTCTTAACCGAATCCAGGTACCTTCTCCTCGGTCTGCCCCGACTCCTCCTACCCTCTACTGCTGAGGAAAAAAAAATTGACCAATAGCCAACGAGTCTTTGGAAAATACCGTCCTTGTGGCACATAACTAGCTCCTTATTCTCACGAAGTAATGAGTGCTATCAACAAGGGGTGTTAATTCATTCCATACTTTTTGGTTTCCAGAAGGTTTTTGACACCGTACTTCACAAGCGACTTCTAATTAAATTGCGTGCCTAAGTAGTATCGTCTCAGTTGTACGACTGGATTCGTGATTTCCTGTCAGAAAAGTCACAGTTCGTAGTAACTGGCGCAAAGTCATCGAGTAAAACAGAAGTAATATCTGGCGTTCACCACGGAAGAGTTACAGGCCCTTTGCTGTTCCTGATCTACATAAACGATTTAGAAGAGAATCTGAGCATGCCTCTTACAATGTTTTCAGATGGTACTGTCATTTACCTTCTTGTAAAGTCGTCAGAGCATCACAAACAATTGAAAAATTATTTGGACGAGATCTATGTATGGTACTAAAAGTAGCAACTGACTGTAAATAGTGAAAAGCGTGAAGTGTGAGTATTAAAGGAAATCCGCTAAGTTTCGGTTAAACGATAAAGCACACAAATCTATAGACTGTAAATTCAACCAAATACTTAGGGATTACAATTACGAATAACTTAAATTGGAACCATCACAAAGATAATGTTGTGGATAAAGCGAACCAAGGACTGCGATTTATCGGCAGAACACTTAGAAGATGTAACAGGTGTACCAAAGAGACTGCGTACGCTATGCTTGTCCGTCCCCTTCTAGAGTATTGCTGTGCGGTTTAGGATCCTCATCAGATAGGACTGACGGAGGAAAAGGTTTAAAGAAAGGTCGTCTTATATTCTCGCGAAATAGGGGCGAGGGTGCCACGTATATGATAAGCGAATTAAAACAAAGGCGATTTTCGTCGCAGTAGAGTCTTCTCACGGAATTTCAGTCACCAACTTTCTCCTCCGAATTCGAAAATATTTTGATGTCGCCCACCTACATAGAGAGAAATTATCATCACAAAATAAGAGGATCAGAGCTCAATGGAAAGATTTAAGTGTTCGTTTTTCCGCGCGCTGTTCGGGAGTGGAACGGAGAGTAATAGCTTGAAGGAGGTTCGATGAACCCTCTTGTCAGACACTTAACCATGAAATGCAGAGTAACGATGTAGATGTAGACAAAGTGGCCATTCATTTCACGCGCTAATCCTATAATATAGTTTAAAATCCTTCAAAAATCTACGCAGGTGTCACCTGATGGCTTGAAACGTCCTAGAAGCGAGTCGACGTTTCGCCCCTTCACATCCGCTGCACTGTTTTTTACAACTACTTACGTTAAGTTTTATTCCGTTCAGCCTCTGCCTTGAAAATTGTTCCTGCGCGAGCTAGGCTTCGAGAGAGTCCCCCGCTCTCTATTTCCTAAATCATGTCCAAGGAGACAATTCTCGGTTTAGAAACTTCAAAAAACATAGTTTTGACGGAAACTTGTTTTGTTGTTTTAAGAGATTTTCCAACGCTACACAAGAGAGCAGGAAACAAATTTCTTTCTGTAATAATAACTCTTTGTATAACATGAACTAAAGTAAATTGGTATTATGTAGAGGAACTTTTGTTTTCGAAGAAATATTACGATGTTTTTTACCAAACGTATGCTTATCTGCACGTAAAAATACGAAGAACTAGAGATCTCGTTGCACCCCCCCCCCCCCCTTGCCCTGCCACACAAACACACAATGTTACTAATAAGTATTTACTCACTCATATATCGTGACTGGCACGTAAGTTTTACAGACAGTTACAACATCGCCACTGAGAAGGTTATATCCACAGCGTAAGCTGTTGTGTTGTGCTAAGTAAATTACTGATCTTGGGAACTTTATTCTTTAAAATAAATACGCTATCGCAATATTAAGGGCAGTTGTAACCTGTGCTAAACGAATCTTACGTCTCGAATGTAATATTTGGCAAGACGGGTTCGGAATATCCCAGCGATCGATACTTTCTCACCGTAAATCCCAAGTATGTCAACGAAATCTGCGACGTGTTTCCCGTACGCAGTATCATTCATGCTGAATTCAGATCCTCGAAATGACTCAGTAATTTGGTGACGTATGTGACTATAGCGGGAAAATCCACGTCGTTTAGCTTACACTAATCCTTCTGTTGGAGCCTTTGTACGTCACGAAACTGCCTTATGTAGGGTCACGAGCGTTATTCGATGAGATTATAACAGATCAGCGTGATCCCTGTATCATTACTTTTATCAGTAATACTGATAATAGTACACTCAAAGATTTAAGACGTTATTTCCGTTAATACCTAATGAGGCACGTATTTATATATAGCAGGTTCACGTAATAAAAGGGAAACTCGGCCTCATAACACAGAGTTGTTGGTTTATTGCAATTATGTGAACTTTCTATAGTGCATAGCAGTTAATACAGGATGGCTTTCACACTGGAGAAATCTATCCGATCAAAAGCATGCGGACACCTACAGGGTAACAATTATTGGTCTACATGAAATAAAATCATCAAAACTTCGGAACGGTTTGCGTTAGGACGTTCAAACTCTACGGCTGGCCGCGGGGCATGACAGGAATTAGTATGCGCATGCATGGCTTACCAAAGCGACGACGCCCGCTTTCATTTGGATGGGTTCGTCAAAAAGCAAAACTGGCGGATTTCGGGGACTGAGAATCCGCATTTCACGATTGAGAAGCACCCTCAACGGGTGACTGTGTGGTATGCGATGTCCAATCAGGGAGTAATAGGTGCGATATTCTTTGATGGCAGGGTGACTACCGTACGGTACATGAAGGTTTTGCAAGATCATTTCATCCCCATTATCCAAAGTGACCCTGATTTCAACAAGTTGTGGTTCATGCAAGACGGACCTCGACCCCATCGAAGCAGGAGAGTGTTTGATATCCTGGAGGAGCACTTTGTGGACAGCATTCTGGCCCTGGGATAACCAGAGGCCACGGGCGTGGGCCTCTATTGGACGCCATATTCTCCGAATCTGAACACATGTGATTCATTTTCTGTGGGGCTGTATTAAAGACAAGGTGTACAGCAGTAACTCCAAAAACACTGCTGAACTGAAAACAGCCATTCAGGAGGTCATCGATAGCATTGTTCCTACACTTCATCGGCCGGCCGCGGTGGTCTCGCGGTTCTAGGCGCGCAGTCCGGAACCGCGCGGCTGCTACGGTCGCAGGTTCGAATCCTGCCTCGGGCATGGATGTGTGTGATGTCCTTAGGTTAGTTAGGTTTAAGTAGTTCTAAGTTCTAGGGGACTGGTGACCTCTGATGTTAAGTCCCATAGTGCTCAGAGCCATTTGAACCATTTGAACACTTCATCTGGTCAAGGAGAATTTCGCTATTCCTCTGCACCACATCATCTACATCTACATCCATACTCTGCAAGCCACCTGACGGTGTGTGGCGGAATGTGCCTTGAGTACCTCTATCGGTCCTCCCTTCTATTACAGTTTCGTTCGTGGAAATAAAGATTGTCGGTATGTCTCTGTGTGGGCTCTAATCTCTCTGATTTTATCCTCATCGTCTCTTCGCGAGATATACGTGGGAGGGAGCAATATACTGCTTGACTCCTCGGTGAAGGTATGTTCTCGAAACTTCAACAAAAGCCCGTACCGAGCTACTGAGCGTCTCTCCTGCAGAGTCTTCCACTGGAGTTTATCTATCATCTCCGTAGCACTTTCGCGATTACTAAATGATCCTGTAACGAAGCGCGCTGGTCTCCGTTGGATCTTCTCTATCTCTTCTAACAACCCTATCTGGTACGGATCCCACACTGGTGAGCAATATTCAAGCAGTGGGCGAACAAGTGTACTGTAACCTACTTCCTTTGCTTTCGGATTGCATTTCCTTAGGATTCTTCTATTGAATCTCAGTCTGGCATCTGCTTTACCGACGATAAACTTTATATGTTCATTTCATTTTAAATCACTCCTAATGCCTACTGCCAGATAATTTATGTAATTGACTGCTTCGAGTTGCTGACCTGCATCATCGCCAATGATGGTAGGCGTATCGAACACGTCATAACCTAAATCCGAATATCTGTAGTGACGTTTACATGTTAAGTATTGTGTGTGCACGCCGTAGTTTGTAACTACGCAATTTTTTAAAATAGTTCAGTAATTGTCAACGTGTAATAGTAAATGGGATGTGCCCCCTTTTCGCCTTGATTATGGCTCGAGCTCTGATGGGTAAACTTTCAGTGACGTGTCTCAACGTCTGTGGAACAATGCCAGCACATTATTTCTGAAGAGCTTGAACCAGAAAAAGTAGTGATGATGGACGCACGAGTCTGTAGAGAAGTTTCACGGGATTCAGATTTGGGAGCAGGTCGGGACTGTAGGCAGGCCAGTCCATTTCAGGAATGTCATTGTCAACAAACCATTACCTCACACTTACAGGGTGCACAGCAATGATGAAACAATCGCTTTTCCGAATTGTTGATCTGTTGCATGCGGTACACAATATTGCAAAATGTGTTCATATCCGCCCATAGTTAGCATATTCTTACATGCAGTGAGGGGACCACGCCACAAACACGAAAAATATCCCCATACCGTGACACCACTCGCTCCCCATTTCACTGTGGGCATGACAGACCACGGCAGGTAACGTTCTCCACGCATTCGCCACACCCAGATCCTTTCATCGGATTGGCCCAGCGTATAGCTTGAATCATTACTCGAAATTACTGCTTTCCCGTATTCCACTGTCGCATGGCGTCTGTCTCTTTATACAACCTAAAGCGTCACTGACCACAGAAATGTGTGGCTTATCGGCAGCTGCTTGGCCATTGTACCCGATTCTTCTAAACTGTCCACGAACAGTCAATGCGCTGGCTAGACTACTGGCAGCACTTTGAGGGTTTCTTCCCACTGGTTTCATGCTATTTTTTTACAACCAATTGTCGCCATGTTCGATGGTCCCAGCCCGTTAGCACATGAAGTGTGCCTGCTCTTGATTTACTTCTGCTTGTTGCATCGCGTTTCCATTTCACAAGCACATCGCCGACAGTCGTCTTGGGCAGCTTTATAAGGGTTGATATGTACCTGATGTATTTGTTACTCTAGTGACATCCAGCGACTGCAATCCGATCCATGAACAAAGGCGGTTCGCGCAGGTCGAGACGAGGACGGGGACTGCATTCTTGACGGTTCCAAGCGACAGCTGCGGTATGCGCGTGTATGTATTATTTGTATGGAACTGGGGACCTAGAAACGACGGAGAGTCTTCGTCCCCGCCGTAGCCCGTAGTGATACACAACCCCACAACGGGCTACCGCAGTCCACTTCACCCCTCCGCCACCGCACACCAAACCAAACCCAGGGTTATTGTGCGGTTCGGCCCCCAGTGGAGCCCCCTTCCCCCGGGAACGTCACACACTAGACTAGTGTAACCCCAATGTTTGCTTGGTAGAATAATTATGGTGTACGCGTACGCGGAGAAAGTGGTTGCGCAGCAATCGCCGACATAGTGTAACTGAGACGGAATAAGGGGAACCAGCCCGCATTCGCCGAGGCAGATGGAAAACCGCCTTAAAAACCATCCCCAGACTGGTCGGCACACCGGACCTCGACACGAATGCGGCGGGCGGCGCCCGGAAAGCAGTGCGTTAGACCGCACGGCTAATGGGGCAGGCATTTCGCGTACATGTCCTTTGCTCTTGAACAAAATGTGTATCCTGCAAATTATGGCTCTCGTTTGCTTGGTATAATCCGTCGCTTACCACCACCATCAGCCATGACAACTTGCAACAAATGGAACAGAAATTCGCCAAATAACTGCTACGTTGGCGTTTAATGCTCGCATTGCATACATCATTCACAGAAGACCGCCCAGAACACTACCGGACGCTCACTGGTTGTCGAAGAAAGCATGTCGTTGGTGCGCAGAACGAGCCTCAACTCGACCACCATCGTTCTGAAAGTCGCAGTTTCGGAAAATTCAGAAATGTCGGTTGTTGGTGGTATTTTTAAACAAGTGTCGAAATTGAAGATTAATTCTCAACTTTTTGTGTATATATTAACTGACTATTATGGTAACGTAGTGGTTCCTCATGAGATGTGCACTTGTAGGTACTTTCTTTGTATCTTCTGTCTGTGATATGACACAAAAGTTGAATTCTTGAACGTGTGATGCCAGTCTTCGTTCTAACCGTTATGTCTGAATGTCTCACTTACCGTACTCGCAAGCAGTAAACGGTCAAATTGTTAACAGCAATTCTATACGGCGCGCGCAAGCACACACACACACACACACACACACACACACACACACACACACAGAACTAGGTCCAAGGAAAGAAATTTGAAATCGTTGAACATGAGATCCGTGAAACCATACACTTCCAAGCCATATCCTTCTAAATCGCAGACGAGTGCTTTTAATCTTAAACACGCATGCAAGTCACTGTAACGCAGTACCACGCCAAATTAGCAGAGTGCTTCCTCGGGTAGCGCTTTGCCGAACAAGAAAACTACTGTAACTAGGGCAAATCGTTAGGCTAGAAACGAAGCGGCGCTAAACGCGACCAGTAAAGCCTGGATATCGCAACACGGTATTGTTGCGCTACTGGCGATAAATGCAGGGAAAATAACAAAGGTCTGAGTTATCTTTTACCGTTCCGCCAACATCGACATCATTAGGCTCTCAGAACTAGTACGGACTGAATGAGGATAGGGAAAACCATTTGTCTCAAGTGAGTCAAGCAAATCAGGATTGTCGGAGAGGTTAACAAACCCTTCTTCACACAGCTACCGCATAAAGTTTAGACTAGTAAGATATTCACACAGAAATGGCGGGAGTATCGAAAGTGGAAGATCTAGAATGACGAGTAAATTAACTGCCGTTCAAGTTATACGCCCAAGAACCAACGAAGAAAGTAAAATAAATTTCCAGAAGTGGAGTTAAAGCGTAAGTGAAAAAACGGCATTTCCTA
This sequence comes from Schistocerca americana, assembly GCF_021461395.2. Lineage (NCBI taxonomy): Eukaryota > Metazoa > Arthropoda > Insecta > Orthoptera > Acrididae > Schistocerca > Schistocerca americana. Next base: position 26,446,622 of record NC_060124.1, read on the forward strand.
GGCCTCACACAACACCGCCATCCTGGCTGCTGTTAGGAAGATATAGTGGCTGGTTGCGTCATTCACCTATAATTTAACTGTTAGATTATATGATGGATACGCAACAGAGAATATTGGTGAAGGATAGTAGAAAGGAGACTTGTGAACATCACAAATGTGAAAAAGACAAGTGACGCACTAGCGAATTTTCATTTCAAGGAGGCAAGATTATGCATGTCAGGAGAAGTAAAGACGATATCGGAACTGGAATGGTAAATCTGAAGGCTATCTGTAGCAAAATGTTCTTTATGCACTGTATCAGTTTTGAATTTCGTGTTTCCAAAGAAGCATTTTTTCCTGACAAAACTCTTCTTTATTGAAATACGACTGTTAGCAAGAAGTACGAAAAAATTCACTATAAGAGTATCCTATGGTAGAAGTGTTTAGAAAACGTAAACAGTGGGAACAGATAGGCAGAAAGACCCGCTAAGAGCCCCTGAGGTAGGTAACTTGGCGTTAGAAGGAATCTTATTAAGAGGAAATAATGACAGACAAGAAAACAGTGTAGAAGGTAACTAGCCACTGAAATGTTTGGCAGAAGATGCGAACTGTAGGAAGGTGACATCACAAAGAGACGTCTTAAAAAATAATATGATAAGTCATTCCTCTTCGGGAACTATATTAATGCCGAAAGAAGTGTGTGGCGTGTCAGGGAGATTGAAGCGAAACAGAAGTGCTTGTACGATGTGGAAGTTCCGCAGTGTCATCGTTGGAAGTAGGTAAATCGTTATGTACTAATGACCCTGCTTTAAGGAATCAAACTCCCATATATATATCAGTTTCAAACGTCACATTACTTTAGAAGTGAGTTAATGTGTTAAATGTTTGACTTTAACCACAAAAGCAAGGAAAAGTTTAGAAAAGATTATGCCTAAATTTGTTTTTAAATTCTGTCAATAATTATATGAAATACTGCAAATCAAATATATGCGGACCCTAGAAGTTGTCAGACTGGCGATGTGAAACTGTTTACCATGAACAGGATTAGATGCGAACGTACCGTACTGTCGCTGCGCTTACCCTAATAAGTTCCGTCACTCTCGTGTTTTCTCTTCCGCGCGGCATTGTACTCAAGTCGGTGGTTTCCGTACTCCAATTCGCCACTCGCTTATTTTGTTAGTTCTGTGAATACATATTTTTAGTTAGTCTGTTTGTTGATTTGTGGCATAAGTGTTTCACTGTGCGATGCTAAGGAAATTGGATTAGAAAATCAGACATTATACATGGTAGACGAGGATGATAACTGGTTTGTGGGGCGCTCAACTGCGGGTCATCAGCGCCCGTAAAAAGTACCAATTCTGATACCTTCTAGTTTTTACACAGTCCAATTAGCCACTCTCACGAATGATGATGGTAATGAAATGATGAGGACTACACAAACACCCAGTTGCAGGGCAGAGAAAATTCCCAACCCGGCCGGGAATCGAACCCGGGACCCGTGATCCAGAGGCAGCAACTATAGCCACTAGACCACGAGTCGCGGACATATGCTGGACGAGTTTTGTTATTTGGTAAGGAAAATAAGTTACGATGGCTGGAGTAGAGGTGATATAAAACGCAGATTGGCAATAGCAAGAAAATAATTTCTTGTAAAACAAAAATTAACTGGTTGCTGACCAACATCAAATATGAGTATTAATGTTAGGAAGTCTTTTTCTGAAGTAATTTGTCTGGAGTGTAGCGTCGTACGGACTATTAACAGTTCAGACAATAAGAGAACACAAGTTTTTGAAACGTACTACTGCAGGGGAATTCTGAAGATTAGATGAGTATTTCAAGTTACTAATGAGAAGGTCCGGAATCGAAATGGGTAGAAAAGAAATTCAGAACACAACTTAATCGAAAGAAGAGTTCTTTTAATAGTTTACTAGAATATATCCCTATGCATCAGTGCATGGAAGCGTGGAGATAAAAACTGGAGAGAGAAACCAAGGCATGAGCATAATAAACAAATTCCATTGGATGTAGGCTGCAGTAGTTAAGCTTAGATGAAGAGGCTTGTACATTATAGACTAGCATGGAGAGCTGCATCAACCACAAACTATGGCAGGTGTCTTTATGGGGACATCTTCATGCTTGGGCGTTTAATAACACAAATACGCTGTGCCGGAGTGATTGGAAGCGAAACTCTATTCTCAGTTGTAATAATTTGCGTTTTTCCAGCTTGCTTTGGTTTTTCATACAACATTAAACTAAACGAGAGAGCTACCTGTTTTGTGAAAATGACTTCAGAGGCGAAATTACAACATAAAAAGTTATGACAAGATTAACAGCAGTCATGTTTTGTTTAGTGCTAGAAGGATAATTAATGCAAATACAAGAAAGCAGAAAATACACAGCAGTACTTGTGAATGAAATTCTAATTTGGAACCCTTTTGCCGAAAGAGAGACTGAAGACGCTGTAATACCATAACGGAAGTATTACCGCCTGGGACCCCATACGCAACAACCATGGCGCAACAGTGCAAAATTAAAAGCTCGGATTGCAGAGGATAGAGGACACGCATGGAGACTAACTCTGGACCACAGTATGACACACCAGAATCACAATTTTATATGAGTTAATAAACGCAAAATTTGAAATTTGAGTAGTGACAAGTCAGAAGGATTATTGTTAAGTTGGCTGTAAAGACATACGAGTTACTGGTACGCCGATGATTTATTTACTAATAACGATGTTTGCAAACACAGTGCGCTGTTCCCCCTCCCCTCCTTCCCTTCCTCCAGAACGATTCCACTGCTCCTCGCGCTATTCTTTTGTCAAATACCACATGCGCGCTCACTACTCAGTGGCACAACGGTACGTCACACGTGCTGCAACGAGTGACTATCACTCTGCAATGGGTAGGTGGCGAGACAGTACCGAAAACGCGCTGTTTAAAAGTAGGCGAAGCTTGCGGAGTCCCAGTGAGCAGACAGACACTCACCGCTATGTTCCGAGTCCCGGCACGGATCGCGACTGTTTACCAATGGCGCACGACATTATACTACGGGCGCGTCACCGGAATTTCCCCGATAACGCACACTTGCGCTATCTTTTGTTTTGGTATAACAACCGCACCGCCGATAAAATTCCCCCATACGTATCCATGATGTGCACGCCCGAACGAAGCCTGCGTTTCCTACTGACCTACATAAGTGCCGAATTGTCACAACGCTGCTTTAAAGTAGTGCAAGTGATGAGAGAATTCGATTAAGAAATCACAAACTAAGAGAGCGAGCAGGAAATAACTGCCGAAAGCGGAAGTATAAAAAATATAAAATCCAGGCTGGCAACAAAGTTTTTCAGGATAGAGAATATTGCTAGATAGGACGCTGCGGGTTATCTCGGACAGACTGCGGGTATTGGTAACCAACCACTGTCTGAGGCGTCTCCAGACATCTTCACTTATCACTAGGACTCAGTTCGAAGCGGGACTCATCAATGAAGACGATTCTACTCACGTCAGTGAGAGTCCAGACCAAAGAAGTGTCTGCAGACGCACCAGACAGTGGTGGAGTAGTAACCCGACTCTCGCTCGCCATAACTTTTAGTGTGCCGCAGGGAAGTGTCTCCGGACTTTGGCTCCTTGTAGACAATATTGATAGTGGTCTCAAACTTTTCGCACAAGATTCAGTCAGATCTTGATATGATCGTGGTGCAGCGACTGGCAACATGCTTTGTATTTTCAAAAACATAACTTTGAGGTTCGCCGATGACATTGTAATTCTGTCAGAGACAGCAAAGGACTTGGAAGAGCAGTTGAACGGAATGGACAGTGTCTTGAAAGGAGGATATAAGATGAACATCAACAAAAGCAAAACGAGGATAATGGAATGTAGTCAAATTAAATCAGGTGATGCTGAGGGGATTAGATTAGGAAATGAGACACTTAAAGTAGTAAAGGAGTTTTGCTATTTAGAGAGTAAAATAACTGATGATGGTCGATGTAGAGAGGATATAAAATGTAGACTGGCAATGGCAAGGAAATCGTTTCTGAAGAAGAGAAATTTGTTAACATCGAGTATAGATTTAAGTGTCAGGAAGTCGTTTCTGAAAGTATTTGTATGGAGTGTAGCCATGTATGGAAGTGAAACATGGACGATAAATAGTTTGGACAAGAAGAGAATAGAAGCTTTCGAAATTTGGTGCTACAGAAGAATGCTGAAGATAATGTGGGTAGATCACGTAACTAATGAGGAGGTATTGAATAGGATTGGGGAGAAGAGAAGTTTGTGGCGCAACTTGACCAAAAGAAGTGATCGGTTGGTAGGACATGTTCTGAGGCATCAAGGGATCACCAATTTAGTATTGGAGGGCAGCGTGGAGGGTAAAAATCGTAGAGGGAGACCAAGAGACGAATACACTAAGCAGATTCAGAAGGATGTAGGTTGCAGTAGGTACTGGGAGATGAAAAAGCTTGCACAGGATAGAGTAGCATGGAGAGCTGCATCAAACCAGTCTTAGGACTGAGGACCACAACAACAACAACAACAACAACAACATAGTGCACTTCACAAAACGAAAAAAAAGTCTCAGTACCCTGTGACTACAGTATCAACTAGTCACAGCTGGAATCGCTCAACTCACACAAACATCTAATAATAGGTTTAACACTTCGCAGTGATATGAAATGGAATTAGTTGTACGATAGGCAGCAAAGACTTCGGAATACTGGTAGAAAACTGGGAAAATGTAGTCACTCTACAAAGAATGTCTCTTACAAATCACTTGTGCGACCCATCCTAGAATACTGCTCGAGCGTATGGGACTGGCAGCAAATAACAGGGGATGCTGAACGTGCAGCACTAATGGATCAAATAGTTCAAATGGCTCTGAGCACTATGCGACTTAACTTCTGAGGTCATCAGTCGCCTAGAACTTAGAACTAATTAAACCTAACTAACCTTAGGACATGACACACATCCATGCCCGAGGCAGGATTCGAATCTGCGACCGTAGCGGTCGCTCGGCTCCAGACTGTAGCGCCTAGAACCGCACGGCCACTCCGGCCGGCAGCACTTACGGTCACAGGGTTGTTGGACACGAGGGATAACGTCACAGAGATGCTGAAGAAACTGAACTGGTAGACACTTGATGATAGACGTAAGGTATCCCCCGAAAGCCTCCTTACAAAGTTTCAAGCACCGCCTTTAAATGACGAATCTAGGAATATACCACAACACCTCGTCATCGCTTGCGTAGAAATCGTGAGGACAAGCTTGGTTTAAATATAACATGCACAGTGACACTTAAAACAGTCTCGCGCTCCAGATGTGAATCGAAAGAAAAGAAGCCCTTGTAATAATTGGTACAGTGGGAAGTACTCACTAGTATTTATTTCACAATGGTTTGCAGACTGTGAAATGGCGGACTGCAAAACGTCAGTTTTCTAATCACAGGATTTAAAAGAACTTGCGCAGTGGTATCAGCGCTTTACGGATTTTAATTATGCACAGAAGTTGCTCCAAAAGTGACGTGTAGCTTGCTTATGCGAAGTACTAGGGCAATGTAGCAGTCACGTATCGCGGAAGAATCTGCCTTAACGATAAACAGTGAACTGGGATAAGAAAAAAAAGTGCTGCTGTGTGATTTGAACCAGGAAGAACATTTGTAAACATCTGTAAATATTCCATGGGTGTTTTGTCTCAGTCCTAAAAGTAACAATAGCGGTTGATGTTACTACGGCATTCAGCATCTCCAAGGCGAAATAAGCCGCGATTTACCAGGTGACACAAAAATTAATTATAGCCTATCACTTTAGACAAGAACCCTCTGAGGAGATAAGCGACCATATTGGCAGTAAATGATAAAACACCTCGATCGCGAAAATAATTTCATTCATCTTCTCATGACGCTTTTCGAAAGAACCGCTCTACCAGATCTATTAAAATCGGTACAAAGTATACTGTCGCTTCCTACTGCTTTCCGTAACATCGGTGCCGAACTAAAACTAGAAAGTTTTGGATCACAAGACACCGAGGGAAGGCTCATTTTCATCAACTCTGCCGACCATTATGAAAAAGGTACATTGTTTGTCCTAGGACGATCTGCAACGTGTTTGCAAAGGAGGGGTCAAAGTTACAAGCAGGCGACATCGTTGAACAATAGCGTACAACCTCCACACTGTCTCCGTTCAGCACCATCAGATTTCCGTCTGCGCTTGATAATTAAATCAAATCACTGCAAAAAGAACGTTTAGTTTTAACAAAACTTGCAGCAATAAAAAGAAAAAGTGAATAAGCAAACACGAATGAAACTATTGGGAAAAATTAATAAGGTGCACTCAAACAAAATTAGTAATCCACGAATGCAGAGTTTCGCGGAGATATACAGGGTGTATCATAATTAATGGACCGCGCGACTGCTACGGTCGCAGGTTCGAATCCTGCCTCGGGCATGCATGTGTGTGATGTCCTTAGGTTAGTTAGGTTTAAGTAGTTCTAAGTTCTAGGGGACTGATGACCACAGTAGTTGAGTCCCATAGTGCTCAGAGCCATTTGAACCATAATTAATGGCGTAAACGTATACAGTTGAAAGTATACTAGAAGCAAAAAGTCTCAGTAAACATAGGGTCGAAAATGCATACCTTAACAGCTACGAGCAATTTTTCATCTTCGATACTGTGAAGCAAATGTCTTCTGCTGCAAGTTCTTTGCTTTCCATATTTTGGGAACTGGTAGTATGGACCAAAACAAGGAAAAAAGTCCAGTAAAAATGTGCTCTAAAATGCATTCCTTAAGAGCTATGAGCACTTGTTTATCTTTGCAACTTTGAAACACAACTCTTCTAATGATCAAGCGCTCGTAACTTTTAAGGTATGCGTTTTACAGCACATGTTTGCTGGACATGTTGACTAGGAAGAAAGGTGGATTTACTTTCTTACGGAAGCCGAAAATCCTGAACGCAAATGTCAAACGCTAAAATTATGCGAATATTTGTTTTCTATTCCCGCACACAATGCCGCTTTGGAAAGAGCATTTTCGCTTATGTCGACCCAATGGACCGATGAAAGAAATCATCTGCTGCCAGAGACTGTGGAATCGCTCTTACAGTGCCTGTCTAACTGCTAGCCGACTAGCATGGAGTTTTACAAATACTTAAAAGGAAAAAAAGACTTGCTGAAAAAGGCGAAATCTTCCGAAAAATATGGTGTACCAACTGCCTGTTCCGCAAAAAGCTCCATGTAATTGGCCCATGTAATTGTCTTCTAAATAAAATGTAAATACACTGAATAAATTTTATGATTCGTTTATACACTCTCGTCTCAGAGTGTCACGACGAGGTCCCAGCTACATACGGCAACCCTAGTTGCGATTCGTTTTTGTTGTCCGCATTGTTACTCTGAGCACCACGCTTATTTTACGTGGTACAATATCTGAAACAATCCGCGAATGTTCGCATTATCATCCCACTAAGCAAATTTCGCACTGCAGTGTAGCGGTGTTGTGAAAATGTATCTAGAACCGAAATACGCAGCTTTTAGTGATAAATAAGATTTTTTATAGCAAAGATTGTCAGTTGAAATTTTTTATTTCCTCGATGACCGGTTTCCATTGAGTCTTGCTGTCACGTTCGGATCTTCTGTAAATAATATTACCGTACAGGAATCGCACAACCATAACCAGAGCACACTCTGGTCCCTAAGTGTTCAGACACGCCTCGTTACGTCGATCACTCAGCACTGCTTCGACAGCGGGGTCACGGACCTCACAGAAATTAGGCACGGCGGTGCGGACACACAGCTGCTGTTCGGGCGTCCTCGGTTTCCCACGGCAGGGAAGATGGTTTGCTAAGTGGGAGGAAATACCTCAGGCGGGGCCCCATAATGAGTGTGTCCGAGGACAGGGCGGACTTCCCAGTGGTGGCAAAGGCGCGGCTTTCCCGAGACCGGCTGCCAGGAAAGCCCAAAGCCCGCGGACCGAGAAATGTGCCGCAACTGGCGGACCGCGGTGTGCTGTTCTCAGCTGCCGGCAGGTGGGCGCAGACAATGGACGGAGACCAGCACTAGGGCACGGCGGCGGCAGCCACGCACTTAACTGCCGTTACTAGCGCAGCTCCATTAGATACCATCAAATTACGAACTCTTCTTGGGTCATCTGACGAAAAGTTGTCTCAACAATTAGTACGTTAGGGGTTAAGTGCTACCGTGAGATGAAGAGGTTAGCACACGAACCCTTGCCTGAGTATGCTAGAGAATGTGGACCAACGGAGATTGTTTTCTACGCCAACGTCTACGTCTACGTCAACGTTTGACTATTATTCAGTATTTATTTATTCATCCAAACATCACAATCACAGCACAAGATCAAAGACGTCACAGAAACGTCACTCTTTCGTCGCACGAACTCAAATTCCGCGGACTGGACACACACAAGCAGTTAAAATGAAAAGACGGAAAACTTTTAAGCATCGAAGTTAACGTACATAGTATTAATGCTCTCTTCAAAACGCGTCTTTTAGTACGATTTGTTGTGATAAAGTGTCGGAAATTGAGACATCGATGGATAAATATGCTAGAGTACCTATAGATTTTATCTTGAAATTAGCTTTTTGTGTCATTTAGTAGGCGATTATGAAACGGAAATAAAATACATGTATGCCTCTCCCTGAAATGTACGTTGTGTTGACAGACCAGTGTAGCGTAGTGTAGTGTAGTGTAGGTTAGTTATCGACAAATGTATCACCCTTGCCCGGCATGTAAATCACAAGCCGCGCTCGCATTCGGGAGGACGACGGTTCAATCCCGCGTGCGGACATCCTGATTTAGGTTTTCCGTGATTTCCCTAAATCACTCCAGGCAAATGCCGGGATGGTTCCTTTGGAAGGGCACGGCCGACTTCCTTCTCCGTCCTTCCCGAGACCGATGACCTCGCTGTTTGGTCTCTTCCACCAAACCAACCAACCAACAAGCCGCGCCCACCAGAGATAGAGTTCTGACGTTTCGTTTTACCAAAAATAAGACAAGAAAAGACATTTTTAGAGGATTTGTCGACCAAGAAACAGCGTTCGACAACGTAGGGCTAATTCTACTTCAAATTCTCCGGAAATAAAGGTGTAAGCTATATGGAAAGACCAGTAATATACGATATGCACAAGAATCATTATGGAAAATAAGACTGGAAAATAAAGAACGAAGTGCTTGGAATAGAAAGCATATAACAGAAGGATGCGGTCTTCCACCCTGACTCTTCAGACTATACATAGCGAACAAACAGTGACGAATCTAAAACAAATATTCAGGGATGGAATCGAATTAGGGGTGGAAGGACACCAACGATAAGATTCGCTGAGTCCTGCTCTCAGAGAATGTTAGAAAGAATCACAGGACGTATTAAATGGAATGAACAGTTTAAAGAGCACACGATATGGACTGAAATGTTTACCGAAGGAGGAGGTAATTAATTAGTAGGAGAAACGAGATTAGCTATAAAGTTAAAATCAAAAGTGGGAGTTACAGGCAATGTGAAGGAATTCTGCTTCCTTGGAAGCAAAATAACGAGGAGGGCATCCCTCAAATAAAGTATCAAACACCGACCTTAATTTTAAGAACAATATTCTGACAATGTAGTTTCGGGTAGATAGGTAAGTAAATCATAGACGGTATAAAAACCTGGGGAAGAAGAGAAACGTAGCGTTTGAGATAATTTGTTGAAGAACGTTGAAAACCAGGTACACTGATAAGGTAAGAAATGAGGAGGTTCCACGCAGAACTGCCTGGAAAAACAATATTTGAAAAACACTTACAAGAAAAAGGGGCAGGGTAATAGAACATCTGTTAAGCCATCACGGAATAGCTTCCACTGTCAAGTTCTACAGAGAGTGTCATCACTTCTGTCTCTGTGCTGTTCATTTTTGGAACACAACCTACGACCAGTTTAGAGACAGAAGTGATGACACTTTCTGCAGGACCTGACCATCATTTTGCAGGACAATGCTCAAACACGAACAGGGCAAGCTGTTACTGATTTGTTTGACTGATAGGGCTGCTAAGTGCTATACCACCTACTGCACTCCCCTGACTTAAGCCCTCGTAAATTCAACTCGATTTCTAATCTGAAGGAAACACTTCACGGCATTCGCTTCAGAACTGCTACAAATTCGTCGTGCAATATACCGCTCCGCTCGAACTGTCAACACAACTTGCACTGCTAAGAGTATCCTACGACTTCCACATCGCTGGCAACGGGTTGTACACAATGCTGGTGACTACTTTGAAGGTCAGTAAAACTTTGAAACATATCTATTTTGTACGAGCTGTTAATAAATAGTTGCCACTATTAAAGTTCCAACCCTCGTAAATAGTAAAACGTTGCCCTCTTCACATCCTCTAACACTGCAGTAGCCGCTTTACTTACCCCTGTGCCACTGAGGTAAGCTGTCAGTTATACTCACCTCGTGGTAGAATGCACAAACGTCATCCCAAGTGGAACATATCTCAATTTCTTTCTAAGTATCTCATTCGTGGATGGCTTCAATAAAAGACTGTGCTGTTATAAGCGGTGGGGAAAAAATACCAACCACGAACTTTTGGGACAGGTTCCTTATAAAGAAATAAGCAAAAAACGTCTCATGACATGGTCTCTTGAGCAATTGTTCATCTTCAATACTATGAAACAGATCTCTTCAACTGCAAGATCTTTGCTTTCCGTATTTTGAGAGGCGGAATTAACTGACGATACGTTTTAGAGCCCATGTTTACTGGACTCTTCTTGTTTTGGTGCATTTGCCTCCTCCAAAAATATACAAAGCAAAGAGCTTGCAGTAGATGTATTTCATAGTATCGACGGTGAAGAAGTGCTCATACCTCCTAAAGTATGCGCTTTAGAGCGCGGTGTAAGGACTCAAATGGCTCTGAGCACTATGGGACTTAACATCTATGGTCATCAGTCCCCTAGAACTTAGAACTACTTAAACCTAACTAACCTAAGGACAGCACACAACACCCAGCCATCACGAGGCAGAGAAAATCCCTGACCCCGCCGGGAATCGAACCCGGGAACCCGAGCGTGGGAAGCGAGAACGCTACCGCACGACCACGAGATGCGGGCAAGTAAGGACTCGGTTTCTAAATTTTGGCGATGTTGTAGAGATAAAGGAATAGACTATGAACGTGGCATGGTAGTTGGCGCTACATGCATGGGTCATTCCCTTTCGGAAACCGTTAGGAAATTCAATATTCCGCGATCCACAGTGTCAAGAGTGTGCCGAGAACATCAAATTTTAGGCATTACCTCTCACCACGGACAGCGCAGTGGCCGATGGCTTCGCTTAACGATCGAGAGCAGCGGCGTTTGTGTACTATTGTCAGTGCTAGCAGCCAAGCAAGACCACGTGAAATAACCACAGAAATCAATGTGTGACGTATGACGAGCGGATCAGTCAGGACAGTGCCAAAATTTGGTGTTAATAGGCTAGGCAACAAACGACCGACGCGAGTGCCTTTGCCTTTCCTGGACCCGTGACCACGTCGGTTAGACGCTACACGACTGGTAAACTGAGTACCGAGTTCAGATGCTACGAGCTGACGGTAGGGTTCGAATGTTGCGCGGACCCTACGCAGTCAAAGACCCAAGTTGTCAACAAGGCACCGTGAAAGTTGGTGGTGGCTCCATAGTGGTGAGGCTGTGTTTACATGGAATGAAATGGGTCCTGGTTATGTTCGGCTACTTGGGGACCATTTGTAGCCATTCTTGGGCTTCATGTTCCCAAGCAACGATGGAATTTTTAAGGATGACAACACGCCATGTCACCCAATTGTTCGCGACTGGTTTGAAGAACATTCTAGACAATTTGAGTGCATGATCTGACCATGCAAATCGGCCGACATGAATCTCATCTAAAATTTATGGGACACAATCGAGAGGTCAGTCCGTACACAAAATCCTGCACCGGCACCACATTCGCAATTGTGGGCGACTATAGGAGCAACAGGGCTCACTGTTTCTGCAGGGGAGTTCCAATGACTTGCTGAATCAATGCCAGATCGAGTTCCTGCATTACGCCGGGCAAAAGGAGGTCCGACAGGATATTAGGAAGCATCCCACGACTTTTGTTACCTCGGCGTATGATGGTCGATATGACACTTCGCACAACAGGCAGCGAACCACAAAACCGCTCGCTCAGGTCTTCTACAGTTTCAACGTATCTGCAGATCGCCACTTAAGTTGTTTGTTACTTTCACTCAACGAAAAAGAGGATGTTCAGTTATCTGACGATATTTGATAAATCATTGTTTTCGCTAATTGAAAATTTGATATCGAAGCGTGCCTACGTCAAACTCTTAATTACCAGACAATTAACAGAGATATCTGATTCAGTTTTATTTTTACTTATTCAAACCACGACTGGTTTTTAAATATTTGTACAACTGAAGTGGATCTCTCCACATTAACTATCAGGTCTCTCTATATTAATTATCACGCATCTCAGTTGCAGATATCCTACGTACTAAATTTCGTACCGAATCTTCATTACCATATTTGCAGTGTCATAACACACTGCACATATATGAATAACAAAGTTAAACGAGTAAGGATGAGCGTGGAGCATGTAATCAAATTTACGTCACGTTTTGCCAGTCAGTATCTCACGAATGCCGTCAAACGAACAGGTCGTGGGTACTCTGGAACTGCAGACGATATTGGGTTCCTCTGGAATCAGAGACATTACTTCGAAAGACATTTATTTACCGTCTCCCTGTTTCTAGTGTTCAATGCGCTACCTATTGTAATGAATTTTTCTGCTCTAAAGACGCAGACGTGTTTCAGAAGACTGTCAAAAGAATCACTGGTACGTTTCCGTTTCCTCATTTCATTATCACATCTGCATCCACTCCTATGGTAAAGAATACAGCACAGTCATGCAGGACATGTTATGGAACATAGAGGATTCCACTCTCTATAGCCGGCCGGTGTGGCCGAGCGGTTCTAGGCGCTTCACTCTGGAACCGAGCGACCGCTACGGTCGCAGGTTCGAATCCTACCTCGGGCATGGATGTGTGTGATGTCCTTACGTTAGTTAGGTTTAAGTAGTTCTAGGGTACTGATGACCTCAGATGTTAAGTTCCATAGTGCTCAGAGCCATCTGAACCATTTGAACCTCTCTCTATCGAGAACACCTACTGAAAACCCAGAACCCCAGTGACGGAATTTGAAACATGTTTGGGTATGTGAAACAAAAGCGAGAGCAAACGACTGTTTCACTCAGCATCCGCAAAAAATGTTTGCGCGTGCCAACAAAACCATTATTGTACCGAGATGTGGGCCTCCTCGCCCGAAGCAAATTGACGGCGACAGATCTCTTTATTCAGGACTGCAAAAATACGAAAATCGCATGGGGAAAGATCAGGACTATATGGAGGATGTGTGAGGGCTTTCCAGTGAACCTTTAACAGGCACGCCTGTTTCGGTAAAGCAATGACACATTTGTTTGACCGTAAGGGCCCACTGCTCATTGCCTTTCTGGAACACGGCGCCAAAATTAGCGCACAGGGGTACGTGGTCGCTTTAAAAATATTCAAGCGCGTCATGAATTCCTAACGCCCAGGAATGTTGACGGATGCCATCTTTCTGTTGCACAATAATGCCCGCCCACATGCTGCCAAGATTGTTTCGACTACGCTGCAGAAGTTTCGCAGGGAAACTCTTACACGTCGTTCATACAGACCCGATCTCTTACCACGCGATTTGCTTATGTTTGGAGCCCCGAAAAAGACATTTGCGACCGCCGATTTTCTCAGGACGAAGAGGTGCACGCCTTGGCACAATCGTGGCTCCGTAGGCAACCACAAACTTATTTTCCCATGAAGGCACTGAACGTCTTTTCTGACAATGGGATAAGTGTACTGACAGTTATGGCTATTACTTTTGAAATAATTAATAGTTATTTTTTTCCACGTATCTCGTTTTCATTAAACTGCCGCTATACAGACATTGACGATTAACGTTGTATGGCAACATTTAACGCTAGACTCAAGATTAACGAGTAATCTAAGGTCCCCAGTATGGGATGCCAATCCTTAGCCAGGCTAGACATGTGATGGGGCTGCCACCTTTTGGCCTCATTACTTGCCAGTAATTTTTGCTCAAGGTTTACTACCTCCAGCCTTTGGTAGGTCAGTCACTGAACTGCAAGGCAAGAGCTGTTTAGTTTTTCTTAGGGGTTATTTCCCCTAGGAAGGTAGAGTTCACCACGTCTAAGAACCGTTCCTGTCCCAAGTCTGAAGTCTCCAGAGGCCGTCTAATATGACACCTGCAGGGGCCTTGTTGTGGACTGTTCTTCGTCTAGTCCGAACACTTCGACCTGTGTGGCTTGGGCGACCCTCCCAGGAGCTTAAGCTCCCGCCAGCATAGCTCTCTGTGTATAACGGGGCACACAGTCCTCGAGGAGAAGATCTAGTCTAATCGACAAATTTGGCTAAAACGTCCACAAAGAATGCCAGAGGCACGACCACCAAAGAAAGCCTTAAATTCAAGCCTTTAAGTACAAGATCGATAGGAAGAACAAGAAAAAGATGGCATCTACCATGATGAAAGAAGGACTTTATATGCAATTAGATTAGATTAATACTAGTTCCATGGATCATGAATACGACATTTCGTAATGATGTGGAACGAGTCGAATTTTCTAATACATGACATAATTAGGTTAATTTAACAACATACTTAAGTTAATATAACAACTTTATTTTTTTGTGTTTTTGTTTTTCTTTATTTTTTATTTTTTAAATATTTTTTTCTTTTTTTTCTTAATTTATATCTAAAAATTCCTCTATGGAGTAGAAGGAGTTGTCATTCAGAAATTTCTTTAATTTCTTCTTAAATACTTGTTGGTTATCTGTCAGACTTCTGATAATGTTTGGTAAGTGACCAAAGACTTTAGTGCCAGTATAATTCACCCCTTTCTGTGCCAAAGTTAGATTTAATCTTTAATAGTGAAGATCATCCTTTCTCCTAGTATTGTAGTTATGCACACTGCTATTACTTTTGAATTGGGTTTGGTTGTTAATAACAAATTTCATAAGAGAGTATATATACTGAGAAGCTACTGTGAATATCCCTAGATCCTTAAATAAATGTCTGCGGGATGATCTTGGGTGGACTCCAGCTATTATTCTGATTACCCGCAATGCGTGGCATAAAGTCATGAGAAGACGCCGCGATGCCTGTGGTTCGTCGCCTGCTGAAGCCTTCTGTGGCGCATTTGTCTCCATAGAACAATGAAATGTGCGTAGGGCATCCATTGGCCGTTAGTCCCCTTCCGGGAACTCCGGCCACCTAGTGCAAGTCTTTAGTTGAAGCCACTCCGGCGACTTGCGCGTCGATAACAATGAAATGAGGACAAGGACAACGTAAACGCAGTATCTAGCACAGCCGGGAATCGAACCCTGGGCCCCGTGATGAGAATGAGCAACGCTTAACCACATGACCACGAACTACCGACGTCTTCATAAGGTCCTCGAAGAAATGGTTTTCTGATACCCCTCTTTGAAGTAGGCCGCAATATGAGTCATAGGAAATCATCGATGACTCTGTATGATTGTGCGGAGACTACGTGACCTTCGTCCCATGCACCTGTTTACTTGTCTGGAAACGTCTCTGCGATATTGAAGATAAGCCCTAGGCGTCTTTGACCTCGGAAACTCCACTTTATGTGGAACATCTGATGTGCACTGACCCATGCGTCTAGCATCCATAATCATTCCACTTTCAAGGTCAGTTACCTCGCTATGTGCTTTCACATTCGCAACGCCCCTGTGTGTAATATATAGCTTCAACAGTCAGGTGTCATACACAGCACACTTTCAAATGGCACAATCCTTCCTAAACTTTCAGTTTAGTTTTTCCTACTTATCAATAGCACCAGTGATAATATCTGTCGTAAATAACGAGAATCTTAAATGATAAACTCTCCGTAATGAAACGATAGAAATAAGCGGAGAAGAATGTAATAAGTACAATGAGCACATTTAATGGACTGAAATTAGTACGGCGTACTAAGTAAAGGACATAAGATGATCATATAAAAGAGTTTGTTACCTCCGACATTTTTTTCAAATGAAACAGTCACCCATAATGAAGCATTGCGTGAAAACAGCTGCACGAATAGGCTATCCAGGCAGATATTGATAAGCTTTTAGAGTGGGGAAAATATTGACAGCTAGCTTTAAATGTACTTAAATGTAGTATTATCCTTTTCACAAGACGCAGAAAAATAAACTATATCGATAATGTCAATGAGGGACAACTGGAATCAGTAACCTCACACAAACCACTAAGTATAAAAAATTATATGGGCATAGAATGATCACGTGGACTCAGTCCTCGGTAAACCAGGTGGAAGACTTCAGTTCTTTAGTGAGGTACTGGGGAAATGCAGTCAGTCTACAATGGTTACAAAACACTCGAAAGTATTGCTCAAGTGTGTGGATCTCACTTCAAACAGGGCTATATACAAGGCAGAGCAGCACGAATGGTCTCATATTTATTGGACTCACAAGGTGCCGTCATGGAAATGCTGAAAAACCTGAATTGGTAAGCGCTTGAAGACGCATTCCAGTTATGACAATGAAAGACAAAGTTATTATACAGGTCGGCGGCAACTGTGCCGCGAAAGTCTACTTAAAAAATTTCAAGAACCAGTAATATGTGATCGGTCTAGAAATGTAATCTACGTATCGTTTACTTAGGGCCGTGAAGACGAGAAGAATATGTCGCGAATTTAGGTCAAGCAATCTCCCTAACTGCAAATCCCTGATGCATCTGTCCTGCCTCTTCAAAGTACAAATGCTCCATAAGCTGTCCACAGACTCCCCTCTCAATGGTGCTGAAAACCGCGACGAGATTTATACTATCTACCGGTTACAGCTGCTTCCCTTCCCTACCCTACCCTCTCCATAATTAATGGGTCCATTACCTACTGCCTTCCATACGAGACCTAAGGATATCCGCAGGGTACAGCTCATGCACAGAAAACATACTGGTATTTACGGGTATATCTTCTGTCTCACTTTATACCCCACCAGGAGCAGCTTGTAAACTTCCAAGGGTGTGACATGAACAGACTTTTTCTCAGCGTTATCAACGAACAACCAGTTTAACTGTGTCTTTGTTGGCGAGCATTGCATAATCTGCGCAAGTTAAAGACTTCGTCTAATTTGAACACAAAATCACGAAACCCAAATCATCATGCCAAAAACGACGAAAAATAAGGAGAACTATGCATAGACTTTTTTAAACGTATACTACACAACATTATATCACTATCTGTGCTATAACGACTCCAATATGCATAAATGCATTCCCCCTCCTGAAACTAACAAGGATAACCTTTCGCGCGCGCTCCATCTCCATAGGAAAGATCACGCCGCTAGTTTACTAACTCACGGAAACAGCGTTCTAACAGTGGCTGGCTCTGAGCACTATGCGACTTTACTTCTGAGGTCATCAGTCGCCTAGAACTTAGAACTAATTAAACCTAAGGACATCACACACATCCATGCCCGAGGCAGGATTCGAACCTGCGACCGTAGCGGTCGCTCGGTTCCAGACTGTAGCGCCTAGAACCGCACGGCCACTCCGGCCGGCGTTCTAACAGTAACTCCTGTGGAGGGCGTGGAGCCCTGTCTGTCGGTAGCAGTAACAATAAATTCCCTCAAACGTGAATGTCTGGATCCTAGTCACGCGCCTGCACACATTTTTAATTGTCAGGTTTCATCAAAGCGCGTACCACACGGGCAGCATACGCTTCCTTCCATCTTTTTCGAGAAGAACATGTGTTGTCTCCGGACACTGCCACAAAACACTCGTGCAATCAACCATAAAACATTGCTCAAGATCCAGATCAAACACGAGCAGAAATGACAGTGGATATTGAAAATACATCAGAGACTAATAATCAAATTGTGTGCCTATGGAGTATCGCCTCAGTTGTGCGACTGGATTCATGAGGTCCTGTCAGAAAGGTCAGTGTTCGCCGTAAATGACGGAAAGTTATCGAATAAAACTGAAGTAACATCTGGCGTTCTGAAATTAAGTGTCATAGGCCCTCTGCTGTTTCTGGTCTACATAAACGTCATTGGAGACAATCTGAGCAGCCCTCTCACATTGTTTGCAGACGACGCAGTCATTTACCGCCTTGTAAAGTCATCAGATTACCAAAACCAATTGAAAAAAGATTTAGACAAGGTAGCTTTATGGTGCGAAAAGTGGCAGTTGTGTATAAATAATGAGAAGTGTGAAGTTATCCACATCTCTCTCTGGTACGAGGAAAGTTATTCCTTAATGTCTTATCATCCTGTCCCTATTGTCAGTGGTTTCCATACGTCTCTTTCTTTGCCAATTCTGCGGAGAACCTCCGCATTGCTTACTCTATCGGTCCACCAAATTTTCAACATGATAGCTTGTCGTTTGCATATCCGAGCATGTTCTAAGCTTCATGCCAATTTCATGTTTATTGCACATCATCTACATTGTGTTGCAAACTTAATGGCTAGCAGTGTATATATTTTTCCACTCGCTGGGATAGCCATGCGCCTTAGCAAGCCGCTTGTAGGAAAGAATCCATACGGCGGAGTCGGGTTAACATCAACGGCTGATGTGCCCACATACAGCTAGGTGAATAACGGGCTGTTACCCACGTCCCGCCTTAGCTAGAAGATTGGCAAACATCTCGAAAACGTTCCCAGACTTTCACATGGGATAACGCTAGAGACAGGTGGGATACACAGATTCCGTCCCGGGTCCGGAAGAGAGGGGGAAGGATAGTGTTAGGGGTGGCGACGTAAAGATACGGCTTAAGACCAAGAACAGGAAGAAGAAGAGCGAGTCTATAAGTATTTTTCTGAAAAGAGAAAAACAGAAATGAGAAATTAATATGGAATCCGATGATGAGTCCTTGTTTCCACACACGTTCCTACAAGTCAAGTTATAGTAAGTAAAAAAGATAAATTGCAGATTGATTTGGAATTGTTACCTACGTCCAAAGTGGCTTGTGGTGGCTCAACAAGCAGTTATTGTTACCTCAGATAGAAATTTTTAGTTCAGTGTCTCAAAGCGATCTTATTCACACACTCCCTGGATTGCAGCAGTTCCTAAAATCCCTGCTTGTGCTTAATACACAGGAAGAAAAGTAACCGAAGAAGGGGACCTACAGAGGCCCTAAAGAACAAAAAGTGGTCAGGTGCAAGTTGCACGTCCAGAGGTTCGTGGTTCTTGCCTTAGTCGGTCCTGGGATTCTTTCCTGTTGGCTAATGTTTTTAGCCTCAATGATTTATGAAGCTGCGTCACTGTCAGGAGTCTGCGTAAACTGTATTTCTCGTAAACTGTATTTCTCTCCACAGCGGGTTGCCCAAGGCAATTCGCAGATCGAATGGTAGCAAGGACGTATCACCGCAGAGAAGACAATGTCTAGTAAAGCAGTATGGTATTCAAAATAGCCTTCGGATTGTAGACAGCCGTACCTTGTTTTTACCTCTTTACTTGCGTAGCCACCAAACCTCACCTACTCTAGGCGCTTCAATCCGGAACCACGCGGCTGCTACGGTCGCAGGTTCGAATCCTGCCTCGGGCATGGATGTGTGTGATGTCCTTAGGTTAGTTAGATTTACGTAGTTCTAAGTCTAGGGGAATGATGAACTCAGATGTTAAGTCCCATAGTGCTCAGAGCCATTTGAACCATTTTTTGAACACTTATGCTACTAGTTGTTACGAAAATAAACGCTGTTTCCAAACATAACATCAAGCTTTGTTCCAAGGCACAGCGCCATAAACAGGGGTACTGATCGTTGTCTGTTGGAGTCCTACTACACTAAGGAAATCTACAAGTGGCTTTTGTGACACAAACAAAAGCCACTTTTTACAAAAAAAAATCATAAATGTGTTAAGAAGCAACATTAATTATGCGAGTACCGTTGCATTTCGCTTGGTCTGACTCGCGACATTGCTGAGTCACAGAAAGCAAGGGCGATTCCCATTGGTGTAGGGTGACACACAGTGGTACCGAAAGAAGCTGAGTTATCGGTGGTACAGACGTCCCCAGTTGAATGACATAGTACGAATCACTTCTGTAGACAAGTGATTGCGTATGTACTATAGATGGGACTACTGTCTTGCAGCCTCCAGGTTTTTCCAATGTCGTAATTACATAGCCAATTGTGGAAAACACAGTAACTGGCTGGCACTTCAGAATCACCTGGTGATGACACGTGCTACGCTGTCGAAATTTCACCACTTCCGTCCAAATAAATTCTCGATAGCTCGCTGTGTGGTAATGACGTTTGCCTGCCGCATTTGCCACCAGGAGCAATGACGTTTTAAGTTGCAACAGAATTCGCGTGAATCTTTCTTGTCCTTATAGAAATGAAATACATGAAGCTGTATCATCCACTTTTAATCTTTCGCTTCATTATCCTGTTCCATTTCCGGAAACTCGGGGTCGTGCACCATTCTTTATTGAGACACTGCTCAAAATAAATTCCAGGAGTTAACTGTAGATTTCGCGCAGTTTTTTTTCGCATTTCTTGTTTGACTGGCTTCATGATATACGGGAAGTGCTACTCGTTCGTAAATTAGATTTTTCTAACAAGCACAACGAGGGACAAGTACACATCCCGTGGTGCTGAAAGCGAAAGTTTCGTTCGATCTCCAACGCCGTCAGTACAATCACAGCATGCGAATTATTATCTCTTAACATCATCGAAAATAATCAATATACTGTCTGTATGTAAAGATAAATTAATTAGCCACGCAAACGAATATAAACATGTACCCAAGGTAAGATGAAACGATCGATCTTACTGAGTTAAGTTAAATTTACATTTAAAACGTCGCTGATTTTGTCTGATCGTAACTGAACAGATTAGCATTATAACTGCCGATAAATCTCGGATATCCACTGATAATACCAGCTTCCATATTAAGTCTTCCACAACATTTTGTGAGAGCTGTTACCATCTCCTTGGACATACAGTTGTGAGGACACAAAAGAAGCAGATTTTTTATAACTATTGTAGGAAATCAAAGATGGACGGAATAACACGCGAGAAGGCGACAGTACACTGAATAAGGGAGTGAAAGGACCAAGTGCAGTGTACCACTTTGGCATTGTGCACATTCAGAAGGTGGTTGCGAAAGCATCCTAAACTGATAAAGTGAACTTTAAAGCGAACAAGAGCTATTTGTTATTCATCTCATCAGTATCTAAAATTAACAGCACCGTATAGAGAAAACTGCAGATGCCGTACTCCCTTAAATGCCAGCAAGCCTCCTAATGAACGCGCCTGCGCGGGACGGTTGCTATCAGATGCACGCCTTCTGTCGCCTGCTAGCGCACGACAACATGCGCGGCGAGCACGTCATCGGCAGAAAACGGGAGCTGACGACTGTGACGTCACGGTAATGACGCGAGCGCGTGACATCACCGGCGACTCGTGCGCCATCGTTCCCGCTGTTTGAGCAGTAATGTATGTTTTTTAAACCAAATATTAGTCATATTTATGTCCACTTTTCGGACGCATAACGCAGTGTGTGTGTGGAGCATTGGAAGTTGCCGCAGGTATTTGTTTCACTGCTCGTTTATAAATGTGATTTAAAAATAAATATCGTCTGATAGGCAGACATGTGCATAACCACTCGACCGAACGTTATTTCGGCCGCATGCGTGTCACTATTATAGTTTGCTCAATTTCTCAGCTCACACCGCTAGACTGAGAAGAGTCCGCTACATTTTTGGTCACTGGGAATCGAACCTAGGGCCCTGCATCGATAGCCAACAAAGCTAATCGCCAGGAGATGTAAATAAGGACAATCGAAACAAGATACAATTTATGTATATTTGCAGGTGGGAATATTCAGCCGCCAAATAATTGGTAAAGTTCATGGTGAAACCCTCAGCTGTCATTTATTTTGCCCAGTGACAGACACTAGTAGCGAATTGTGCAAAATAAATGACAGCTGAAGGTTTCACCACGAACTTTAACAACGTGTACAACATTAGAAATAAGTTTTCCGCGTATCGAAATGTTTAAAATCACCCTGTCGCATATTTAATCGCCCAGTACTGTTCTGGGATACTTTTTGCGATTCCTCTCCGCTTTCAATGCTACTAAATATGGTGATTTTCGTCGAAGAAGACGGCGCATTCGGGGGTACCAAGGTTCAAATCGCTGTCCGTCAATACAGATTTAGGTTTCCTGTTGCTTCCCCAAATAATACATGCAAAAATCCATGAAAGTTCCTTTGAAAAGGATACGAACCATTTTCTTCGGCATATTTGTCCAATCCAAGCAATTACATCGCTGTCGACCGAACGTTAAAATATCTTCCTCTCTCGCTTTTTTACTAGGACGATATGAGATTCACAACATTTTACTGGCGCTAGTGGCTTGCGCTTCCAGAGGGCTGTCCGTTTCGTATAAGGGCCTGTGACTGAAGTTTTCGATGCTGTACATACCTGCACTGTTGCGAGCTACACTTTCCTTAAGTAATGAAATATGGTAATCTGGCAGTATTGTTCACAGATAGTGATGAGAGACACCAAGAAATGCAACAAAACAACACTATCTCCCTTCTCCCCATTCCCGTGTCAGACATGATTCAAAATTTAAAGTGTAAGAAATAGCCATGAGCTTTGAAATCAGAGAGCCTGACTGCATAAAGGTTATTCCTCTGATAAATGTTTACTTCTTCAGATTCTGAATACAGCTGACGAAATAGGAGAGTTCAAACACAGTAAAATGTGGAATTGGCTAAATCATAGCGCACAAGTTTGCAACGGCTGATCTCATTAAAATTCCGTGCAAAATGTGTATGCGTGTGTGACGGGAGGGCAGATTGCTGCTTGAATCAGATCTACAGAAATGTTGTGGGTACCAACGGTGAGGTATGGAGGAGGTAGTGTTACTTCATGGGAGCGTTTTTCGTATTTAGGTTTTGGCTCCCTACTGCGGTTGAGAAAAAGCTAAAAGCGGAGGGATGTGAACACATTTCGCGGTACTGTGTGCTACATACATTAGAGGAATATTTCGGAGACGATGATAGTGGCCTCTTCTATCCACTAAAAAACACATTTTAGGTTAACGTTACACATTTAAGAACCAGCATCCGGAAACATTGCTGGCGTTCGTTCACAAACCGCAGTACTTATTTGGTGGGGTACTGATGCAAGAATGCTGCACAGATGAGAAATCCGCATTCGCTTTATCCCTCCCACGCAGGTGTTTCCCATTCGCCAGCGCAGACATTTGAATCAGCAGTATGGAACGCACCGCTAAAGCGGGTGAACCGGAATCGACCAAAGATGGATGTTTGCTTGTGTTCATACTGGTTGCACTATGTTACGCAGCTCTCTCTCTCTCTCTCTCTCTCTCTCTCTCTCTCTCTCTCTCTCCCTCCCTCCCCTCTCCCTCCGCCACCCTTCTCCTCCAACTCTTTCCCAACCTATCTAGCCTTCCCTTCCCCCTTCCCACTCCCGCAGCCCATCCTAATTTATCGTCTATCTTTCCTACCGCCATATGTCAGCAGACCAGCAAAGTGCATCCATAATCCGCAAATAATCTTGACGTGCATGGCGAAGGGTTTCTTCCCATTCTACACGCTAACTGAACGCGGACAGAAAGATAAATGCATCTGTGCATTCTCTGATTACCTAGTCTACCTTGTGTTTCTACAAGAATGACACATATGGCGCTGCACTACATTCCCAGATTCCTTTCTTAATACTGTTTCTCGAATACAAGTAGGCTGTCGGGAGACAGACATGCGTCTGGCATTTCAGATTTTTCAACATCTCCGCGTCGCTTTCCCGTGAGTCAAACCAGTAACCATTCGCACTGCCCTTCTACATCTACACGACTACTCTGAAATTGAAATGTAATTGCTTGGCGGAGGGTTCATCGAATCACCTTTAAGCTACTTCTCTACCGTTCCACTTTCGGACGGCGCACAGAAAAAACAAACACTTTAAATCTCTCCGTGCGAGCTCTGATTTGTCTTATTTCATTATGACGATAGTTTCTCCCTATGTAGGTGGGCGCCAAAGAATATTTTCGCAATTGGAGGAAGAAGTTGGTGATCGAAACTTCACGAGAAGCGCCTTTGTCTTAATGATTGCCACCCCAAGTTATGTAATATGTCCGCAGCTCTTTCTCCCCTATTTCGCGATAATACAAAACGAGCTGCCATTCTTTGAAATTTTTCGAGGTCCTCCGTCAGTCACATCTGATGCGGATCTCACACCGCACAGCAGTACTCCAGAACAGGGCGGACAAGCGTGATGCAAGCAGTCTCTTTAGTAAACCTGTTACTCTTTCTAATTGTTGTGCCAGTGAATCGCAGTCTCTGGTTCGCATTCGCCACTACATTAACCGTGTGATCATTGCAATTTAAGTTATTCGCTATTATATTCCCTAAGTACTTAGTTCATTTCACTCTTTCAGATATCTGTGACTCATCATGTAACCGAAATCTAGCGGATTTCTTTTAGTACTGATGAATAAAAACAATAATCTGGAGTACATTAAAAAAACTCAAGAACATAGGATGCATGTGCTACTTCATCCATACGTCTTGTCGGTGCTTTCCATATATTCCTCTCTACGCGTATACAATCATCAATTTTGGTGCGAAATTTAGCTGCTACCTCCGGCAGCAACAACGGCGTTAAACCGGCTGGAAAACATTGACCGTTAAGGAGAGACAGGATGGTAGGATACGGTGTAAGACATTAACAGAGTCCATGGTACTTTACAGAGTTGTAGAGGGCAAAAACTGTAGACGACTACAGAGACTAGAACATATTCATATAATAACTGGGGATGTTGAATGTGCTACTCGGAAATGAACAGGTTGGCACAGGAGAGGCAGCAGCAAACAGGTCAGACGATTGACGACGAAGAAAAGAACTCCCCCTCTCTAGTAATAATATTACATTCTAACCTACATCCCGTTTTATGGTACACACTATTCTGAAATTTGTTGTAAATAACAATTACAGTTAATAATGAATAGCATAATTCCTAATTACAAGATTGGAAGAAAAACCATTTTCATGACTATTTATTACTTTAAAATGAAGCTAAATTTCCAATATGTAAACCGGTCGTTCTTTTAAACTGAAAAACAAGCTGATTTTTTTGTCTGCAACAGTGGCACTACACTTTCAGTCTTTTGGACCTCTGCAGAATTCGTTATAGGTTTGGACAAGAAATGACATATGTGCTACATGTCACAAATGGTTGACAAGTCACTTTGCACGACACGTTATCAATATGTGGCTGTGGTTTTAGCGGACGAGAGGTAACAACTAAACTTAGCGTTATAACATTAACGCTGTATGCCATCTGCTGGTGGAAGTTGATAG
This sequence comes from Schistocerca americana, assembly GCF_021461395.2. Taxonomy (NCBI): domain Eukaryota; kingdom Metazoa; phylum Arthropoda; class Insecta; order Orthoptera; family Acrididae; genus Schistocerca; species Schistocerca americana. The sequence continues at coordinate 26,472,000 of NC_060124.1, forward strand.
TTCTTTCTGAGAATCTTTTGTCACGCTATCTGCTATCGACTGTTAACAGTGTGATTCCGACAGTTCTCAAGAACAGTATAAGACAAATAGTAACTAAAAGTAGAATTATAGCACTCAGTGTTGTGTGCCATCTACTGACCGACGTTCACATTTCGTTCTAAGAACTTTGCTATCGGTGTATATCTAAAATCTTCACGATTCCCTCTCGTGGTCTTGGATGGATTGTAGGGCAACAAATAATCAGAGTGCGAAGTGCGTCTGTGGAGCCAAGAGGATTATTAACCTTTTCTGTTATTACAGATTACTAGTAATGTTATTCACAGTGTACAACTGCTAATATTTCCGGTAATGAAGCCTATTGAGTGAGGAAGGTCTTCATACTTGCAGTAAAAAATACCACTTAAACTAATTCATAAGCACGTTTCTTCGGTAAAAGTTCCGTAGTGGACCCCCCTTCCGTTTCCCGTAGTTAATGTGCGACATTGTTGTTGTTGTTGTTGTTGTCTTCAGTCCTGAGACTGGTTTGATGCAGCTCTCCATGCTACTCTATCATGTGCAAGCTTCTTCATCTCCCAGTACCTACTGCAACCTGCATCCTTCTGAATCTGCTTGGTGTATTCATCTCTTGGTCTCCCTCTACGATTTTTACCCTCCACGCTGCCCTCCAATACTAAATTGGTGATCCCTTGATGCCTCAGAACATGTCCTACCAACCGATCCCGTCTTCTGGTCAAGTTGTGCCACAAACTTCTCTTCTTCCCAATCCTATTCAATACTTCCTCATTAGTTATGTGATCTACGCATCTAATCTTCAGCATTCTTCTGTAGCACCACATTTCGAATGCTTCTATTCTCTTGTCCAAACTATTTATCGTCCATGTTTCACTTCCATACATGGCTACACTCCATACAAATACTTTCAGAAATGACTTCCTGACACTTAAATCTATACTCGATGTTAACAAATTTCTCTTCTTCAGAAACGCTTTCCTTGCCATTGCCAGTCTACATTTTATATCCTTTACATTTTTATTTTTATTTTTATATTTATATTTTTATAGTTTTGTATTTATATTTTTATATTTGTATTTTATATCCTTTATATATGTGCGACATATGTAAATAATATGCATCAAAATACACGCCGGAGACTTTCATAATGTGATGTAGACATTCTGAGCTTATTTTGCAGTTTTCGTTTTTGCGACGGAAAGTGCGTTAAATAAGCACGAACGTAAATATTTGCGCTACGTTACAGAGCACTGGGGTATTAAAACCACCATTTGGTATTCACATTCGTTGGTTCAGTGAACTCGCACCTTCCAGCCTAACCTAGACTTCGAGCAACGTCACACATCTGGGTCAGCACAACCCAGATTTTAGGGAGGTCCAATACCACACTCTAGCCCCATCTTCAGACGAAGACGGTCTGAAAGAGTAGTGATAATTTCTCCAGCTCTGCTGTCAATGATATTTTGAATTATCGCTATATGCAGTGACCAAAAATTTAGGTCAGACATGTATTCTACACAGGAAATCGTACTGTACTGTGTGGAAATTTTATGTTATGATTCACGGCATCACAGTACCAATATTTCCACATTTTTCTCTTTATTACAAAATTTATAGCAAAATGAGGCAATACTGACCCTACGACATATCTTAGAAGATTAAGGAAGGGCAAACCTACGTTTTTTAGCATTTGTAGACTTGGAGAAAGCTTTTGACAATGTTGACTCGAATACTCTCTTTCAAATTCTGAAGGTGGCAGGGGTAAAATACAGGGAGCGAAAGGCTATTTACAATTTGTACAGAAACCAGATGGCAGTTATAAGAGTCGACGGGCATGAAAGGGAAGCAGTGGTTGGGAAGGGAGTGAGACAGGGTTGTAGTCTCTCCCCGATGTTATTCAATCTGTATATTGAGCAAGCAGTAAAGGAAACAAAAGAAAAATTCGGAGTAGGTGATAAAATCCATGGAGAAGAAATAAAATCTTTGAGGTTCGCCGATGACATTGTAATTCTGTCAGAGACAGCAAAGGACTTGGAAGAGCAGTTGAACGGAATGGTTCAAATGGCTCTGAGCACTATGGGACTCAACTGCTGAGGTCATTAGTCCGCTAGAACTTAGAACTAGTTAAACCTAACTAACCTAAGGACATCACAAACATCCATGCCTGAGGCAGGATTCGATCCTGCGACCGTAGCGGTCTTGCGGTTCCAGACTGCAGTGCCTTTAACCGCACGGCCACATCGGCCGGCTTGAACGGAATGGACAGTGACTTGAAAGGAGGATATAAGATGAACATCAACAAAAGCAAAACGAGGATAATGGAATGTAGTCGAATTAAGTCGGATGATGCTGAGGGAATTAGATTAGGAAATGAGACACTTAAAGTAGTAAAGGAGTTTTGCTATTTAGGGAGTAAAATAACTGATGATGGTCGAAGTAGAGAGGATATAAAATGTAGACTGGCAATGGCAAGGAAAGCGTTTCTGAAGAAGAGAAATTTGTTAACATCGAGTATAGATTTAAGTGTCAGGTAGTCATTTCTGAAAGTATTTGTATGGAGTGTAGCCATGTGTGGAAGTGAAACATGGACGATAACTAGTTTAGACAGAAAGAGAATAGAAGCTTTTGAAATGTGGTGCTACAGAAGAATGCTGAAGATTAGATGGGTAGATCATAACTAATGAAGTATTGAATAGGATTGGGGAGAAGAGAAGTTTGTGGCACAACTTGACCAGAAGAAGGGATCGGTTGGTAGGACATGTTCTGAGGCATCAAGGGATGACCAATTTAGTATTGGAGGGCAGCGTGGAGGGTAAAAATCGTAGAGGGAGACCAAGAGACGAATACACTAAGCAGATTCAGAAGGATGTAGGTTGCAGTAGGTACTGGGAGATGAAGAAGCTTGCACAGGATAGAGTAGCATGGAGAGCTGCATCAAACCAGTCTCAGGACTGAAGACCACAACTACAACAACATAGCAAAATGAAGAACAAATGTAAAGCATTCTAAGGACTTTTGTTGGAATGAAATTTCCTCTTTGCATAAGCCATTGTTTATCATGTAACAAATGACCAAGAATAGTTGCAAAATTAGCACCATCATCTCACATTACTTTTTGTGAGTCGCATTTCTGAAAACTTCAACCACAGGTCCTGCAGGCGACAACATGCCTCTTCCATTGCACTGGCAGTTCACCTGGTCAGATATGTCAGTTAGCAGGTACAAATGCCAGCGCCTGTTAGTTGTTACAGTGACTAATCAGAGCAACAACTGCTAGGATAAATAACAAAAGAGACGTTTTAACGTCGGTGGAGTGCGAAAGGATACGGGATGTGAATTCGCAAAACGTGATTTAAAACTGACACATCACAACTGAAATACCAGTTACCGAAAAGTAGCATTCAGGCAGTTACGGTTATCGCAGAGTCACAGTACAGCCTTAGTTTGCTGTGAAATGGAATTCATAGGTAGCAGAAGCAGCTAATGTTCGTGGGGATTTTTCGCTCGGAAATACACGGACGTACACCGGTGGCTTTTGCTAATAAATAGTAGGCAGCAGAAGCAGCTAATATTCGTGGGGATTTTTCACTCGGAAATACACGGACGCACACCGGTGGCTTTTGCTAATAAATAGTGGGACTACCTGGCCTTCGGTTGGCAGCATCGTAGGGTACTGTGGCTGTCTTGAGGGAAATCAGGGAAAAGGCCAACTAAGAGGAAGGACGGCAGCGTTACATTTTACGAGGAGGGGATCTTCACTTATTTCCTGCTGTCGGCCGCCGCAAGGAACGCCCTCTCTCAACATCAGCAAAACAGCTGGAAATACTGATTTGGAGGCGAAAGCAATCCATTGCAAAACAAAGATCTGGTAACCACAAGCACCAGGCAGCGGTGAGATAGTTTCTCGTAATATTTGCGGCTTTCTTTCCGTATCGTAAAGTGGGCTCATTTTTAAAACGGAATACGTACATCAAAATTTTGAAGAATGAAGCAAAAATTTGGCCGGCAAACGCAAATTTGGTAAACCACCCTTCCGTGTGTGTGTTCAGTGTTTTAACCACTACCTACATCACGTGGTCACAGCGGGGTTCTTGCTACGTCTCCGATGACCGACCGAGCGAGGTGGCGCAGTGGTTAGCACACTGGACTCGCATTCGGGAGGACGACGGTTCAAATCGCATCCGGCCATCCTGATTTAGGTTTTCCGTGATTTCCCTAACTCGCTCCAGGCAAATGCCGGGATGCTTCCTTTGAAAGGGCACGGCCGACTTCCTTCCCCGTCCTTCCCCAATCCGATGAGACCGATGACCTCGCTGGTTGGTCTCTTCCCCCAAACAATCCAATCCGATGACCGACTGGAAATAGCAAAATACGTGGCCCGCCTTTTCATTCTATGATATGTAGCTACACAAAGGAACCGATGATCAACAAGCGTTGATAATGTTCTGGACGTCATGATTTAGCCCTCCTCCCCCGCTTCCTGAAGAACCGGTTTCCGATTTGGAATGGATCCGTTCCATCATGAAGGACGGAAAAGTAAAATGTATTTCTTTCGTTAGGCTGGGAACACTTATGTAAGTAGATAAAAGTATACCAAGTGAATGCACAATTACGACAGAAGTCACTCACAGTTCGTAAGAAAAATCTGCAGTCAGTACCAGACCAATAGGGGTGTTCCACGGCAGTTAAATTACAAAATATGAAAACAACCAAAAAAAAATATCTGATGTGAAAGTGACGACATTTAATAAGGAAGTGACAGTGCAATTCTAACCTACAACCAAATGGGAGGAAATGCATATTTCGGCCTAAAAATTAATAACTGTAACAGCAATTTATTAATGTAAAAACTATGTGCGAACTGTTATCTAATCTATACATATCGCACACAGAAACAAAAATATGATTCCAGACTAAATCCAATGAAGGTGCCTTAATGTAAGAGGCAGCCATAGGACGTCGTGTTACGACTCAAATTGTGCACGATAGGCTGCACGATGCACAACTTCACTCCCGATGCCCATGGCGAGGTCAATCTTTGCAACCACGACACCATGCAGCGCGGTACAGATGGGCCCAACGACATGCCGAATGGACCGCTCAGGATGTGCATCACTTTCTCTTCACCGATGAGTGTCGCATAGTCCCTCAACCAGACACTCGTTGGAGACGAGTTTGTAAGCAACCCGGTCAGGCTGAACGCCTTAGACACACAGTACAGCGAGTGCAGCAAGGTGGAGTTTCCCTGCTGTTTTGGGATGGCATTATGGGGGCCCACATACGCCGCTGGTGTCATGGAAGGCGCCGTAACGGCTGTACAATACGTGAATGCCATCCTCCGACCGATAGTGCAACCATATCGGCAGCATATTGGCGAGGCATTCGTCTTCATGGACGACAATGCGCGCCCCCATCGTGCACATCTTGTGAATGACTTCCTCCAGGATAATAACACCGCTCGAATAGAGTGGCCAGCATGTTCTCCAGACATGACCCCTATCGAACATGTCTGGGATATATTGAAAAGGGTTGTTTATGGACGATGTGTCTACCAACCACCCCGAGAGATCTACGCGGACTCGCTGTTGAGGAGTGGGAAATCTGGACCAACAGTGCCTTGATGAACTTGTGTATAGTATGCCACGTCGAATATAGGCATGCATCAATGCAAGAGGACGTGCTACTGGGTATTAGAGGTACCGGTGTGTACAGCAAGGTCTCGCTGTATGGTGGTACAACACGCAATGTGTGGTTTTCATGACCAATAAAAAGGGCGGAAATGATGTTTATGTTGATCTCTATTCCAATTTTCTGTGCGGGTTCCGGAACTCTCTGAACCGAGGTGATGCAAAACTTTTTTTGATGTGTGTAGTAGTATGATCCCCGATTACATCATCATTTTTGACCCGAGTTTTAAAAATTTAGAATCAACAGGAGAATATTGGTAATTTTTTGTAGTAGTCAAAAAAATGGTTCAAATGGCTCTGAGCACTATGGGACTTAACTTCTGAGGTCACCAGTCCCCTAGAACTTAGAAGTAATTAAATCTAACTAACCTACGGACATCAGACACATCCATGCCCGAGGCAGGATTCGAACCTGCGACCGTAGCGGTCACGCGGTTCCAGACTGTAGCGGCTAGAACCGCTCGACCACTCCGGCCGGCCTGTAGTAGTCAACCACGTATCACTTTTCTAGAACAGCAGCGTACGATGGACGGACTAAGTTTTCTATTATTTGCCTATTTAATTTTATATTTCGATCCTATGTATCTCAAAACTGAGTCAAAATTTTTCAGTCTTCGTTCGATTTCTACGTCTAACACAGGAAATAACGGGAACAAATAACCGAAAATCGGTTATTTCAGAAACCGGCTATTTTGAGTGGTTTTAACAGTCCAGCTAAAATGTCGCTGAGAAAGAGCGATATAACCGAAAACCAATTGTTTCAGCGATAACCGCCATTCCTAACTCGCAGTTTTTCGCGCAGGAACGGTTGATGTTGCCTCTTCAGGGCGCTGTACACTCTGGCATCTTTCGAAGAGTTGGAACAGTTCCTTCGACACAAAAGGTGTAGAATTTCGTTGCCATGATTCATCACTGTAAGTCTTGACAGTAAATAGGATGCAGAATGACTTTGTAAAGATATGTGTACCAAACGCTAAATTATTCTTCATTCAATGCGCGAAAACCCGCCTATTTGCCGGCGAAATAACAAGCATGGTCGAAATTTGTTCGGAAGCGACAGGATTCGTCAGTGGGTCTACGATACTCTGCAGCAACAAACGCATATATCACTTTGTTATATCCATACTGAGGATTATTAACTACATATAATGTGTAAATTGTAAGTGCCGCGGGGGGGGGGGGGGGAGGGGGGGGGGGAGGGGGGGCGAAGGGTGCAGGAAAGAAAGGAAGTACTGGTATAAGTTGCATCGGGACTTTGTGCAGAATCCTTTCTTCCCCTCCATTTTTACATAATATGAATCACAACTGCCGATTCCACATGGTGTCTGTTCTTGAGGAAACGTGCAAAGTTACACTTCAGTTTCAGCATCCCATCTCTGTGTGCTCGGACTTAATCTGCAGTTGATACAAGTTTAAATGTGTGCAACATTATCTATTACATATACGTCCTATGAGGATTACAGTCAGACTAAAAATTCCAGCACCACAGTATATCATGGCCTCTGTGATACAACGATACTGTGAAAAGTCTCATTCCACAATGTTGTATTGTTGTTCCACTATTTCCGCTGTGTCACCTTTGCATTAAGTACCCTAATGGCCAGCGAAACGGGCCTCGAGCGGGAATCCCACATTACTGTCCTGGGAAAGCTACCAGTGATTGTAGTTTTCCACTGCCTCACACCGGCCGCGCCATGTCTTGGCGTATGTAGCAGGCCTAATGGATATGTTAAATGAAGATTGTGGTTGAGTAGGAAAGCAAAACAGGTCTCCAGAGGGCTACTTACAAATTACCGGTATGTGACGGAATACCGGGCCGCAGTATTCCGGACAATACACGTACGTACATTTGCAGAAAAGAGTAGGAACCGCATGAATATCAAGAACTCAAATGACAGGTCAGTACTATGCAAAGAACTGAAATCTAAAGGTGGAAGGAATATATACAAGGCCTATACAAGGGAGATGAAGACAGTATTATAGAAAGAGAAGAGGAAATAAGGAAAAAGAAGCGAATAAAGATGAGATGGGAGATAAACGGTGTTAAGAATTTGAGGGAGCGACGAGACCTAGCTGGAGAAGATGGCATTTCCTTCAGAAATACTGAGATCGTTGAAAAAAAAAACTGTTTCATCTAGTGTGCAAGATACGTGAGGCGAAGTACTAAAAAAAGAATGTAAATTCCAGATGAAAAAAAAGGAAATTCAAGAATCAAGTGCTGACGTGTGTGAGAATACTACCAATCCATCAGTTTAATAAGTCGTGGTTGAAAAATACTGACACGAAAGGTAAAACATTGAAGCAGATCTCGGGAAAGCTCAGTTTCGGTTCTGGACAAATGTAAGAAGGAGCAGGTCAGGCAATACTTAAAGTACGATTTATCTTAGAAGACAGATTGGAGAAAGGCAAGCCTACTTTTATACAATTTCTAGAGTTAAACCAAGGTTCTGACAATGTAGGCTGAAGTATGAAATTTAGAAAGTAGCAGGGAGCAAATACAGTGAGCGAAACGCTATTTACAACTTGGACAGAAATAATGCTGCAGTTATAATGACGGAAGGAAACGGAAACGGTTGTTGAGAAAGGAGTGAGACAAGGTTGCAGACTATCCCCGATGTTACTGTATCTATACACTGAGCAAGCAGCAAAGGAAACCAAGGAGCAGCTTGAAAAGGTAATTAAAGTTCATTAAGAAGAAGAAAAAAAAATTGAGGTTTGCCGATGGCATTGTGATTCTGTCATAGACGACAAAGGACTCATAAGGGAAGTGGAACCGGAATGGACAGTGTCTTGAAAGAGGAATATAGGGCGAATATTAACAAAAATAAAACAAAGTTAATGGAACATAACAGAATTAAATCAGGCGATGCTGGGGGATTTAAATTAGGAAATTGTAAGACACTAGAAGTGGTACAAATTTGCTATTCTGGCAGGAAAATAGCTGATGGTGTCCGAAGTAGAGAGTGTAGACTGGCAATAGCAAAAAAGCTTTCCTGAAAATGTGCAATTTGTTAACATCGAAAACAAATTTAACTATTACGAAAGCCTTTTCTGAAGGCGTTTATTTGAATAACAGGCTTCTGTAGAAGTGCAACGGGACGATACATAATTTAGACAAGAAGAGAACAGAAACTTTTGAAATGTGGTGCTGTACAATAATGCTGAAGATTTGATGGGTAGATCGAATAACTGATGAGCAAGTACTGAAGCAATGGAGAAAAAAAAATGTTGCAGAACTGGGCTGAAAGAAGGGATAGTTTGGTAGGGCATCTTCTGGGACATCAAGTAATCATCAGTTTGTAATGGATGGAAGTGTGTGGTGGCAAACACTGGAAGGAGACCTAAGATTGAATAGAGAAACACATTCATATGGATATAGGTTGCATTATTTACGCAGAGATGATACGGCTTGAACGGGATGAACTGGCGTGGAGAGCTGCTTCGAACCAGTCTTCGGACTGAAGACAAAAACAAGAACAACAACAGTTTAAATGGCTGCAGCCTCTCCGGTCGTTAAACTGTTTCATCGAGAAACAGCGACTACCGCCGTTCTCTTTCTTGCTCGTCAGAATTTGCTATATCGTTGCCTGTTATTGTTGCAGTCACTTTTTTACTGTAATGATTTCATTAGCTATAGCAGTAACTGCCCTGAAAGTTTTCCGGCAAAGAAAGATACGGTCAAAGATTCTTCACAGCGATGGATACCATAACATTAACAGCTAACTACGAAACGCCTCAAGAACTGAGACAGCTCGCTGACTAGGAAGTGCGTTTCATGAAGTAGAACGCCGACGAAAGAGGGTCTCGTAAATGTTTGTAACACGACTTTCTCATAAGGAAATAGTTGTTTCCAATTACGTAACGATAATAAATAAATGTCGTGTGACTAGGGCCTCCCGTCGGGTAGACCGCCGGGTGCAAGTCTTTCGATTTGGCGTCACTTCGGTGACTTGCACGTCAATGTGGATGAAATGATGATGATTAGAACACAACACCCTGTTCCTGTGCGGAGAAAATCTCCAACCCAGCCGGGCCCATAGGATTGACATTCTGTCGCGCCGACCACTCAGCTACCGGGGATGGACACGATAATAAAGGAACATTTAGGTTTCAACCAGGATTCTACGGTAAGCTTGTTTTGCTGACATCTTTGCAAAATTTGAGACATTTTCACTGCACTCGCGTAAATAATTACTTTGGTTTTTGATATGTCATATACATAGTCCACATCTCGTGGTCGTGCGGTAACGTTCTCGCTTCCCACGCCCGGGTTCCCGGGTTCGATTCCCGGCAGGGTCAGGGATTTTCCCTGCCTCGTGATGACTGGGTGTTGTGTGCTGTCCTTAGGTTAGTTAGGTTTAAGTAGTTCTAAGTTCTAGGGGACTGATGACCATAGATGTTAAGTCCCATAGTGCTCAGAGCCATTTGAACCATCATATTCATAGTTATCTGTCAATAAACTCTGATACACGCTTGAGATCCTAAATATTTTGCACAGACGCTATTTGTTCGTTTTGCAGTTTCCTGCGTGGCATCTACAGTTCGTCTTCGCAGGCTTTAAATGTTACCAGTATCCCAACACAAATCTTTTGTGGGTGTTCCCTGCCATTTTAATGTCCGCGTCTAATACTCGTTAGTCCGAAATCTCTGAATTTTCGCGAGATTGAAAAACCCACAAAAATCTAAAAGCTGCTCAGCCCCGTGAACAACTGGGTGACGTGATCTGAGATAAGATGCCGTTGGCGTCATAGTGAAGTCGATAGCGCCTATATTACACTGTGAAAAATCTTTCTAAAGTCTTTTATAAAAGTTAGGAAAACGGCTCGACTTCTCTGAAAGATATGCACTAAAATACCCCAGGACATCGAAGATTTTAAAAAAACTCGTTCTGATAAAGTTATTTTGTAATTGGAGACAAGCTTGTAGGTAAGGTTAACACAGCTATGATATCTTGGATATCAATACACCGCTTCAGCTGTATACAAGATTATTCTGTAATATTGCCTACGAACCCTATTTCACATTACGTCGCTAACCCGGTAGTTAGTGGTTCTCAATATGGAATTTTATGTCACAAGAGTGAGTTGTCTCAAAAAAGGTTGGAATTTATGGCCGGATAAACCGTCACAGGTCGCGTGTTATCTAATTTATTGCTGCAAATAGTTTTATATTGTGGACAACCGCAGTTGAAGTAATCCATATTTGACACGTACACCCGCTTCAAACTGTATACGAACCTTTATTTATAGGAACACGACCAGTTTCGTGATATGAAATCACATTTTCAGGTGTACATACGTTACTAAAACATTAAGCCCTTAAGATAGGAATGAGTGGGACTAAATCTTCTCAAATTAAAATGCTGTTACCCGTAATGAGCTGCTTGTTGGGGATAACATTTTAGTTTGAGAATATTGAGTCCCACTCATTCCCATCTTATGGTCTTAACGCTTTAGAAAATGGTCCTATTCCCATAAATGAAGTTTGATATACAGTCGGAAGTTGTTTATGTGTTAAATATGAATTTTATTACTAATTTGGCACATCAGATACGAGAACTCATATTTATTGCTCTGATGACAACAATGTTTTATAGAAATTCAAATGTAAAACTTGATGGCAGGTTAAAACAGTGTACCGGGCCGGGAGTAGAACCTGGTATCTTTGGCTTTCGCGGGCAAAAATGCTGTCATCTTCTCTTCCCCTCTCTTCTCTTCTTTCTATCTGTTTCTTCTTCGTTTTGCGTCAGCGGTTCTGTGCAGAATCCGCATGACATGTTTCAGATTCCATCAGTTCAGTCAGCTTTTTTTTTTTTCTTTTTTACAGACAGTGGACAGTCCCCTGACCGAACACGCTGAGTTACCGTACCGGCAAAAAACTGAGCTACTCAAGCACGACCCACGATCTGCCCTCACAGCTCCACTTCTGCCAGTACCTCATCATCTACCCTGCAGTGTTCCTGCTTCGATAGCTCAGCGCGTGGGCAGTTACCCGTGAAGGCAGCGGTACCACGTTCTAGTCACACAAAGTCTTACATTTCAGTTGCTATAAAACGTTATGCCGCCATCAGAGCAATGAATATATGAGGATTCTCGCACACTCCGCTGCAGGGCGAAAATCAATTCTGTAATTGCAATTTAAAATAATATTTTGTGAAAATTTGGAGCCTATATTTAATGGATATTTGTTTCTTGTTTAGGTCTATCCTCCCGCCTCTCAAAATATAGAGTAGTTATAATTAAACTTTCGCTATCTGACAGCGCCCCCCACAAGAGACGAATTGATCGTACCGATTATGAATAGTGGTGCCCTCATAAAAGAATGCCCCAAGACGACATCAGAAGACCTAAATGTTGTGCCGAGATAATTCGGAAGTACACTGAAGTCAGGAAATCAGATTTTACCTGGATAATTTGTCTTTACTTAAAACAGTCTGTATCTCGGGAACCAATAAAAATCAGCAACTTCTTATACGGAATGTTTTTATTCGACTTAGTCTATTATACCAGGTGCTAAACTATTGACCATTCATCCCGAAATGTACTGTATAAAATGAGAAGATGCAATAACGGTTCAACACTTACTAAGAGGCCAAGTGGGCAAAGCGAAAAAGTCACCATCGTATCTTGACAGTGAACCACACTGCAGTGGGTCAAAAGGACTCGTGACGTCACCCCTGGTCGAAGCGGCTTCCAAACACACTCTCTCACCAAGAGTTTCACGTGACGTGAAGTGACGTTCCGTTCCATTGACGCTGAATGTGGATGCCGTCATTCAGTTACAGGAGGGACGTTCTGCGTCACGCGACGTGAATAGGGCTCCAATGCGAACCAGCAGCCGTTTTGACCGGGCATTGGCGTCTCGTGATGCAACGATAGCGTTCCGCTAGTCTATCAATCAGCTAAAGGCGGCCATCGGGCTAACAACCCATCCCAAGGACGCAACACTCAACAGCGTTGTACGCGCCCGCATCGTATCTAACACTAAAAAAAAAATTAAGTTTGAAGTCGGACAGCAAATGAAAAAGGAAATTTTTGCCGTGTGATATAATTACAAATTAAAAATTTTCGAATTTTTTCCTTTACTTGTACTGCTTCTTGACAAAAATCATGGTTCTTGGTAATTGGGAAGTGCCCTGTAAGTTGTAGTGAGTATCAAAGTATGTAACATAAGTGGCCGTATCTTTTGACTGTACTGACTTGGAAGCTTCAATTTTATATACCGCGAACACCCCACCACTCATAAGGGTAAGAGTTTGATATGATAAAGGGTGACAAAAGCATACCTCAGGAGTGCCTGAACCAATTTCAACGAAATTTGGTATATACATGGCATACATGAGAGGGGATGACATGTAGAAACATGTCAAAACGACCTATTTGGTATCTCTTTCCTGAAATTATTTCACTTTGTATACTTCAAAAGTATGAAGCGCTATCTGTCTTTTATTGGTTTCGTCTTAAGCATCGGCCACATCATAAGAATCACCACTGCAGCGAGCTAATAATTTTATCAACGTGTTTCGGGGCCAAAGATCATACCACATGTTCAGTACCACAGATACATTTTACGCTCTCTGATGGCGGCGTAAAACAGCGGAGAATCAGACAGTTGCCAGCGAATTTCTCGAAATGACAATCAGTAACTAGCAATATGTAAAGGTTTATTTTTTTTAATTACCGCTACTAGTCACCAACTTTGTCAACTACTGTATTACTTATTTATTTTGCGACATGTTTCGAGGGTTAAACCTTGTCTTCAGGCTAAATGGTATAACAAAAACAACTTTGCAATAAGGTCATACTGATGTTACGTAGTCTTTTCGTAAATGCTGTGGTCGTCCTGTGGAAGAAAACTTAGTAAGAGGCGATGTTACTTTGGTAGCTGGACTGATGTCTGCACGAAAATGTTTTGTAATGGTCACTCTCTTTGTTCTCCTGGCGTGGCAGTCTCATTGTGATGCGTTGCGGTGGATCCATTTCCGTGGCTCTCTTGTTCACAAATAGTCACTAACATAGCAGTAACTTGGAAACACAATCACAAACAGTTCTGTAGTGCAGTGGAAGACATGTAAACGTCTGCCACTACATAGATCGACAAATCGATAGTCAAATCGAAACCAGTTGTTTTTCGACCGCCATCTCGTCCACTGCACAACAGAACTGTTTGTGATCGTGTTTCCAAGTTACTGCTATGTTAGTGACAATTTGTCAACAGTGACCGAGAGCCACGGAAATGGATACACCGCAACGCATCACAACGAGACTGCCACGCCAGAAAAACAAAGTGAGTGACCATTACAAAACATTTTCGTGCAAACATCACTCCAGCTTCCAAAGTAACATCGCCTCTTACTAAGTTTTCTTCCACAGGATGACCACAGCATTTACGAAAAGACTATGCAACATCAGTATGACCTTATTGTAAAGTTCTTTTTGTAATGCCATTTAACCTGAAGATAAGGTATAACCCTCGAAAAATGTCGCAAAATAAGTAATACAATAGTTGACAAAGTTTGTAACTAGTAGTGGTAATTTAGAAAAAAAAACCTTTACATATTTCTTGAGAGAGTCACAGTCGAAAAATAGTCAAAATGGCTTCAAATTCAGTAACTAGCAAACTTACAAGTTTCCTCAGAGTTCAGCTGAAACTGCAGGGCGAAATTCACAGGAGATACGGATGAAATATGTGTAAAATTATGCACGGGGCAGTCAAATGAAAAGACGCACAGAAAAAAGGTAAGTAAACTGTTTATTATTTCAAAAGTAATAGCTGTAACCGTGAATCCATTTATTCCCCTGTGAGACAAGATGGTCAGTGACTCCACGGAAAAAATGTTTACGGCTGCCTACCGAATCACGAATGCAACCATGCGTGCACCGCTTCGTTCCAATCAAATTGATGGCGACGAGTATCTTTCTTCAGGGCTCCAAAAATATGGAAATCGCCTGAGAAGAGATCAGGACTTTATGGAGAACGTGTAAGGATTTCCCAATCGAAGTTCTACAGCGTACTCGAAACAACCTTGGTAACGTGTGGGCGGGAAATGTAAATTACGAAATATATCAAATTAAAAAAAAGAAGGCATTTAAGTCAGACATGTTACACATTACGTCTGTTTAGTAAGGGATTACTTCATTAATAAAAAGTAGGAAGTTAAAGAAATTTAAAAATAAAAAAATTGTCTTACTCCACAAAATACTCATAGTATAATGCGTGTTACTGCAACATTGTTTCCTCAAGATAAGTGATGGAACTTGCTCATGTCCTGTCTTCTTCCTGAGCACAATATCTGCTCCATTATTGGGAAATTCTTATCCAGTTTTTCAGACAAATGGAAACGCACAAAAAATTGTGATTCACATGCCAACTGAGGTGAAGATATATGTGTATTCGCTCGCGCTATGTGTGTGTGTGTGTGTGTGTGTGTGTGTGTGTGTGTGTGTGTGTGTGTGTGTGTGTGTAATTACTTTTGTAATTTCTATACTTGTAAGTAAGTATATGGCTGCATGTTTGTTAATTTTAAATTGCGATTTGTTGTATTAAGCTTTTGCAGAATGCCATGAAACCCTTGTGAGACTAGAAGAAAGAAACAGTATAAATCTGCTGCGAGTCCATGGTCACTCAGGTATTACTGGTAACTAACAGGCCAACAGGTCGGCCAGTGCAAAGGAGATGACTCCATTTGTCGGACGGGAAACTGACCTAAATGTCACCAAGGTGACGATAAAATCTAAACTACAGCACTTAGAACATTGGACTCAAACCGAAAAACAAAAACATGGAAAGCTAATGATACCGAAATCATGTTTAAAGATAAGTTCTGTACCCCTGGGCTTGAACAGGGGGCAGCTTAAACTCATGGTAGGTTTAATGATTGGCCAGGAAACTTCAAAAAACAGATGTACACGATGGGAATGAAAGAAAGCCCTAAGTGCAAACTACATGGTATGGAGGATCAAACTACATTACATAAATCTTCCATTACGAAGCACTGGAGGCCAAAATACACAAAATATTTGGGTCATTAATTTCTGAAGAAATAGTGGCTAACAGAACGAGTAAAGGGTCTCCTACTACTATTGCCCTGCTAGAATGACAGCGAGATATACAGCACAATAGACTCAGCTGCAGAATTGATAACGGGGGGGGCTAACAGCATTGCTGTTTTGTCTCCCTCATGAAGTCTAATCAAATCATATCAAGTTTATATCATTGTGAAAATTGCCTGTGGCTGAATAAACAATTGACTTAATAATTAATAGTGTCGGCGTCAGTCCGGTACAATAATAGGTGCTCTAAATCTTAAAATCGAAAATAAAGCATTAGCAAGTCCAGTTTCGTGTGTCCCCTCATCTTCTGATCTTGAAATTACGCCGTGCGGGAGACTTGAAGTTCCCGACACAAAAAATGAAGCGCTACGCCAGTGTGTTCCACTAAAAACGGCTATAGTGGGAGTTCCAAACCTTTAAGGTCATAACTATATGGACTGAAGATGATCCTAAACCGAGTGGCTTAAGATATGGTACCAATGACCGGAAACCCATGTTTAAAGCGGTACGAGAAGTTGAATGAGCAATTCTTTTTGACACATGTTTGTGAACTGATGACGTTTCATAACAACAGCCTGCCTTCCGCGTTGACCTTGGTTGTGCTGCCTTGAACAGTCTGTTGTGTCAGCGGTGGAGTTAACCACTGACTACAGTTCATGGCTTTTGTCGAAGATGAATCATTGCTCGTTGCAAGAACTCGCAGACATGCAAGTATATATGTATGGTGAAGTTGAATGTAGTCCTATTTTGAAGTTAATAGCTAAGGGCAGAAACTTACGAGAACTGGATAGCCCAATACACAGAGTTCCCAATTTCGTTGCAGTTCATGCAAAGGGACTAAGTTATTAATATCAACGTTGAAGCTATTGTCTTCATTCTGAAGACTGGTATGATGCAGTTTTCCACAATAGTCTACCTTGTGGAAGTCTATCTCGGCATAACTACTGCAGGCTAACCTATTTGAACAAGTTTATTGTAGAAAAGCCTTGGTCTTCCATTAAAATTTGAACTTCACACTTCCCTCCGTTATCAAACTGACAACTGACCCCCTTCATCATGTCAAGTTGTCATAAATTACATGTCTCCCCAGTTCTAATCAGTAACTCCCAATAATGTTCACGCATCTAATCGCCAGCCTTCTTGTGTAGCACAAAATCTTAAAAAGCTATTCCCATCTTGTCAGAGCAGTTAATAGCCCCCGTTTCCCTTTCGTACAAGGCCCAGGTGTGCATTCCTCCAGAAAGGACTTTCTGACCTTTATATTAGCAATTATCTACGTCCTCTCTTTTCTGAAGTGCTTAGCATATCGTCTCGACTCCGGCTATCGTCAGTTTACTTTGCTGCCGAAATAACACTTCTGCTTTTTGTGTCTCATTTCATTATCTAATTCCCTCATCATCGCCTGATTTAATTCGACTGCATTCCATTACCCTTGTTTTATTTCTGTTGATATTCTTCATATGTCAGTAGAAGCTAAATATTCAATTCTCATTAAATTTTTTGTTAGAATCACCTGGTAATATGTGTAAATGTTTGGAACAGGATACAGATATGGATGTTTTTCAAATTACAGTACGATAAGTGTAAGGGCAAGATTAGATGGGTAGATCATAACTAATGAGGAGGTATTGAATAGGATTGGGGAGACGTTTGTGGCACTACTTGGCTAGAAGAAGGGATCGGTTGGTAGGACATGTTCTGAGGCATCAAGGGATCACCAATTTAGTATTGGAGGGCGGCGTGGAGGGTAAAAATCGCAGAGGGAGACCAAGAGATGAATACACTAAGCACATTCAGAAGGATGTAGGCTTCAATAGGTACTGGGAGATGAAGAAGCTTGCACTGGATAGAGTAGCATGGAGAGCTGCATCAAACCAGTCTCAGGACTGAAGACCACAACAACAAGTGTAAGGGCGAATACGTTTTCTGCATGCTTAACAATCAAAACTTTTTCACCTAGCGACATATAGATAAATACAGTTATTTCAACAGAATGATAAATGTTAAGCGCATTCAGCATCGTTTTTAAAGAAAATCACAATGATAATAGCACATATTAATATTCGCAGGAACTTTTCATAAAAAAATATGACAGAGTTGAACTCCGCTGTGCCGAATGATTTCCACCTCACATTCCCCACGTTCTTCGTCTTTTTTGCTAGCAATTTTGAGTGGAAGTTGACTTTCATCACAACGGTGCACTTCCATTTTTTCACGAAGTTGGTTCTGTAATTAGATACATCACCTCTTTATTTGTTATCATTTGCCAGAAACCTAATTTGCGTAAAATGAAGTGGCTACAAAATATTAGCTGTGAGAGGGTACGCAATACCGTTAGTAAATACAGTCATTTACTGCGCCAAGTTGCACACTGCCTGTGTCAGCTGATACACAAAAGTGCGTTGCGAAATTAGACCGCTTTTCGCGCTTGGAATATTCCTTGCAGTTTCGTGTACTCACCCAGCCACAACTGCCCACTCCTAGGCCCATCAGAACCCCGCGTCATGGCGGTGCTCAGCCGTTGAACACAGGGAAAACAACGGACGGGTTGCAGGGATTGGGTGAAGCCTGCAGCGCACAGAACTGCTGCCGCCCTTTTCAGAGCCACCTGTCGGCGTGGCGGCCTGCCAGAGCGCTTAGTGCAGGCATGCTACTCCCTCTCTGCTGCTGCTGCAGAGATCACTGGGTGGCTGCGATCGGTCGAAAATCGATTTGATCGCGTGAAACTTCCTATCGAAAATGTATTACGACAATCTTTTGTAGCTTATTCGAAGGGTGAAAGTGACTGACAGCTCACAATCAGTGTCAATATCGCAATAAATGCTGCAAAACCTCACAAACTTTCTAAACAGCCATGAATTGTATGTACTTACAGTTATCACACACACGGTGCTGTGGGATACATTAACCAAATTTACTTGCGGCAGTGTATCACATTGGGTACAGAGCTACAGTTCCTGAAGATGAGGCTGTAGTTACTTCGAAATCAACAGCAAAAAAATTGAGACAATAAACAAAGCTGAGAGGACGTAATATTAATAATAGAACAAAATGTGTGTGTGTGCGTAGGCAGTAACACAAATTTCTACATCTGGAATTCGAAAGAAGGATAACTCCTAGATATTTTTTTGTTGCCCTTAACTCCACTCAAGTCAGGCAATACTTAATGCACTGAATGATATCAAGACATATTGTGGTTCGTACTTTGCAACAACTTTGGCTTTACCTCTATAAATAGGTCGACGAGCTTTTTCTTTTTTTCCTTTTGTCATGTCGCTGGGTAGATGCCAGAAACAGCATCGGTAAGATACACCTCCCTTACCTCAACATTACTTCGCGATCAATCTCCATCTTCACACACATACCAGAGAGTTTAAAAGCAACTGAAAAGCAGAGCCAAAGGAAGACTATCGAGGCTAAATGCGTAAAAGTGCAGAACGCATTAAAATTGTCATGTGGCTCCTATAGGTAAGCTAAGCCACTAAAATGGAAAATGTGTTCCGAATTATATATTTATTATTGTGGTATCGGCACCGCATTTATACAGTGTGGAGTACTTTAGCAGAGATGGTTTCCAAAATAGCATATAACTTGTCCGTAACATGAATTACTCTAGGTTGGTTATAACATACACCTGCCTGTATTCATAAAGATGATTTAAATAGAACTGTGAGATGCTGCAATATTTTCCATGTTCATGACACTTTTTTTTGTATACAAATGCGAAGACAAACATGTACTACGTCATTAATAGTACTTCTGCATGTCTCCCTCTTGTTCTCGATAAAATAGTTTAGTCTGCTACTGTGCCAGTGTCAATGGTAACCTGTGGCAAGTTCAATAACCTTGTCAATTAATGTCTCTCACTTCTTCGTCTGTGGAGCAATTTCCATACTGAACATTCCGTCATTGTTTCGTAGAAGGGGATTCGTACATGAGAATGTGATTTGAACACGTAGGTCATTCTACTGTAACTGTAAATTTGAACTGAGGCAGTACCCCTGCGGATAGTATATTTTTTTCTCAAAGAATGGAACTTTTCCATGATACTATGAATGTAGTAATATTGCTATGACTAATAAACACTTGTTCAGGTGTCATGTTTTACGGTAGCAGAATGAACTCTTTTATTGAGAATAAGAGAGAGACATGCGGTTATTGTACAAATAAGAATACGCAAACTGAATTTTATTTGGTAGTGCAGAACATGAGAGGCAGAATATTCTCTTTACACCTGTCGCTGTTTCATTGACAACGTAGTTGATGGCTAAACTGGTAAAAGGTTGCAACGTTCTTTTATCTGTGAAAACAGACAGATGGACCGATGCGGTACGTATATCAAACGACAAAAACACAGACGCCGAACTCACACTTTTTTCGTCGACACCAGAAATAAAAAGACGAGACGAAGGACAACATCGAAATTGTAAGCAAAGTCCCGGGCTATCTGTAGCTAAGCGTACACAAGCAAAAATATACGAGAAAGGTTTGCTAATAACCCTGTGCTCAAGAAATTGAAAGATGGTTAGTGAAGAAGAGCTTAATACTCCTTACTAATGAAGTAATTATCAAGTAAGAAGATGAGCCCGCACGAAACTGAATGAAAATGATTGCTGGAACTAGCTCTGAACATAGTCTAGAACGTCCGGAAAAACGTATGGGCTAGTAGAAAATTTTCTACAAAGGTGGTACAAGTAAACAGAACGTAATTCGAAACAAGTTGCTGAACAGACGTTAGTAGGCAAGTACTGTTTGTGAACTATGCATCCCGATAAAATTCACTCATTTAGCTTGTAGCAGGAGGGAAGAAATAGTAACCTTTATCCGGAATTTACGTTTCGTAGCGATAGAATGGAGATTTTCTTAACAGCATGCTGTTTACTCCTTACTCTGCGAGTTTAAAATCGTTGATTAAATGTTCTATATCAGCAGTATGCTAATCTTCCACTTTAGGACAAGAAACGTCCAGGTACAATTGCCGCCGAGAATCTTTATTAACCCCATTATCAAACGGGCCTCCCCGCACTCAACACGAGAGACCGATTAAGATAAAAAAATGAATACATTTAACGATGCTTCCAAGAACAATAAAACGGCTGATTTTGCTCGAAAGAAGAAAGAAAACTCCTAATGAAGACGAGCTCCGATCCAAAACTATTGTGCGAAAGTTGTTATTCCGTAACAAACATCGACGATCAAACTGATAACATAACCACCACTTAATTTTGGGTGAAACTCTTTCCGCAACGCTATTTCAATTTGAAAAATACGAGCCATTGCTTTCTGCGAATAGTTGCCGCAGTGGGCCATGTTTCAATGTTTCAGTATACAATTCTAATTCAGCTAGACAAACATATTACTATTCACTTTATAGGTTAGAGAAGCGCTTCGATTCCGCTGTCACGCATATAGAAACAAACACTGAATTGAGAGCCAGTGACTTGCGAAGTATGTGGGTACTAATCATGAACTTGGCCTAATGTTTTCTGCATGATAAAACTAATACATTTGCACGTGCTAGGCGTACACGCCTGCGTTCAATTTTGCGATAGTAAGAAAAGATCGAAGTCTTTTGGACAGGAAAATGTGTTTATCTGACAGCAATGATGATCTGATCCTAATGACAGAAATGCATGTATTAAGTGGATGCGTTTAACGATCTGAAACCAGAGGATAAGATCGGAGTAGTCGAAATCCTACTCGAGCGACGCTTTCACACCTGCTACATGACAGCCGATGGGCTTGTCAGTATGTTGGGCGTATTCGTTGTCCTCCCACAAACACAGTTTGGAAACGCCTTCGGTAAACACAGCTAGGGTGAAGACTGGGTGTGACTCGTCACTTCGTAACAGCAACACTACACCAAGGCAACTGTGATGCTACTGCAGTTTCACAGATTGAGAATACGCTAGAGATATCCATTAAAGCGATTGTAAGGCTCGACTGTGTAGTTCAGAGCTATTTTCGTCGCCCTTCCCTTTCATTCGGTCGTAAATGAAGGACTGGAAATAAAAAGCCTTTCAACGTATTCCGGGTGCTTTAACCGCACAACGCAACACCCGTAACAATAATGAAAGCGTCTTTGAAGACACGCAGACGTGCTTAGTTCGTTCAAAAAATGCGTATAGATTTAGGTGTTTTACGTTAGTTTCACGGAAAGCAACGCGCAAACATTCACATTGTATTTCAAATGGCGGAATTCATAAAGACAGTCGACGATTCGGAATGGAGCGGAACGTTGCCGCCAACGATTCTAGGAAAGAAAGTTCTGACGTTGACGGGGCGTCGTCTGGTAGCATCGAAAGTTCATCTATTACTGCATCGCTCACTCATGTTGCTGCGCCAGATTTTGTGCTTTTGCATCTTTATTTTATTGGTTACTTTGCTTTCAATACACAATCCGAAGTTTCCCTGAAAACTTCAAATTTTTCCACAAAATAAGCCCAAAATCTGAAAGCGAGAAATTACTTAAGTTCATACATACCTAGGCAAAGAAAACGTTCGTGTACAATAAGGAACATAAAGATATAAAATATTAGAAATGACGATAGCTTAACAGCGAAAAATTCAACTCTACCTAGGGAGAAAAATATACACTTTAGACGTAATTAGGCACCTAGAAAGAAAACAGAACGATAAAGTAAGAAAACGGCATGGCTTGAGTTTTGCTCGAGAATACATATACTCTCGACCATGTAATGTTGATGTTTTCAAATGTTTGGGTGATACTTTTCGTATTCTTTTCGTTCTCAGCAGCGTGGTGAAAATACCACACACTCTTGAAAATTAATAACTCTAACAATGCTAGTCCCTTAGTTCTGGTAATATATCCAGCCTTTATCTAAGACAGTTCCATCATGACGTCACTTTCATCTGTACAGAGGTGAGTGGCGTGATGTTAACATTAATTTATCCATGATAGTACAGGTTGACGTACGTAGCTATGTATAAATTATTCGAAGAAATACACCAGTCAGGCTCTTTTTATTTAGCTTGACTTCATTTCACTAGTGAGAGGAAAACAAGTTAGTAGCGAAGACGAGACTTAATCCAAACCTATTGCAAGAAAAATGTTATTGAGTAACAAATATCTAAGGTCAAACAAATAATTATTGTCATTTAATATTTGATGAAGCTCTTTCTGCAACGTTATAGTCTATATAGTTTAATGTCACCCATATTGGGCCTATATAATACGTTTGCATCATCGCCAGTTTTTTCCCTTTGTATTCTGAACGGTGCATTCGCCATGTGGCCGATTTACGCGTTTGTTTATATTGCCACATGATGAATGCAAAGTTGCATCAATGATGTTAGAAGTGTGTGCCCTCCGTATTCAAATGCGATAAAAGGAGCTATAATTTACAGCAGTCAAAACGTAGTCGACAAAAACGTACGTCTTGTGAATCTATAAAGCAATGTCATAAACAAAGCATTGACTTCGTTGAGGTCTGCCACTCTATTACGAAACTCTCTAAGATAACAATTTCTTAGCGTCAGTCAGTTTATCATCCATTAGTTAATGGCACGACAGATATCATCCAGGTTCTTAATGTCGTTCACTCACCAATTATTAACTGCGAATTTATTGAAATGACACAAAGAGTTTTTGCTGTGCCTGCCAGTGACCTAGACGTGCCATAACCTCACTGACACGCCCCCCCCCCCCCCCCCCCCAAAAAAAAAAAAAACTTCGCGTCGTTTCACATGCATTGGCAACTGATGCATAAATAACATTTAGGCCCGATGATCGTAGCATATTGACGAAATACACCGTGACAATATATATTGTGTAATAAAAATGATCGAGCTAGGTTTTGGATTTAAAAAAAAAGAAAACATTTTCTAGTACACAACTGATTCCAAAGATGGTAGCGAAGCAAAGACAAACACAAGTCACCTTCATACTCTATTAGTTCTCGACTTCAAGTATTAAGTTACCTTTGTTGGCTATTTAGCCACAGTTACATTTGTATTGTACAACCTTATCACATTAATTAGGAAAGCTTTACAATAGCCAGTTCTTGATATGTAAAAAGAGAGGTTCCGATTGTGTGACCATCTGGGGGGATGTTTTTGAGATTTAGACGCCTTAAAACACTGTTTTAATTACTTTCTGAGTGTTTTAAAAGTGCGAAAAGAACATCTGCACCGATAAAAAATAAAGTTCCATTGTAGCACATCTCAACAAACGCGGTTCTGACTTTTTTTCGTCCGAAATGCCGCATTGCCAATAACTATGAACAAATGTACAATTAAGTAGAACTGTGTTCACAGGAATGCGTATTTGTGTGATTATCTGTTTGTGAATGAAGGCGCCAAGGTTCTTCTCTCATGTAGAAATTGTGACATTGTCTGAAAGCGATGAATAACTGACAAACGCAGCTGTGTCAAACTATCGAACGAAGATTGCGTCTGTAGTTGAAGTCGAGAATTGATAGATTATGGAGATGACTTATGGTTGGCACTTTTGGAACGTGTTGCACACTGGAAAAATGAGCTTACAACAAGAAACCTAAGAAGTACAAAAATAGGCAAGAATTTGTTTCGATTCGTTAATACAGCATACAATGAAAATCAACAAAAGGAGTACAGGAAGAGTTGTCTTAGATGAAGAAAGAAAGTATCTGAAAGAATGAAGAAATATTGGGCAGGCAGAAGAGCAAAACACCTTTCATATAAGAATAGACTCTAATAAATATATTACCTAAATATCATATTAAGTTATTGTTGAACCAAATTGTATCCCTGTGTAACAACTTGTTTAGAACTTTGTATTTTTGACTAGAGTGGTCCAATGAAGGCCATAAAATAAATAATAATAATAATAATAAAAAAGAACAGCATACAATGTTTCACCAAGAACTCACAATAGATCCAATTAAAACGTGGCCGAAGGTGTGTAATTGTTATTTTCCAATTAAATAAGCGATATTGAAAAGTGGCCGGTTGCGTAACTTCGTCACTAAAACACGTGATGTTATTTGACCTTCCTTGCACACATTACGATTCGACAGTGCCGCTCTGTCCCACTGACGCGCAGTACGAAACGCCCTTTTATACGCCTGCACTATTGCACTTGGAAGACACCGATAACGCACAGTGGCACTGTTCGGCAGTGTGCTGGAGCCGCGGCGGCGATGCGTCACAGTGTGGAGAGGAGGAGTCGCCGCGCGGCCCGGCCGTTACCTGGTGCGTGTGGACGGCGGTCGGCGGCGTGCTGCGCGGCTGCTGGGACCGGCATTGGCGCTCCGTGCTCGGCGCCCGGCGCTCTTCTGGCCGCGCTACCGCTAGCCGCTAGCCGGCGCGGAATTCCCTCCGCCCGTGTCCGCTGCCCCCAGCGCAGTGCCAGTGGCGGCCCGCTGCGTCGGGAAAACCCGCCGGGCACGCGCGCTGCCGGCACGGCCGCACGCAACCCGCAGCCCGCTGCCCGCTTCGCACAGCCCACACGGGATCGCTGCGTACTGCCCGCTCTTTCTCTCTCTTTTTTACTGTTTTCGGCTGTGTGTTGTGGGAAGCGCAGGCAACAAGGTCTATGCGAGAGATTCCCAACTTGGGCGTAACCACTCCAGAGGGGTAAAATGTAATTTTCTGAGGATTAAAAACAAATATACACTCAATTCAAATGAAACTACATCGTTCCAGAAACCTTTCCAAGTCTGAAGCATTTATGATAAAAGTGTGATTTTCTTCCACCATGTGCAAACTAAAGGGATTGATCAATGACAGGATGTTGTTGTTGTTGTGGTCTTCAGTCCTGAGACTGGTTTGATGCAGCTCTCCATGCTACTCTATCCTGTGCAAGCTTCTTCATCTTCCAGTACCCACTGCAACATACATCCTTCTGAATCTGCTTAGTGTATTCATCTCTTGGTCTCCCTCTACGATTTTTACCCTCCACGCTGCCCTCCAATACTAAATTGGTGATCCCTTGATGCCTCAGAACATGTCCTACCAACCGATCCCTTCTTCTAGTCAAGTTGTGCCACAAACTTCTCTTCTCCCCAATCCTATTCAATACATCCTCATTAGTTATGTGATCTACCCATCTAATCTTCAGCGTTCCTCTGTAGCACCACACTTCAAAAGCTTCTACTCTCTTCTTGTCCAAACTATTTATCGTGCATGTTTCACTTCCATACACTCCAGACAAATACTTTCAGAAATGACTTCCTGACACTTAAATCTATACTCGATGTTAACAAATTTCTCTTCTTCAGAAACGCTTTCCTTGCCACTGCTAGTCTACATTTTATATCCTCTCTACTTCGACCACCATCAGTTATTTTGCTCCCCAAATAGCAAAACTCCTTTAATACTTTAAGTGTCTCATTTCCTAATCTAATTCCCTCAGCATCACCCGACTTAATTCGACTACATTCCATTATCCTCGTTTTGCTTTTGTTGATGTTCATATTGTATCCCCCTTTCAAGACACTGTCCATTCCATTCAACTGCTCTTCCAAGTCCTTTGCTGTCTCTGACAGAACTACAATGTCATCGCCGAACCTCAAAGTTTTTATTTCTTCTCCATGGATTTTAATACCTACTCCAAACTTTTCTTTTGTTTCCTTTATTGCTTGCTCAATATACAGATTGAATAACATCGGGGATAGGCTACAACCCTGTCTCACTCCCTTCCCAACCACTGCTTCCCTTTCATACCCCTGGGCTCTTATAACTGCCATCTGCTTTCTGTACAAATTGTAAATAGCCTTTCGCTCCCCGTATTTTTCCCCTGCCACCTTCAGAATTTGAAAGAGAGTATTCCAGTCAACATTGTCAAAAGCTTTCTCTAAGTCTACAAATGCTAGAAACGTAGGTTTGCCTTTCCTTATTCTAGCTTCTAAGATAAGTCGTAGGGTCAGTATTGCCTCACGTGTTCCAATATTTCTACGGAATCCAAACTGATCTTCCCCAAGGTCGGCTTCTACTAGTTTTTTCCATTCGTCTGCAAAGAATTCGCGTTAGTAGTTTGCAGCCGTGACTTATTAAACTCATAGTTCGGTAATTTTCACATCTGTCAACACCTGCTTTCTTTGGGATTGGAATTATTATTATTATTATTAGCATAATCGAACAAAAAGGGTCTAATATGAACTGACGTCCGGAAATGCATGAGTCCACTCTAGAGACCATTTATTCAGTCACCATCATACACTGAAGAGCCGAAGAAACTGGTCTTGTCTAATATCATGTAGGGCCCCGGCAAATACGCAGAAGTGCCGCAACACGACGTGGCATGGACTCGACTAATATCTTAACAGCACTTTGGTAGGCATCTCATATATACTCAATAATGTTCATCTGTGGGGACGTTGGTGGCCAGCGGAAGTCTTTAAACTCACAAGAGTGTTCCTGGAGCCACTTTGTAGTAACTCTGGACCGTGTGGGGTCTTGCATTGTCCTGTTGGAATTGCCAAGTACGTCGGAATGCACATTGGACATGTGGATGGATGCATGTGATCAGACAGGATGCTTATGTACGTATCACAATCGTATCTAAACGTATCAGGAGTCCCATATCACTCCAACTGCAACACACACCACGCCATTGTAGATCCTTCACCTGCTTGAATAGTCCCCTGCTCACAGACAGGGTCCAGGATTCATGAGGTCTCTATACCCGTGCTCGTCCATCCGCTCGATACAATTTGAAACGAGAATCTTCTGGCCAAGCAACATGTTTCTGGTCAAGAGTCCAATGCTGTTGACGAGCCCGGCGAGGCGCAAAGCTTTGTGTCGTGCAGTCATAAAGAGTACACTAGTAGGCCATCGGCTCCGAAAGTCCATCTCGCTGATGTTTCTTTGAATGGTTCTCACGCTGACGTTTGAAGATGACCCAGCATTGAAATCTGCAGCAATCAACGGAAGGGTTGCACTTCGTCACGCTGAACGATTCTCTTCAGTCGTCTTTGGTCCCGTTCTTGCAGGTTCTGTTTCCGTTCGCACCGATTTCGGAGATTTGAACTTTTACCGGATTACTGATATTCACGGTACACTAGTGAAATGGTCGTACGGGAAAATCCCCACTTCATCACTGCCTCGGAGATGCTGTGTCCCATCGCTCATACGCTGATTATAACAGCACGTTCAAATTCGCCGGCCGAAGTGGCCGTGCGGTTAAAGGCGCTGCAGTCTGGAACCGCCAAGACCGCTACGGTCGCAGGTTCGAATCCTGCCTCGGGCATGGATATTTGTGATGTCCTTAGGTTAGTTAGGTTTAACTAGTTCTAAGTTCTAGGGGACTAATGACCTCAGCAGTTGAGACCCATAGTGCTCAGAGCCACGTTCAAATTCACTTAAATCTTGATAACCAGCCATTGTAGCAGCAGTAACCGATCTAACAACTGCGTCAGACACTTGTTGTCTTATATAGGCGTTACCATCCGCAGCGCCATATTCTGCCTGTTTATATACGAGGGCCGTTCAGAAAGTAACCTCCGGTTGATTTAAAAAAATACACCAAGTTAAATAAAAATATTTTAATATATACATCTTACAACTACATCTTTGCACTATTTTTCTACATAGTCTCCATAGCGATTGAGGCACTTATCGTATCTCTTCACAAGCTTTGAAATTCCTTCTGCATAAAAATCACCCGCTTGTGCCTGGAGCCAGCCTGTGACCGCATCTTTGAGCTCTTCGTCGTCATCAAACCGCTGTGACCCGAGCCATTTCTTCAAATGCATGAAGAGGTGATAATCACTTGGCGCCAGGTCTGGGCTGTAAGGTGGATGGTTGATAACGTCCCACTTGAAGGACTCAAGAAGGGCCGTTGTTCTGCGAGCAGAGTGAGGACGGGCGTTATCGTGCAAAAAAACGATACCGGAAGTCAGCATACGACGGCGTTTGTTCTGTATAGCCCGTCGTAACTTTTTTATTGTTTCACAGTACAGGTCTTGATTAATGGTCGTACCACGTTCCATGAATTCAACCAACAACACCCCTTTGGCATCCCAAAACACCGTTGCCATCAGTTTTCTGGCAGAAAAATCTTGCGAGGCTTTTCTTGGTTTGGTAGGCGAATTTGAATGTGCCCACATCTTTGATTGTTCTTTTGTCTCAGGGTTCACGTACTTAATCCAGGTTTCGTCACCAGTCACGATTCTGTTTAACAATGGTTCTCCTTCGTCCTCATAACGTGACAGAAAGTCTAATGCAGAGGCCATTCTTTGAGTTTTGTGGTGGTCGGTAGGAATTTTGGGCACCCATCGTGCACAGAACTTACGGTAACCCAATCTTGCTGTCACTATCTCGTACAAGAGAGTCTTAGAAACCTGTGGAAAACCAGTAGACAACTCTGACATTGAGAAACGTCGATTTTCACGAACTTTTGCATCAACTGTCTGAACGAGTTAGTCAGTCACCAATGATGGTCTACCACTCCTCTCTTCATCATGAACGTTTTCTCGTCCACTTTTAAATAAACGTACCCATTCACGGACAACTCCTTCACTCATAACTTTTGGTCCGTACACGGCACAAAGCTCACGATGAATAGCTGCTGCAGGATATCCTTTGGCTGTAAAAAACCTTATGACAGCACGCACTTCACATTTGGCGGGGTTTTCTATTGCAGCACACATTTCAAACTGCCACAAAAACTAAACTAGCGCAGTTACGACGTTCACTCGACCACGGCTTGATGCCGACTGACCTGTTGAGTGCGTGAACGCACAGATGGCGTCGCTACTCCCCCCACAACCCGCACTGTGACCAATCGGAGGT
The DNA here is from genome assembly GCF_021461395.2 of Schistocerca americana. Taxonomy (NCBI): domain Eukaryota; kingdom Metazoa; phylum Arthropoda; class Insecta; order Orthoptera; family Acrididae; genus Schistocerca; species Schistocerca americana. The sequence continues at coordinate 26,501,485 of NC_060124.1, forward strand.
TACTTTCTGAACCGCCCTCGTATCTCTATATTTGAATACGCACGCCTATGCCAGCTTCTTTGGCGCTTCGGTGTACGTAGTTACAGAGACTGCCGTCTAATTCGCACTGTACCACGCAGCCACACTTACAGTGTGTGTTGAAAATTGTTTACATGTGCGTCAATGCATGCATGTATGCACCGTAGCGTGATCTGTCTCAACGTTCTCATCGGGCTGGCTACATCCGAACAGTGTCAAAGGCAGCATGAATACGCTGCTCCAGTGTCTCCACATCTGCAATGGGATACACGATACTTCTGAGATGGCCCCATAACCAGAAATTGCAGGCGTTGCAACTGGACCCCCTCGTTCAGTCCATCGACCAGTGAGGACATGATTGAGATGCGTCCGGACGTTAACAGCGAAGTGGGCTGGAGCACCATCATGTAGCAGCCACGTAACCCTTCGAATCACCAATGGCACTTCTTCCAGCAGGGGAGGCAAAATCACCCGCCGATAGTTCCGACCTGTTAGGAAGACTTGTCCCAGAATACATTCGCCAGTTATCCCTGCCCACACATTCCGGCTGCATCGATGCTAATGATTCGCTTTCTGTATACGATGGGGGTTCTGCATACTATCCCATAGATTACTGTTCTGAAAGTTGAAGAACACATGGTGGGTGACATAAATCCCGGAATCGCAGTTGCCTGGTGGAGAAACCAGTGACACAACTCCTCCCGATGTGGAAAGTCTGTCGCTAGTAAGTCTTGCACACGCAGTAAGTGATAACGACAGTAGCAATTGTCATTGAGAATGTTCCACGCGGTCCTCTGGCTTACCCTGTACTGGCGGGCCAACTGCCTGGTACTGATACGGCGGTCGCTTTTCACAGTGTTAATCACATTTTCTTCCAAGTCTGGTGTCCGAACATTTCCCGTATGTCCACCATGATTTTCTGCTTCCTGAAAAGATCCGGTCTCAGGGAATCTGCGAAACACTGTTGCAAACATTGAATGCTGTGGTTGTTGTCGGCGAGGATAGGTCTCCTGATACAACCTTGCTGCCCGCCGCCTGTTGCCATTTGGCTTCCGTAAGAAAACACCATTTCGACGAGCTCACGATTCGAATACGGAACCATAGTGTACACTGCCGTATCATATCCATTACAAGGTGAGTCGCAAGAGAAGTGAATCGGACACAGCATTACCAACGCCTATGGCATTCCGGAGGTAAAATAGTCCCCCATTCGGATCTCCGGGCGGGAACTACTCAAGAGGACGTCGTTATCAGGAGAAAGAAAACTGGCGTTCTACGGATCGGAGCGTGGAATTTCAGATCCCTTAATCGGGCAGGTAGGTTAGAAAATTTAAAAATGGAAATGGGTAGGTTAAAGTTAAATATAGTGGGAATTAGTGAAGTTCGGTGGCAGGAGGAACAAGACTTTTGGTCAGGTGATTACAGGGTTATAAATACAAAATCAAATAGAGGTAATGCAGGGGTAGGTTTAATAATGAATAAAAATATTGGAGTGCGGGTTAGCTACTACAAACAGCATAGTGAACACTCTATTGTGGCCAAGATAGACACAAAAACCATGCCTACTACAGTAGTACAAGTTTATATGACAACTAGCTCTGCAGATGATGAAGAAATTGATGAAATGTATGACGAGATAAAAGAAATTATTCAGGTAGTGAAGGGAGACGAAAATTTAATAGTCATGGGTGACTGGAATTCGTCAGTAGGAAAAGGGAGAGAAGGAAACATAGTAGGTGAATATGGATTGGGGGGAAGAAATGAAAGAGGAAGCCGCCTTGTAGAATTTTGCACAGAGCATAACTTAATCATAGCTAATACTTGGTTCAAGAATCATAAAAAAGGTTGTATACCTGGAAGAATCCTGGAGATATTAAAAGGTATCAGATAGATTATATAATGGTAAGACAGAGATTTAGGAACCAGGTTTTAAATTGTAAGACATTTCCAGGGGCAAATGTGGATTCTGACCACAATCTATTGATTATGAACCGCAGATTGAAATTGAAGAAACTGAAAAAAGGTGGGAATTTAATGAGATGGGGCCTGGATAAACTGAAAGAACCAGAGGTTGTAGAGAGTTTCAGGAAGAGCGTAAGGGAACAATTGACAGGAATGGGGGAAAGAAATACAGTAGAAGAAGAATGGGTAGCTCTGAGGGATGAAGTAGTGAAGGCAGCAGACGATCAAGTAGGTAAAAAGACGAGGGCTAATAGAAATCCTTGGGTAACAGAAAATATATTGAATTCAATTGATAAAGGAGAAAATATAAAAATGCAGTAAATGAAGCAGGAAAAAAGAAATACAAACGTCTCAAAAATGAGATCAACAGGAAGTGCAAAATGGCTAAGGAGGGATGGCTAGAGGACAAATGTAAGGATGTAGAGGCATATCTCACTAGGGGTAAGACAGATACTGCCTACAGGAAAGCTAAAGAGACTTCTGGAGAAAAGGGAGTCACTTGTATGAATAACAAGAGCTCAGATGGAAATCCAGTAACAAGCAAAGAACGGAAAGCAGAAAGGTGGAAGAAGTACATAGAGGAGCTATACAAGGGCGATGTTCTTGAGGACAATATTATGGAAATGGAAGAGAATGTAGATGAAGATGAAATGGGAGATATAATACCGCGTGAAGAGTTTGACAGAGCACTGATAGACCTGAGTCGAAACAAGGCCTGGGGAGTAGACAACATTCCATTAGAACTACTGACGGCCTTGGGAGAACCAGTCCTGACGAAACTGTACCATCTGGCGAGCAAGATGTATGAAACACGCGAAATACCCTCAGACTTCAAGAAGAATATAATAATTCCAATCCCAAAGAAAGCAGGTGTTGACAGATGCGAAAATTACCGAACTATCAGTTTAATAAGTCACAGCTGCAAAATACTAACGCGAATTCTTTACAGACGAATGGAAAAACTGGTAGAAGCGGACCTCGGGGAAGATCAGTTTGGATTCCGTAGAAATGTTGGAACACGTGAGGCAATACTAACCTTATGACTTATCTTAGAAGAAAGATTAAGAAAAGGCAAACCTACGTTTCTAGCATTTGTAGACTTAGAGAAAGCTTTTGACAATGTTAACTGGAATACTCTCTTTCAAATTCTGAAGGTGAAAGGGGTAAAATACAAGGAGCGAAAGGCTATTTACAATTTGTACAGAAACCAGATGGCAGTTATAAGAGTCGAGGGGCATGAAAGGGAAGCAGTGGTTGGGAAAGGAGTGAGACAGGGTTGTAGCCTCTCCCCGATGTTATTCAATCTGTATATTGAGCAAGCAGTAAAGGAAACAAACGAAAAATTCGGAGTAGGTATTAAAATTCATGGAGAAGAAATAAAAACTTTGAGGTTCGCCGATGACATTGTAATTCTGTCAGAGACAGCAAAGGACTTGGAAGAACAGTTGAACGGAATGGACAGTGTCTTGAAAGGAGGATGTAAGATGAACATCAACAAAAGCAAAACGAGGATTATGGAATGTAGTCGAATTAAGTCGGGTGATGCTGAGGGAATTAGATTAGGAAATGAGACACTTAAAGAAGTAAAGGAGTTTTGCTATTTAGGGAGTAAAATAACTGATGATGGTCGAAGTAGAGAGCATATGAAATGTAGACTGGCAATGGCAAGGAAAGCGTTTCTGAAGAAGAGAAATTTGTTAACATCGAGTATAGATTTAAGTGTCAGGAAGTCGTTTCTGAAAGTATTTGTATGGAGTGTAGCCATGTATGGAAGTGAAACATGGACGATAACTAGTTTGGACAAGAAGAGAATAGAAGCTTTCGAAATGTGGTGCTACAGAAGAATGCTGAAGATAAGGTGGGTAGATCACGTAACTAATGAGGAGGTATTGAATAGGGTTCGGGAGAAGAGAAGTTTGTGGCACAACTTGACTAGAAGAAGGGATCGGTTGGTGGGACATGTTTTGAGGCATCAAGGGATCACCAATTTAGTATTGGAGGGCAGCGTGGAGGGTAAAAATCGTAGAGGGAGACCAAGAGATGAATACACTAAGCAAATCCAGAAGGATGTAGGTTGCAGTAGGTACTGGGAGATGAAGAAGCTTGCACAGGATAGAGTAGCATGGAGAGCTGCATCAAACCAGTCTCAGGACTGAAGACCACAGCAACAACAACAATGGCAGGAGAGAGCGCTATGGCACGAGGTATGACGAACTGTATCGCCCTCTAGGAGGCAATCACGCGTATTGTAACTGTGACTGCATGATGCAGCGCATATTAGACCGCTGTAACAATGTATGATTGAATAAATGGTCTCTAGCATAGAAACCATGCATTTCCGGACATAATTTCATTATACATTTTTTGCTGCGTATCTTCTCATCGATAAATCCCTAGAGTTTTGCACGGTGGAAAGAATCATGCTGTATACACTGTCGGAAAAAAGAAAGACGACTCTGATTTCGGTCGATGACGCCACTTGGAGAATTGTGCATGTTCTGATAATGGTTTCAACATCGTCCGCCAACAGATAACGCAGTATCACAGTTACAAGAGCACCATCTGTGTCTGCGCACTAATAGGGAATATTCACAAAAAAAAAAAAAAAAATGGCTCTGAGCACTATGGGACCCAACTGCTGTGGTCATCAGTCCCCTAAACTTAGAACTACTTAAACCTAACTAACCTAAGGACATCACACACATTCATGCCCGAGGCAGGATTCGAACCTGCGACCGTAGCGGTCGTGCGGTTCCAGGCTGTAGCGCCTTTAACCGCTCGGCCACTGCGGCCGGCGGAATATTCACAGACAGAAGGCTCACAATGATGCACATTTGTGAAGCAAGCAGGCAACCTTGGCACAGGGACGTATTCTTGCTTCCTAGAGCCAACTGAGGAAGTTTCGAAGTGGTTAAGTTGTGGTCTTCCGAGTGGTGGGACGCTCCTTTCGGAGATTTGCCACACAAGTTGGACGTGCTGTTCTGGATTCTATGCAGCACGGACACCCGCCAGGGACGTGGTATTATAAGGTCAGCAGTGGTAGATCTTACAACTACCACAGCACAGATAAGAAGGCTTGTGAGCCCTGACGAATCAGCACGAACTGTTGTTGCAAATCGGTTATTAGCTGTGGAACTACGAGCACGCACACCTCTAGCCCGTCTTCCACTCACGCCACACCACCGACGTGCAGTCCGCCTCCGCAGCGCAGTGCTAGCGCTACCGGTTACCATGCAAGGGGGCCCGGGATCGACTCAGAATGCGACACGTCAGGATGCACCACACCAACAAAATTTGCGTTCTGGACACCGTGGCGAACCCCAGCCACAGAACAGCCAAGAGAATATACTGGGCCCTCAGGGGGAAGCCGGTAAAAAACAAAATTGAACGCAAACTCCCGCAATACAATTGGAAACAAATATGGGGAAACGTCTCGGAGAACGTGTTGCCTAAACATGCGAAGGAGACATGGTACAAAATAGTTAACAGAAAGGTACCAACCAACCAAAGACTGGCGGAGATAAAACTCGTCGCAAGTGACAAGTGCGACGTATGTGCTGTTGTGACTTGGCAAGACAGCCAAGCCACTATGAGATAGCAGAAAGGCACGCGTTTAAGCTCACGCAGGCTGGCGTGAGGTCCGGAACAGTTAAAGGAGTTGAATCTAGTAAAAAAAGTACGTAGCTTCTGGAATACTTAACTTTAATCCATAATTGGTAAACATCGGTCTGACGGTACATGCATCACAAGATAATTAGCAAATGATAATGGCGCCTTGCTAGGTCGTAGCAAATGGCGTAGCTGAAGGCTATGCTAACTATCGTCTCGGCAAATGAGAGCGTAATTTGTCAGTGAACCATCGCTAGCAAAGTCGGCTGTACAACTGGGGCGAGTGCTAGGAAGTCTCTCTAGACCTGCCGTGTGGCGGCGCTCGGTCTGCAATCACTGATAGTGGCGACACGCGGGTCCGACGTATACTAACGGACCGCGGCCGATTTAAGGGCTACCACCTAGCAAGTGTGGTGTCTGGCGGTGACACCACATGTGCCATGACCGACACCCTCGGGCAGCTATTCACCTGCGGGGATGCAACCAACATATGGGAAGCGTGCCAGCTGATGGTGGCCCACATCAACAGAACGGCGCCGGGAAGCATCACAGTGGAAGCAATCACCGCCCCAGACTGCAACTCATTTCGACGACCCAAGCGACTGGCGACTCCTCGCCATGACGGCACACGCTACCGTAGCGAGGAGGCAGACCGACCATCTGGCGTTCCTCACGGACCTATGGGAGGAGAACAAGACGGCCCAGCAGCACAGGCGCTACCGCGAGAACTTCAGAAACTTCCTGCAGATTCCACTGCAGACAGCGATCGCCAGAGTCCTCCCCAGCCTGTGACCCTCAGCACCGCCACCAGCCACCTCACCACACTCACCACAAGAAGAACGTGTGCAGTGATAGTGAACAAGTGCAACAGAAAAGATAAAGTGCTTTCTCCTCTCGCCTCAAATAGTGAAGTATAGCAGTATAAAGTGCTTCTTCTTAGTGAAATCAGTGACACAAAGTGCTTCTCATCAAACATCTGTGATTCTTGCAGCCAAATCAGTGTCAAAAGTATCCCCAGTAGTACTACCAGTCTTTTTTAGTTTTTTTCATTATTTGTACTATATTGTTTGGGATACAAGCTTTACTTAGTGGAAAGTGCCAATTACTCACAATTTTTTTTTGAATGATTTCCTTTACAACTTGCCCTATAAAATTTATATTGTTTACTCACACTTTCCTCTCTCCTTCTCTTATATTTTTCTCTCTCTTTCACTTTATGTATAGTCTGTAGTATATGTAAAAAAGTTTTCTTCCACTTCTGCTCCATCTATCATGCTGATGTTTCCCTCATACTGCCCCACCTAACAGTGCAGACTAGAGGCAGAGATCAAACCAGAATGCACAATGTGACTGTGGCATCACAAGTGCATGACATGCAGAAATTTGAACTTAAAATCAATGTGTCGATGCTACATATAAATTGTTATGCCTGTCCCGCAATGCTTTACCCTAAAAAGACTACAAAAGGCGATGCAAAAAGGGCTCAAGGAACAACAATAAGAGAAAACGAAAAAGAAAAGAATGTACAAACGAAAACCTATAAAATGACAGTAATGTTAACCAACACTAGGAATATAATAGGTTAATAGATGAAATGTTTTTTTTAAATGTATCGTTGTTAATATATTTAAATAAATATATATGGTTACAAAAAAAAAAGATTCCCGACAGGGGACTGGGTGTCTGTGTGCCCTTCATCATCATTTTAACGCAAGTCGCCGAAGTGGCGTCAACTAAAAAGACTTACAATACGGCGGCCGAACCCCGAAGGGGATATCCCGGTCAATAAATGCTATACGATCATTTCATTCACCGACGTGCACAGCTCCACTGATGCTGTCGATGGATCACTTGGAGGACGGAATGACGCGACGTGGTCTTCAGCGATGAAAGCGAATTCTGCCTGCAAGCAAGTGATGGTCGTTTGCGCATACGAGGTAGACCTGGTGAGCATTGTCTCGTAGGCCGCTTTCGTTAAAGGCGCTCTCGGCACACCGCAGGCCTTATGGTTTGATGTGAGTTCTGGAGGGGACGCTAACCAGCACTCGGTACCTGCAGAATGTCGTTAGGCTTTTTATTTTGCTGTTCTTGCAACAGGAAGCTGATGTGTTGCTCTTAAGGGGATCCGGAAAGGCTCAAAATCATGAAAAGTTCAATTTTTACTTTTTTGCGTTTTCTGAATCTGCAGACTATTACCTTTTAATAGATCTATAATTTATTCAATTTCGAAGACTACAACTATTTTTAATTTTTTTTTGAAATGTGTTCTACATGGGCGTGACCCACTGTGGCGCTGTTAAACTGCTGTCAAATGGTGTTATTATTAACGTCCGTGTTCATCAGGTACATTTTAGTGATGTGAGATAAAGTATGTGTTGTGGCTATAACCTGTGATGGCTCAATATATATCGCTGGTGTGATTGTCGATTGTTTCATGTTTATTTACTCTGTCGTTATCTCGAAAATATTCGTAATTAATTCTGTTTCTTGAGTCTCTGTTTTGTTGAAGTATAATAATGAGTAAAAGTAAAGTTATTAGAAATCCTCTGAAGGCTTTTAAGAAAAGGAGAAATGTTGGAAAGCCAAAGGTATGTGTTATTACTGTAAACAATAAAGACGATAACCAAGTGAGTGAACCTAACCTCTCAAGTACACCTGCCCATAGCAGTCAAAGTGGGAAAGAAAATACTTCACAGAAGAAGCTTGGCTCAATGAGTGAAAACTATGAATGTTTTATGGGCGAATCGGATGTGAATGAAATATTTGATATGTCGGTTCTCAAAGGAATTTTTTCAAACTGTGTAAGATGTATTCATTGTAGTGAAGTTGGTCTGGAACTCCCCATAATAAAGCACGTAGGACTTGCTAGTGAAATACAACTGAAATGTGATAAGTGTTCATACATGACCACCTTTTGGAACAGTGTTGCAGTAACTGCAACTGAAGAAAATGGTAGCAAAATCTGCGAACACAACAACGAGCGATGCTTGCTTTAGACAAGGAACGCCTTCGGGCTGCAGACAGGGCTGTAAAGAGTCTAGAAATACAAGCAAGAGTAAACAGGAGGAGGAACAAGAGGAAGCTGGAGGAGGAGTTTGCAGAGGATGAAGATAATCCATCCTATGGACCTGGAATGCACTAAAAAGTTAATCCAATCTTTGTCGCTCGATTCCCAAAACTTTTATTTTCTCATACTAATTACATGTTTTCTAAGGATCTTCCAAACATATTTGTTTCAAACTTTCAGTAAATGTTACACAGTACCTTCTGCATAATTTAACACAGCCTTTTTCCAAAAAACAGTATATTTTTTAATATATAAATAAAAAATTGCAAAAAAATGTTGTGAATTTTCATTACAATTGAAAAAAAAAACATATTTAATAACTGAACTAAAATTTTGTAAAATCCCTGTGTTAAGTTGTAGCCCATATTCCAATAAACAATCTGTAAAAAGTTCAACTTCCTACCTCAAATACTTTGTGAGGAAAGATGTAATTTATAAGCGTTATTTGAACATTGCAAGTATAGGGCGCTCCGGAGCCCCTTAAAGAGAATGCTTGTCCGAACACTGCCTGGGAAACTCTACATGCTCTGCAGGTCGTGCAGCAACTTCCGTGGCCAGCACAATCTCTGGACTTGTCACAAATCGAGCACGTGTGGGATGTGATGGGACGAGAAGTGACTCGTGCGACTCGTCAACCAACAACTCTTACAGAACTACGTGAACAAGTCGAGCAGGCGTGGCATAATGTATCCCAGGACAGTGTTCGCCATCCGTCCGATCGACTATATGCAAGAATAGCTTCTGCACTGCCGCTTGCGGAGGCTACACCACATGTTAGTAAGGGTCTTGCGTCGATACCTGATTCCTCAGAACCGCTTGAGCTAATAATTTGTAAATGTAACCACTTCATATACTTCATACGCACTGTTGCAACAGTAACCCTTGAGTGAATTGGAAACTTCTAAAATGGTGTAATTTTTTTCTGGCAGTGTATGTGGATTGGAGGACGATTGACAATTTGTACCAACGCCAGGATTGGAACCTGGTCTCCTCTTCACTGGGCAGATGCGCTAAAGGACCGCACGGACGACCCTAGACCCCTAAAAGTCTCCATTCACGCCTTCACACACCTGCTATCCCCCCCCCCAAACTCGAACAATATAGAAGAGGCTCTCCCACTGTATTGGAATACCATTGCAGCATGGAACGAAATGGGGGATCCTGCCTGAAACGCAGACATAGATGCTTTAAGCAAATAAAAGGTCTCTGGAACCATATAGTTTCAGTTACTTAAAGCACCCATGCCTGCGTTTCAGGCAGGATCCGCCGTTTCGTTCGATACCGAAGCCCTATTCCAGTACTGTTGGAGGGCCTCTACGGAGCTGTTCGAGTTAGGTTGAATTTGGACTGGGAAAGGAGGCGTGCTATTGTAGTCAATGCGGTTGTGCAAAGACACTGTGCCAGGGCAGCGTACTGATTAGCGCATCTGCGTAGTGGACAGAAGATCCAGGTTCGAATCCTGGCCTTGGAACAAATTTTCATTCGTCGCCTCAGTCCGCATATACACATCATGTACACTTAAACATCTCGAGAAAATGCCATCTCTGAGATCTAGGCAATAGATCAAAAATTTACTTCATTATTCACTTCGCTATAGAAAAACCAACTAATGGACAGCGTAACACAACAGTGATTCTGGTCGCACGGAAAGTACACCAGCGTAAAGACGCAATCAGTACCTTCAATGCGTGATACCAATGGTAATGTTACCGATGACAGGGCCACTAAAGCGGAGTTACTAAACACGATTTTTTTCCAATTCCTTCACCAAAGGAGACGAAGAATAAAGGGCGTTCAAAAAGTTTTGCACAGACGTCTCTAATTTTTTCTTATTTTTTGCAGGAGGAGAATGAATTTTTTTGTGAACGTTCTTGGAACATTTAGCTATAAGTTGGTACGTAAAAGTATTTTCTTTTATTTACTGGTGAGTCATAATGGACCGTGAAATAGATGTCAGGTTGCGACAACGATAGGTGATGGAGTTCCTCTTCAAGACCGGCGATGACTCTGCCACATCGATTCACAGCAAGTTGCTCCCTGTTTATGGAGAGAACACAGTGGACCGCAGCAGGATCCAGCTGTAGTTGCAGAGGTTTAAACAAGGTGATTTTTCTCTACTGGACAATCCACGATGCAGTAGACCATCGACAGCAGTGAGTGATGTGAATATGGAGACCATTGATCAGATCATTCAAAGTGACAGATGTTTGGCGACACGACAGCTTGCTGAAATGACTCGTTTGTCATTGGGTAGGGTGGTATCACTGGTACAGCCACTAGGGCACAGAAAAATCTGTGCACGTTGGGTGCCTCGATAATTGACAAGAGAAATGAAAACGATGAGGAAGAATGTGTGCGAGGGTCTCATGAAGACCTTTACTGAAGAGTGGAAACAGATTTACATAAATTTTGTTCCTGATATGTGGAACTCAGGTGACAATGCATATTTACTAATTTCAATTTAGTCCTCGATAATGTAATACTAAAATAATAACCATTGTTTCCACAGTCTACAGCAGTACACGAAATATTAACTGATGAGCAATTAGAACTATTTCTTAGTCATAAAAATGCGGAATTATCTGACTTGGAAGATGACGAGTTCTCGTACTTGATTGAAGGATGTGCTACTGAGATTGATAAACCTGATTAGTAAACAATATGAATATTTAGATACCGTGCCAGTAGCTAGGAGAAGAGGTTGTCCTTGCTTAGTGAACTTCTCTGACAGTGAAGACGTAGATGATGTAGAAAATGTGCATAAAAGCGAAGGAAAGCTGTAGAAGTAAGATCTTACAATGTTGGCCAACTAGCAAAATTCGTTAAGGCAAGGAATGCCTCAAAATGGAGGAAACCTGGCTGCAGTTCCAAGATAAGAGACATGTGCCTGAAAAGTGGATTATATCCATGCAATGTGAAAAATAGTTGTTTCGAACCTTACCATAAAACGTAAAGATTCATTTACTGGCAGCAGCAAATTATTAGTTGCCAGAATATATTTTCTTGCATTTAACAAAAACATTGAAATTCAAGTATTTCAAAAATATTAACATTAAGGATATTATTTTCTGTATGCGTGTTCATATATAGTTTACTGATTCAAATAAAATATATACATTGCTGAATAAAATGTTTTACTTAGGACAGGAGAAAGAAAATACGAAGCAAAGACTAGTACTGCTTCTCGATAAGTGAGACCTAAAGCTCACATACGTAGACTTCCATTTATGCCTTACAGAATTATCAAAAAATATTTCATTTGCATGTGTGTCATGCTTGTTTATTAGTTAGGTTCCTTTCAGTCTTCTGATACAATAGCTCAGTACTTTGAAATCATATACGAACGCCCGCTCAACGAAAGATCTGTACCTAAAGAATGGAAAGTTGCACGGGCCACACTAACACTCAAGAAAGGATCGGCTGAAGTACAGACCCGTATTATTAATATCGATTTGCCGTGGGATTTTGAATCATATACTGCTTTTACACATTACGAATTCCTTCGAATAAAACGATTTATTAACAAATAGCTGAGACGGATTCAGAAAACATCGTTCTTGTGAAAGAAAACTAGTTCCTTATTCACACAAAGTAATGAGTACAATCGACAGGAGATCTCCAATTGAGTCCATATTTATAGATTTCCAGAAGGCCTTTTACACCGTTCCTGACAAGAGACTTCTAGCGAAATTGCTTGTCTGTTGCGTATTCTCTCATTTGTGATGCTGGATTCGTGATTTCCTGCCAGGAAGGTCACGGTTCGTCCTAAATGATGGAAAGTCATCGAGTAAAACAGAAGTGATATCTGGTTTTCCCCAAGGAAGCAGATATACTGCGAACTATGGATGAAGGGCAACAGGTAGTCTCCATATTTCTATATTTCCGAAAAGCATTTGACACGGTGCCCCATTGCAGGCTGTTAACGAAGGTAGGAGCGTATGGAATAAGTTCATAGATATGTGATTGGTTTGAAAACTTCTTAAGTAATAGAACTCAGTATGTTGTTCTCGACGGCGAATGTTCATCAGAGACAAGAGTATCGTCAAGAGTGCCTCAGGGAAGTGTGATACAAACGCTTTTGTTCTCTATATACATAACTGATTTGGCGGTTGTTTGCTGATGATGCCGTGGTGTATGGTAACGTGTCGAAGTTGAGTGACTGTAGGAAGACAAAAGACGGCTTAGACAAAATTCCAAGCTGGTATGATGAATGGCAGCTAGCCCTAAATGTGGATAAATGTAAGTTAATGCGGGTGAGTAGAAATATAAAACCTGTAATGTTCGGATACAGTACTAGTAGTATACGGCTAGACACAGTCAACTCGTTTAAATATCTGGGCGTGATGTTGCACAGCGATATTAGATAGAACGAGCATCTGAGAACTGTGGTAGGAAAGGCGAATGGTCGACTTCGGTTTATTGGAAGAATTTTAGGAAAGAGTGGTTCACCTGTAATGGAGTGCCAGTGGAACGAAAAAGGAAATAACTAGTAGTGGTAGAGAGTACTCTCCGCCACTCACCGTACGGTGGCTTGCTGAGTATCGATGTAGATGAAGATGAAGTGTTATAGGGCCTCTGCTGTTCCTGATCTACTTAAATGTCATGGGAGACAATCTGAGCAGTCCCCTCAGATTGTTTGTAGAGGATGCTGTCATTTACCGTCTTGTAACGTCATCAGATTATCAAAACCAATTTCAAAATGATGCAGACAAGACAGCTGTGTGGTGAGAAAAGTGGCCGTTGAGTATAAATAGTGAAAAATGTGAAGCCATCCACCTCAATATTGAAAGAAATCCGCTAATTTTTTCGGTTACATGATAAATCCCACAAATCTAAAAGCTGTGAACTCAACTAAGTACTTAGGGATTACTATTACGAATAATTTATGTAGGAAAGATCACATGTTCTGAATGAAGCAAACCAAAGACTGCAATTTATTGGCAGAACAGTTAGTAACTGCAACAGGTCTACTAAAGAGACTGCTTACAACACACTTGTGCTCCCTCCCCTGGATTACTGCTATGTGGTGTGGGATCCACCAGACAGGATTGACAGAGGACATCGAAAAAATTCAGAGAAGGACCACTCACTATGTACTACCGCGATATAGGGGAGAGAGCGCCACGAATATGATACGCGTGTTGAGGTGGCAGTTTTTAGTTGCAGCAAGATCTTTTCACAAAATTTCAACCAGCAACTTCCCCTCGAATGCGAGAATATTTTGTTGGCACCCACCGACATAGGGAGAATGATCATTGTAATTGAACGAAAGAGATCAGAGCTCGCACAGAAAGATTTAAGCGTTCGATTTACCTGCGCGCTATTCGTAAGTGGAACTATAAATAAATAGCTTGAAGATGGTTCGATGAAACCTCTGGCAGGTACTTAATTGTGAACTTAGAAAAGTGATGTGGATATATATGAACAATAACTATGTAATAACTACTAATGGCTGTAGGGCCTACACAGTATTATTATTATTATTATTATTATTATTAGTGGCAGCGGTCTCATACAAATCATTAGTAGCTTGAAGTATAGCCTCTTCTTATCCATTAACATATTCTTTAGTAATAGCTGCTACAATAGTTAATTACAATTCCCAAGCTGGGAGCGGGTTGTAACGTTTTAAAATAATTGTATTCTGGTGTCGTGTCTATGATCGTTTCTTGTTTTAGAAGTTACTTGTTACAGCCTGTAACAATACTGCTCATGATATGCAGGCGGGCGCTGTCCGCATAATGTGCGACCTGCGGGTGTATTGTGCCTGTTTTGTAACAGCTCGTTGGACGGCTTTGTGGGTAATAACGCTTTTCAGTTGCAGGTATTCAAGTAATATGAAGTTTTATGATAAAATCCTGTGAATTTAAAATTCTGTTACCTCTGGCTTATGTTCCGAGCGTTACCGAGTTTAAATGTAAATTTGTCCTTCCTCTCGAGTTTATGATTGTTCTTGGGCTGTATTTTAGTCGCCTGAAGTTCAGTGCCAGATTAATAGAGATACAGAGTTTAATCGCAAGGAAGTCTTACATTTTAATGCCCTACCTTGATGGGAAGCAACTCAATATTGATTGGAAATACAAAGATAAAATGACAATTGAATACGACGCTAAAGAGTCGATATAAAGACATATCCGACCTTTGAATGTTACAACTGCAGAACTTGGCTTTCAATATTTAATATCTTGGTAGTATCGGAATGATATCATAGTGGAGAATGGTTCAAGTGATTTGTCATATAGAGACCGCAATTAGCACGAAATCGTGAAAGTACATTTATTTGAATATACCGCACTCATTCTGATATCAGTGATTATGGTTGATAAGACAGTGCAGTTGGGAATTATCTTCGAGTTTCAAGACTCCCTGAGTTTTGTAATTAATATTTGGAAGTTTACGAAACGAAGCGTCAAGGTATAGCACTTCTGCGATCAACATCCTGCTTTATCAAAACTAAAGGGATTTTCCGGGGTTTGGACTTGGAATAATAACCCGTACTGACTGGAGCGTAAGCAGTTCACATACCAGCGATGTCTTGCAAGCTATGATGCGACAATCGCCAGTGATCTGTGGCAACCAAATCAACTAAGCGAATAAGACGCCGCGTCTTAATTGATCCAGACGTATTTTCTCCGCTAGTTCATAAAAGATTTGTAACCCACAATTCGACCGCAAGAGCGGTAAAGAACCTGTTTAACTCTTTCAGATCTGAATTTTTTCGGGAGGAACGAAAATTTGTTTAATGCTCTAAAGCTCTTACGTGTGTTTTAATGATTCTACAAGCAATAGTTATAGAAATATATGCACCCGTTTTGAAAAAGACCTTCTCATACACCTATGTAAGTTGGAGCTCCTAAAACAACTTAGGTAAGTCACATTTGCGCTTAGAATTATTGAAAGTCTTGGAGAGAGACGAATCAGTAAGCTGACATATTTTTCATATTTTCATTCAATAATATCATATGGAATAATGTTCTGAAATAACTCATCGTTAAGAAAGAAAGTCATCATAGCTCAAGAACATGCTTTAAGATAAATATGTTATGCATACCCACGATTATCATGTAAACGGCTACTTAAGGAGTTGGGCATTCTGATTACTGCTTTACAATATATTTAATAACTCATGAAATTTGTTGTAAATAATCCACTGCAGTCAAAAGGAACAATAATGTACATAATTGCAACACCAGAAGGAAAACTGACATTCATTACTCCCCATCAAGGTTTTCTTTAGCAAAATGCTGCACAAGAAAGTTTTGCTAACTTACCCAGTGATATAAAATGTCTGACAAACAGCAAAGCAAAATTGGAAAACAAACTGAAAAAGTTTCTCGTTGACAACTTCTATTCAATAGAAGAATTTCTATTATTGTAATATGTAAAAGGTGGTGGGTAGGGACTACTAACTCACCTTTTGATATTAAAAAAAGCTTTATAAATTTCAGTATATAGCCATATTTAAAAATTAATTTGTGCCATGTACGAAAAATGACTCTTTCCGCATCATTACTATTTATCGTTCAAATCCTCCATGCAGCATGAAACTAAGGAATAACTGACAGGTCTAACGAGCTTTTGAGCTACATAATACAACACAGATTCTGGTTGGACTCCTAAGACCTGCCAGTAAATAAAGGATTTCTGTTTTCGTGCGAACTTGAGAGCGGAGAAGCAAATTTCAAAAATGAGGCGGTGATACGAATCTTGCGCACTAACAGCTAACTCTGAACGCTACTGTCCCTCAACAAAAGGTCGTACCACTGTAGAATTCGGCAGAGGTCCTCTCTGCTCTCCTGTGCAACCCGGATATGCCAAAGCCACCTCCTCCTGTACGTCTCTCCAGTATGCCGATGACACCACCTTCCTCGGTCTCTAGCTTACCCTCCGGAAATCTCAATCATCCCTTCAGCTCCATCTCAATCAATTCACATTCCGGTGCAAGCAGTGACTCTTTAAACCTACCCTACCGAAATCCAGGCAATAATTACCATTCGAACCACCCATAACTTCCACCCCCACGACTTTTATCTTACCACTTACGAGCATCCTGTCCAGTTAAATAACACACTAAAATATCTCGTAATAACACTTGGTCGCCGACTAACGTGGAAGCCCTATCTACTAATTGTTCAATAGAAAGCGCACAATAGACTAAAATTGCATTGGAATTGCACCCTTCCACGACCCTTCACACCTGTAAATCCGTGATCCGACCCATCCTCCGCTATGCAAATGGTGCATCGACTACCGCTCCTCCCTCCTTCTATCACGCTCTACGCGATGGTCTCCTCCTAGCCTTTCGGAGCCGCTTACCCTGCCCCACCCACATCCTCTACCAACGTATAAAATTCCCTAGCCTACTCTTCCATCTTGAACACCTTCTAGTATCCCACTTTACCTGTAAGCTCGACGCTACGCATCCCTAATTTCTCCCCTACTCACTGTTCGTGGTACTCTGCCGCGTCTAGCAGCACAATCCCCCATCACTACATCTCCACACACCCCACGTCCTCTCCCTACGGAACTCCCTGTCCTCCCAGGTCTAGGAGATCCCTGCCACCCTCCCCTTGCCAGGGCTCTTTTCTCCTCCAGTCCTCTCTAACCACTTCCTAAGTCTTGTTTCGGAACCGCTCTCTGTTCAGTCTTCCCACATTCCTCCTCCAAACATCCAGCCACATAAATACCCCTTCTACGCACTACCCTGAATGCTTTTGTTCCCATGATACACTTATCCCTGGCAGTCTACATCCAGTCATCACTCATCTATGAATCTATTTTAATCAGTCAAGATATTGGCCTTTTACCTTCTACCATATGTAACAGACCATCTGTTTTATTTTTTCATGTGCAGCACTCATTTTCCATTCATCTGTGACTACATTTTAATTAATCAACAAATCAACCTTTCATATGTTAACCCTTTCGGTCACGAATTATTTTTTTCCTGAAAAAATCATGGCTTTGCCATCCAGTTCTTCGAATTAAATTACGATTTTTCGGATGTATAAAATGTTCCGAGGTGCCCCCCCCCCCCAAGGGGGATACAACGCGTCCCCAAATGAAGACATTGTGTTCAAGTGGGTGCGGTATACGTCGAAAACTCGAAGTATTTTATTTGATTTTATTTTATCAAAATAATTGAATTACACAAACCTTACTTAATGATTATATACATAAACTATGATTTTATCCTTGTGAAGAGTGATAGTCAAAGAAACAATTCTTTCCTATCCAGACATAAGTGAATGTTACATTTTACACAATAAAATTTGGTTTTACCTTTGCAATCCTGTTTTCTGCACCTGTCAAATAATTTTTTGTCACTGACCTCTGGAAGATGCCCAACGTTGTCCAAACGAACATTAGCTTCTGAACGAACTTCCACATTGACTCGTTTTGAAGTACTTGGAAATGGCATTAGGCTCTCACTAGTGGGACACCCCCTTTTCCAGGCAGCTGGCTTATCTATTTTTGTCAGTACTTTGACCACATTTGCCCTAAAGTGAAGCAAATCAAGTGTCTTATTTTTAGAAACATCTAAATCTGATGCGTTTTTCTAGTACTCCGTCCATGCATTTACACATGCATCAATTACATGAACAAACGTGGCTGTCGAAAATCGTGTTCGGTTTCAAAAGCAGCTAAGTGCATGTTGTCTTCGGGTGCGAAGCCCGCTAAATTCCCAATAGGCATGGCTGTCGCTCTGCCATGTCCGGACGCAAAGCACGTGAACAGACATCAGACTTAACAATCTAGACATTCAAAGCTACCTTTCAGTCTCTTAAGATTAGAATGGGTATTTTTCTTATTCAGTTTTAGACTGGCTGCGCTGTAACAAACTCGCACGCAACAATAACATTCTTGCTGCCAATGCATTGTCGTTTGGATGGGAAGAGTGTTTCGCGATTATCTCAGTGTCACTTACAATGCAGTTAGCGGGCTTTGCATCTAGGCCACTCAGCTTACAGTATACCGTATGGTATAAAACGTCTAACATTACTTTAACCATTGTCCACTTGTTCAAAATTATCGCCAGGATCATCGGATGGATCGTCAATTTCAAATGAATTAAGGAGCTCTATAACTTCTTCTTCTGTAAGTGGCCTTTGTCTGTCTTAGACTCGGGTCATTGTGAAATCACCGTAAGACGACTAAAAAGACAACGAAATAATGTCCTAAATTTCTCTGCTATTACAACCTTTCAATCACAATGTCCTCATTTGGAGACATGTATAGCCGGCCGGTGTGGCCGTGCGGTTCTAGGCGCTTCATTCTGGAACCGAACGACCGCTACGGTCGCAGGTTCGAATCCTGCCTCGGCATGGATGTGTGTGCTGTCCTTAGGTTAGTTAGGTTTAAGTAGTTCTAAGTTCTTAGGGACTGGTGACCTCAGATGTTAAGTCCCATAGTTCTCAGAGCCATTTGCACCATTTAGACATGTATAAAGTTACAAATATGTCACTCACCTTTCGTTCTGAAAGATACCTATAGTTTTCACCTTCAAGTATGCACCTTTCTACGCACAAATAATTTTTTTTACCTAAACTCAGAAGATGTTAACTGGCTGATGGAAGGTACAGGAAGCGTCCATGTGACTGCGCATTTACTTTTGTTTTGTGGTACCACAGATTGACAGGAGATGTCGACACCGTTCTCAAATAAACTCTCTGCTTGTGACAATATGAGAACAACAACTACGAATGGTAAAATGTGACTAATTTTATTATACTAAGCATTTATTTAGTATGTCCTTATATGAGGATGCCATGACCGAAAGGGCTAACTTACGCAAGTGACGATCTGTGTTTTTATCAACCGCCATGTCCAGTTTTTATACTATATTTTAAAATTTTTTTCTCTCATGTGGCTGAAGAGAGGCAAGTTGTATCCTCTGACAGCCCAACCCTCGCCTATATAGGGCGAGGGGGATGAAAAAAAAAACCTGTAGAATTCAACAGAGGCTGGCCTACTGAGCATGCGAGTTATCATCCCGTGATATTACTGCTCGGTTTGATCGGGATACCACGACTATCATACGAATTTGGAATGGATGGGCTGATGAGGGCCAAACTAAACGCTATGCACGATCTTAACGGCCCCGCGTGACTAGCGCCCAGAGAACAGACACGTTCGCTCGGCATTACACGATTATACAAGCACGTCACGTGCTTCAGTCAGTCAGCGGGATTGTTAGTCGCAAGACAAGTTTGCACGCGGAGTACACACGGATACGAGGTGCATTCAAGTTCTAAGGCCTCCGATTTTTTTCCTAATTAACTACTCACCCGAAATCGATGAAGCTGGCGTTACATCTCGACGTAATCGCCTGCAGACGTATACATTTTTCACAACGCTGTCGCCATGATTCCATGGCAGCGGCGAAGGCTTCTTTAGGAGTCTGTTTTGACCACTGGAAAATCGCTGAGGCAATAGCAGCACGGCTGGTGAATGTGCGGCCACGGAGAGTGTCTTTCATTGTTGGAAAAAGCCAAAAGTCACTAGGAGCCAGGTCAGGTGAGCAGGGAGCATGAGGAATCACTTCAAAATTGTTATCACGAAGAAACTGTTGCGTAACGTTAGCTCGATGTGCGGGTGCGTTGTCTTGGTGAAACAGCACACGCACAGCCCTTCCCGGACGTTTTTGTTGCAGTGCAGGAAGGAATTTGTTCTTCAAAACATTTTCGTACGATGCACCTGTTACCGTAGTGCCCTTTGGAACGCAACGGGTAAGGATTATGCCCTCGCTGTCCCAGAACATGGACACCATCATTTTTTCAGCACTGGCGGTTATCCGAAATTTTTTTGGTGGCGGTGAATCTGTGTGCTTCCATTGAGCTGACTGGCGCTTTGATTCTGGATTGAAAAATGGCATCCACGTCTTATCCATTGTCACAACCGACGAAAAGAAAGTCCCATTCATGCTGTCGTTGCGCGTCAACATTGCTTGGCAACATGCCACACGGGCAGCAATGTGGTCGTCCGTCAGCATTCGTGGCACCCACCTGGATGACACTTTTCGCATTTTCAGGTCGTCATGCAGGGTTGTGTGCACAGAACCCACAGAAATGCCAACTCTGGAGGCGATCTGTTCAACAGTCATTCGGCGATCCCCCAAAACAATTCTCTCCACTTTCTCAATCGTGTCGTCAGACCGGCTTGTGCAAGCCCGAGGTTGTTTCGGTTTGTTGTCACACGATGTTCTGCCTTCATTAAACTCTCGCACCCACGAACGCACTTTAGACACATCCATAACTCCATCACCACATGTCTCCTTCAACTGTCGATGAATTTCAATTGGTTTCACACCACGCAAATTCAGAAAACGAATGATTGCACGTTGTTCAAGTAAGGAAAACGTCGCCATTTTAAGTATTTAAAACAGTTCTGATTCTCGCCGCTGGCGGAAAAATTCCATCTGCCGTACGGTGCTGCCATCTCTGGGACGTATTGACAATGAACGCGGCCTCGTTTTAAAACAATGCGCATGTTTCTATCTCTTTCCAGTCCGGAGAAAAAAAATCGGAGGCCTTAGAACTTGAATGCACCTCGTACTACGACGACGTCTCGAGCACAAAGAAAAGCCAGCTCGGTGATCACTGTTGGCTTCCCTTGCAGTGTCAGCAGAGGGAGGTATGCCGACCATATACTGTTTTCAGACGAGTCGTACGGCATCATGATGGACGTATCCGCGTACGAGGAGTAGCTATAAGAAACGCACTGATGCTGTCACAGAGTAAGCAGGCACGCGCCAAACATGAACGACCAATAGCTGCTAAGTGTGCAGCCTCCTCAGTCGAATACAGCTTTTCTTCTGTCTGTAGACAAATCAGTGTGCCCGTGGCCGTCATTCGTGTAACCGCTTTTATTTTGTTATAAGTGTAATAACAGAGCAACGAACTTTCGTAACATTTCACATGAAATTTGGAAAAACTGCTAATGAAACCTATCTTTTACTAAAAGAAGTGTATGGCGAAGACTCTTTATCATGTACGCGAGTGTCTGTGTGGTTCAAGCGTTTCCAAGATGGCCGAGAAGAAGTTGAAGATGACGCACGCACTTCAACATTAAAAAAGCGATTGCTTAAGCTTCAGGAATTTACAAACAATACTAAGGCAAACTTTACACAACCAGTTTAACAAGAGAAAAGTGCGTGCGAAACGGGACACGAAAGTTCTCACGATCGAACGAAAAGAACCTCGTGCAAAATTTTTGTAGTGGCATTTTGAATACCATTGGAAATGATCATAATTTTTCGGAAAGAGTGTTAACATGTGACGAATCATGGTTTTTCACTCATGATCCAGAAACTGAGCGCTAATCCTTGCAACGGAAGGATCCAGCTTCACCGAGAGTGAAAAATGCTCGAACGAGCAACTCGAGATTCAAAGCAATGATGAGTTATGTTTTCGATATTCATCGAATTGTGTATCTTCACTGCGTTCCTGAAGGTGAAACTATTAATCTACATTACACCTTGAGTGTCTGCTCAGCTCCATAAGAAAACAAGAAAAAACGCCCCAAATTGTGGAAGAACACATTATGGTTTTCGCATGAAGATAACGCACCGGCCCTTACAGCATTGTGTTTTACGAGGTTTGTAGCAAATTAGAGCATTCGATTGTCAAAGCACCCACCTTATTCGCGTGACCTAGCACCATATGACTCTTATCTACTCGCCAAGGTCAAATCCACCTTAAAACGAACTAGATTTCAGTCCGTTGAAGCGGTGAACGAAAAAGAGAGATGAGTGATCAAGGAGCTCACAGAGGAAGACTTCCAGCACTGTTTCCATCAATGCGAAATTGGCATCGAGCATTAGAGGGACAGAGCTGGGAGTATACTGAGGGTGCAATAACTGAATATGTTTGTTTTTCTAATGAAAAGTTTTACAGCAACAGTTCCGTAGAAGTTTACTAGTATCAAACACAGGCCTTAATTTGAGAAATAAATTTCAAGGGATGTACGTTTGAAGCACAGCATTGTATGGTAGTGAAATACGAACTGTGGAAAAACCGGAACAGGCCAGAATAAAAGCGTCCGAGGTGCGGTGCAACAGAAGAACGCTGAAAATCATGTGAACTGACAGGGTAAGGAATGAGGAGGTTGTTCACAGAATCGGGGAGGAAAGGAATATGTGGGAAACATTGGTAAGGAGAAGGGACAGGATGACAAAAAATGGTTCAAATGGCTCTGAGCACTATGGGACTCAACTGCTGAGGTCATCAGTCCCCTAGAACGTAGAACTACTTAAACCTAACTAACCTAAGGACATCACACACATCCATGCCCGAGGCAGGATTCGAACCTGCGACAGTAACGGTCTCGCGGTTCGAGACTGCAGCGCCTAGAACCGCTCGGCCTCTCCGGCCGGCACAGGATGACAGGAGAAAATACAGCAGGGAATAACCTCCATGGTACTAGAGTGAGCTGTAGAGGGCGGAAACTATAGAGGAAGACAGAGTTTGGAATACGTTCAGCAAATAATTGAGGCCATAGGTTGCAAGTGCTACTCTGAGATGAAAGAGTTTGTAAAGGAGAGCAATTCGGGGCAGGTCGCATCGAATCAGTTCGACGACTCATGACTAATAGTAAAAAGAAGTCCCTTTATTTTATAGCCATACCTCGTGTGGTGGATCCGACGCAAACAAACGTCCTACGGGCACCATCCGCGCTTCGCATAGTCGGTAATTTGGACAGCAGACATACTGTCGATACCTGCCTCTGTACAGCGTTGGTGTGCTGCCTGATGAGCAATTTCTGCAGAACTCTCACCCACTGAAAACGTCTGATCGTGGGCTGCTAGCTGGTTAAATAGCACGCCGTGCAGGGAAACCCACTCTATCGCTACGATATGTAAATTACCGGAAGTTTCCTCTTTCCCGCTGTACGCTAAATGGGGAACGTTATCTGCAGGCGTTGTTAACCGATTTTGACAGACAATATCGGCCTACAAAATTGTGCGTGCCCCTGCAAGTTCTGTCAACTCTATTTCAGCGTCTACTGACTCAATCATCTTTATAGTTCTTGCACTCTCAGACAAGTGTATTTCAGAGGAAAATGCTTGAACTGGAGAAGGCAGATAGCAATGTTATGGAAGTAGCTACGATTTTGTGGGAGTGATAGCACGGCGTAAAGAGGAAAAATGTTACAGAAAATAGAGGTTGCATCGGTTAAGGGTATTCATAAATGTCATTCTGTTATTGAATAGTTTTGCGATATATGTGCTGATTATTTTAAAAAACGGTCAACAAACTTGAAAGAATTTTTCATTTTTCAGTGGGTGTTACTGGACTCAGAACTAGTTTAGAATGATGTGACAAGAAATGTAATATTTGTGCAAGGTAAATCATTATCAATAGACTATAGCGGATTGTTTGACCAGTTTCGCTTCCTCAAGCAGTTCTCTGTATCACACCTGAGAAAGAGGTAATTAGTGCAGTAGATGGTGTCAGTAGAAATGGACCTATTTTTTTGAACAGTCTGGAAGCGCAGTGCAGTATTCGGAACTACTAAATCTGTGCGAATTCATCTTTAGTGTTCCAGGACGCAATGCTAACATGGAAGCATTATTCTCTCTCACGAATGTCCAGTGCACTGAGGAACAAAGCAGATTACAAGTATTAGCAGTCGAAGCAATAGTAATATGTGTCCGTGATTATGAAATAAGCTGCTCTACTTTTGATGATTACTTCATTGAGTGGCAGTATCTTCTCTCTAAAGCTCAGGAATCCAATAAATACCAACGGACTGAATCTAGTTCGTTTTAAGGTGGATTTGACCTTGGCGAGTAGATAAAGAGTCATATGGTGCTAGGTCACGCGAATAAGGTGGGTGTCTTGACAATGGAATGCTCTAATTTGCTACAAGAGAGCAGAAAGTTAAACCGGAATTTTATTGGTTGTATACAACGAAAACTCTTCGTTTCAATATATTTAAATAGTTAATTTTGCATCTTATAATGAAAAGATGTTACAAAGGTAGCTGGATGATTTATTATGTCATCACAAGTATTGTTATTATAATGTCCTTTCTTTGGTTTTATTAAGTTAATTATACGTAGTGTTAAGAGTGATTTATTTATTTTAGTAAATCAGGTAAGTGGAGCTTTGGGTTTCTCACGCGAAAGAATGCGGGACGACTGCAGTTGCTGAAACGTTTCTCAGAAGGGAAAGTCCCCACCGCAACCCCCACCCCAGATTTAGCGGTAAAATGGGCCAGTGAATAGCCCGTCAAAAACTGAACGCAGGTCAAACATTAAACAGTAAGTAGGTTTACTGAACTGTGAAAACAGAATCAAAATAGAAATTGTGAACGATCCAAGCTCAACATGTGTAACATCGAGTTAGCTGCAAGAATCACTGCTTCGTAGTTGTGTGGTCACCGTTTTAGACTACAAATCAGGAGATCCGTCTTCAAATCTCCCTCGTCTGCCATTTGTTATCAAAATTTTGAACTTTCCGTCCGGTCATTGACGTGCCTGTTCTCCTTCTGTAATATTGGCAATTGTCATACTGTACTTCGTTTATACAATATTAGTCATGTGGCAAGAAAATATTACCGTCGCACATAAATGTACATAATGCATAGACCTCTCACAGAATGAAAACAACACATAAACGTCTGTGAACTATGTTACAACAAAGGAATTAAAGAGTCAAAACTTCCAAAACGGAGTCCAAGAGTCATAACATATGGTACTTATGTAGAACAAATAGGAGGTAAGTACGTCGGAAGTTCCTTTCGTGCATCACGTTGTTGCAAACGGACGTTACACCACGACACAGGCACAAATTTGAATACAGCGACATACACGTCAGTGACTGGACGGAGAGCTCATAATTTTGTGAGGAAAACGTGGTACAAGGGAGATATGAATACGCAGTCCGACACCGTGACCACACAACCACGACGCCACGGTTATTGAAGTTCGCTCGATGTTACACATCTTCAGCTTAGGCCGTTCACTGTTTCTATTGTGCTTCTTTCTTCGCAGTTCAGTACACCTTCTTCCTGTTTTCAAGCTTGATTTGTATTCACTTCTTGACGGGCTATCCATTGGGTCATCTTATCACTAAATCCGTGAGGGGTGCGATGTGAAGTCTCCCTTGTCAGTACACTGAGTCAAATGAGAGCGTTCAGTGGAGCGCGCGTCGAACACTGCTTCGACACTGTCGCTGACTTGCCAGCTGTGAAACGAATCGCTTGCTGGTACTCCCATTACGCACCACGAACGAACTTGTGATCGATTGATAACGAGTTGCAATGTTGTCCATTTACTATGTGAGCGTTAGTATGGAAGTGTGGTAATTCTGCAACAGAGGATCAGCGCTGAGGTGTCCCAATCGATTCTGCTTGACAACGATCGATTCCAGCGACATTACTGTTAGGCGACTTGTGGACACATGCCCAGTAGCGCAGGTTATCGTAAGCAGCGAGCTAGAGAGCAGCGGGAGAAGTTGGCGCGGGAGATTGTAGTGCCGGCAGTGGCTCTGTGGCACTGCGGAGTAAAAAGATTAAAGATTCTATTTAAACCGGATAAAGCCATTAAAAAAATGGTTCAAATGGCTCTGAGCACTATGGGACTTAACATCTGAGGTCATCAGTCCCCTAGAACTTAGAACTGCTTAAACCTAACTAACCTAAGGACATCACACACATCCATCTCCGAGGCAGGATTCGAACCTGCGCCGTAGCAGCCGCGTTGTTCCCGACTGAAGCGCCTAGAACCGGATAAAGCCATTCCCAACGTTTATATCCAGGTATTTAAAACTTCTGACTCACGAATGTGCGAGCGTCTTATGATAAGATGTACTGGGGGCTAAGGCCACTCCTAACCTCCGTTGTAGACAGCCTGGGGAGGAAGCGTTTCTGTTGCCAGTGCCTTCTAACCGCTATTTGTAGTGAGGCCTACGCGTAAAAAACGCCCCCAGTACAGTTTATCATAGACGCTCGCACATTCATGAGTCAGAAGTATTAAATACCTGGATATAAATGTTGGCAATGACACTATCCGGTTTAAATAATACCTTTAATCTTTTGACTCGAAGCACCTGAAGATGTAAATTTAATTTGCGAAACCGGTCGTGTTCTCCAATAAAGATTCTGACAGTTGCTGCGGCCTTGTTAACTCAAATTATGAAATATTTCGCCTCTGGTTGCCGTACAGGTAAAGTAGTGTATACTGCTGAGCAAGCGCGACATACGGTCTCTAACGCAGCGATCACAGTGGCACCGATCTCGGTGGTTACCGCCGTCTAGCGAAATGGGACGAAGACGTGTGATCCAAATCAGTACGCCACTACGTGTGCCGTTACAATGTAGCCGATCTCATCGCCCGAACGTAAAGACTTCGGACGACGACAATCGGTGAAATTCAGATCAGTTCGTTTTCTTCAGTCAATATGGCCTACACAACATGAAACATCGATTGCAAGAAACTGCTAAGCTTAGAAAAAAAAAAAAAGACTCTGACAAGGGAACCTCCCCATCGCACCCCCCTCAGATTTAGTTATAAGTTGGCACAGTGGATAGGCCTTGAAAAACTGAACACAGATCAATTGAGAAAACAGGAAGAAGTTGTGTGGAACTGTGAAAAAATAAGCAAAATATACAAACTGAGTAGTTCAGGGGAACATATGCAACATCAAGGACATTTGGATCACAGGAGCGCCATGGTCTCGTGGTAACGTGAGCAGCTGCGGAACGGAAGGTCCTTGGTTCAAATCTTACATTGAGTGAAAATTTTTATTTTCAGTTTATGTGACAAACTCTTATGTTTTCATCACTTTTTTGGGAGTGATTATCACATCCACAAGAAAACCTAAATCGGGCAAGGTAGAAGCATCGCCAAGTGTACAAGTTAGGTGGGTCGACAACATATTCCTGTCATGTGGTGCACATGCCGTCACCAGTGTCGTATAGAATATATCAGATGTGATTTCCTGTGGAGGAATCGGTTGACCTATGACCTTGCGATCAAATGTTTTCGGTTCCCATTGGAGAGGCACGTCCTTTCGTCTACTAATCGCACGGTTTTGCGATGCGGTCGCAAAACACAGACACTAAACTTATTACAGTGAACAGAGACGTCAATGAACGAACGGACAGATAATAACTATGCAAAAAGTAAAATTTTCACTTGTGGGAAGACTTGAACCAAGGACCTCTCCCATTGCAGTTGCTCACGCTACCACTGGACCACGGCGCTCCTGGGCTGCCGGTCTCCATGATGTTGCCTATGTGGCCCATGAACTACTCAGTTTATATATTTTGCTTATTTTTTCACAGTTCCACACAACTTCTTCCTGTTTTCTCAATTAATCTGTGTTCAGTTTATCAAGGCCTATCCACTGTGCCAACTTATAACTAAATCTGAGGGGGGTGCGATGGGGAGGTTCCCTTGTGAGCACTATGGGACTTAACTTCTGAGGTCATCAGTCCCCTAGAACTTAGAACTACTTAAACCTATCTAACCTAAGGACATCAAACACATCCATGCCCGAGGCAGGATTCGAACCTGCGACCGCTCTGTGGAATGAAACTGCAGGTATATTGCAAACCACATGTAGGCAAAACCCGTATCGGAAATTTTAGGCGTGAATGGTTTAAGACAAACAGAGGTGTTCAGCAAGGCAGTTCGCTCTCCCCTTTACTCTTCATTACACTTATGCAAGACAAAATCATGAAAGAAATCAAGCAAGAAGAAAAATTATTTAAGGATCTAGGGATATTCACAGTAGCTTCTCAGTATATATACTCTCTTATGAAATTTGTTATTAACAACCAAATCCAATTCAAAAGTAATAGCAGTGTGCATAACTACAGTACTAGGAGAAAGGATGATCTTCAATATTCAAGATTAAATCTAACTTTGGCACAGAAAGGGGTGAATTATACTGGCACTAAAGACTTTGGTCACTTACCAAATAGTATCAAAAATCTGACAGATAACCAACAAGTATTTGAGAAGAAATTAAAAGAATTTCTGAATGACAACTCCGTCTACTCCATAGAGGAATTTTTAGATATAAATTAAGAAAAAAAAGAAAAAAAAAACAAAAAATATTAAAAAAATAAAAAATAAAATAAAAACACAAAAAATAAAAAAGTTGTTATATTAACTTAAGTATGTTGTTAAATTAACTTAATTATGTCATGTATTGGAAAATTTGACTCGTTCCACATCATTACGAAATATCGTATTCATGATCCATGGAACTAGTATTAATCTAATCTAATCTAATGTGAAGATCTCAACGCATAGGTTTTCGCTGATGACATCGCCATTTGGGGAGACACGGAAATGGAGGTTCAGAGGGGACTAGACTACTGGAACACAAAATTTAAAAAATTCAAGTTTACTGTGAGTAGGAGCAAGACAGTGGCAATGAAGATGGACACCCACACCTTATCACATCTTACTGGAGGAGGAGAAGGTTGAATGCGTGTAAAGCTTCAATTATCTGGGTACCATCATATCAAGCGATGGAAGTTACAAACTAGAAGTCTTAAGCAGAATAACAAAAGGATCTAGCTTCTTTCACCAAGTACGAAATCTAATCTGGGACAGGGAAGTCCCTCAAAGAGCCAAACAGACCATGTATAAAACTTATCTCCTATCAAACATGAGGTATAGTATAGAGGCCTGTGTGATAAATAAGAGAGAAGAGAGTCAAATACAAGATCTACAAAAAACTAGGAGAGACAGAGTCCGGAATGATTACGTAAGGAGAGACCTGACTACAGAAGAGAATATGAGTGCTTTGAGATTGAAGTGGTTCGGTCATGTGTAGCGAATGCACCCTACTCGAACTCCACGCCAGTATTTGGAGATGGAGGTACCGGAAGAAGACCAACTGGGCAGCCTAGAGAGGGATGGACAGACGAGGTTAAGGAAGATCTCAAGAGGAGAGGAGTAACATAGGATGTAGTGGAGAGGGAAAAGCTTTCCAGGACAGAAACCAATGGAGACATATCGTTCACAAAGTTCCTACCCAGCTCGCTGGAAGGAAATCCTGATGAGGATGAAATATAACCACAAAAAACTTGTTCCAGTGAGAAGGATGGTGTATCTTACGCTGACAGTTACTGTAGCGGATCTTTTTTGGGATGTGGTAGACAGACATAGCTGTCTACAAATAATTATTACTGATTACTCGTGTTTTTATGCCGATAGAATGGTGACTATTACATGAAGGGTCTGCAAACCTGCAGTACGTTTTTTCACTTTTCAGTGCCTTAGGTGTTCAGAGTATCTTTTTCTAAACTTTGACTTTCACAAGTATGTTGAAGGACAACGCTGGAAGGTTAATTGACGTATGTCTGTACAACTTCAAATTAATTCAGCAAAGCAGTATCTGAAATCTTGTTTTTCAAGGTCGCTACTAATCGTCTGTGGTATATAACAGAACTTTTCTGTCTTCATCTTACGTATTCCTAAAATTTGTCTGTTAATTCCACTAAATGATGCCAGTGTACGCAGTACCTGCCACGTTCTTTTTGAGATAGATCTAGCTCATTCACGTGCATTCAGCATGTTTTTAATAGCAAAATCCGCATTGCAGCACTCGTCTCCAAGCACAGAGGCGGTGTGGTATCCAACCCACCCTTGCGGCTTAAAACCAACCTACTTTGTAATTACATAGAATCGATTTTAACGTAATCTGTACTTCCTGACCCCGCCAAAAGCTGACTAAGGAGATCGGACGCATTCTGACCAAGTTGTCGGCCGATGTTATCAGGCGACCTCTGGCGACAGAGTCAGACGACTGACGACTGTTGTCTGAGCCACTGCGAAAGCAGGGAAGCCAATATTGCGCGTCATATGAGACGCTTTGTTTTGGTGAGACGGAGTGTGCGGACGTTCTTTGACGTATGGGACATTCTGTAGCAGCTTTGTACAGTTAATACTGCGATCTATAACACTGAACTATGCGCGACTGTACTGGAGTTTCCGCAGGAGAGCTTCTGTAAAGTTTGGAAGGTAGGAGACGAGATACTGGCAGGAGTAAAGCTGTGAGTACCGGGCGTAAGTCGTGCTTCGGTAGCTGGGATAAACGTATGGCTCCTCATCCAACGAATCGTGGCCTTTTACCTCCGTGCCCCGCCAACGACGGTAACCCCGGATTTCCTGTTGTTGCCCCAGACATTTCACTACCCTCTTGCTAAGCACCATACCCTAATCTGGTTTCGAGGACAGGCTTTAGAATATCTCTTTGAGAGTGGTCCGCATACAGTCCTTGACTTCTGGTACAAAGTTGTGACCGCGCATAGCACCCTCACCCGAAAACCGTCTTACCGACAAACTTTTGCCGGTTATCTCCGCAGCGTCTTCCTTGACCCCCCTCAAAGTTGGGGTGTACCATGCCTACCTGTCACATGATGCAACACCCTTATCCACGTTCTCACGCATCGAGCAAAAACAAACATAAATTTTTTTTAAAAAAAAGGAAGAAGACAGAATATGTTATATTTTGTTGTATTTAATGTTTTTCTTTTTTAATATTTTTTTTGTTTAACTAGCAGTCATTTGTATATTTTTAAATGGTACCTTGAAGAACTCTTGCATAGTGAATATATATGTACTTTTAGTTTGTTCAATACAAATTTTTAAACAAAAACAAAAAAAAAGAACAAAAACAAAGGAAAACAGGATATGTTCTATTTTGTTGTAATTAATGTTATTCTAATAATTTGTTTACCTAACACTCATTTGTATATGTTTAACTGGTACCTCGAAGAACTTTTGCTTTGTGTATATATATATGTACTCACCGTTTGTAAAAAAAAAAAAAAAAAAAAAAAAAAAAAAAAAAAAAAAAAAAAAAAAAAAAAAAAAGATGGTAGAGCACCCGAGTTCGAGTCTCGGTCGGGCACACAGTTTTAATCTGCCAGGAAGTTTCTGTACTGGAGTTGCTGCTTTTTATAAATGTTATACAGTGCCTTCTTTTCAGCCGTTGAATCTTGACTTTGTGTACTTTTGGACATTCTAAGGTTCTAATTCACAGCGTTATCTCACCTTACGGCCGATTCAGGTGGTCAAAGGTACATTCTTCGCTAAGTTTCGAAATTCAGAAAGAACGTGTTTTGACAGCGTGGACATATTCAGCCACCAAGTTTAAATTTGTAAAAATTGTTATAAGACTGTTCTGGGGCACTGTGCTGCTGTCCATTGGGCACACTGCAACCGATAGTAAGTGCACGTATGGAAGTGTACGTCATTTCAGTTAACTAATTTCACTTCTCTGTTTGTTGTAGAAGTCTGATTATACTCTGTGCAATTGTCCCGTGATAGCACGGGATTGTTTGTAACTGCGAGCAGCCTGGGGCAGGTTTGACCTCAAGTTACCCTGGCTGCAGTTCTGTAAAGGTGGTACCCGAATTTCCGTAGACTAAACTTTACAGGAAGTTTTTATTTCTGTTTTGTATTTCCTTAATGTTATTGAAACAATTTGTCAATCATTACAAGTTTTGATTAATGATAGTACATAATTCTTAGATTTCTGTTTATGTGTTTTCTAAACTCTAATGTAAGGTATTACTTAAAAGATGATTGATGCTTATCTCGCAAGGTGGTCATTGTATGTTTGTCGACGATAAAAATTTTTGGTCAATGGCTTTAATTTCTGGCAGTAATTTCATATTACGGACCCATGAAAGCTGTTTAATGTTAAGATGTCTTATGTGGTTTGATGTACTCGTACAAGCAGTTAAACGAAATTGACATTTTTAATCAAGAAAAGAGGAGAAGGTAGCCGTAGTATAATAGTTTTCTTTGATTATTTTATTGCCTTTTACGTAATAGTTGAGTTACTGGGATTTGGGCCTGTGTGTTTCCTTTAAATGACGTCGTTATTGAGCTGAAGTTCTACTAATGTGTACCGTGCACACTTTATTGTAATGAAGGTTGTGTTAATAAATCTCAAACAAGGTTCAGCAGCATTGACCAAAGGAACCTGTCTCCTGACCAGCCTGCTCAAGTGGCCTAAAGGTATTAACGGCGTGTACAGTTCAAGTGCCAGCTCTAAATTCCGTACTATTGGGATAACGTGTAACTGTCTGTCTGCATCGCTTCTGGACAGCCATATTGGAATCTGTAAGGTTTTGTCTGAGTGATTAGTTAGATGTCTTTTTTTTTTTTTTTTTTTTTTTTTTTTTTACGAAAGAATTGGAATAATTCAGTTGTAAGGTGTCAGGAAAATCCAACACCTTCCATGAAAACCCTGACATGATAAGCAAATCCAGTAGTATGTCACATAGCTCCGAATAAATCGTGACATTAAATTAACCAAAGTAATACGAGTAAAGTAATACGAGTAACCAGTGAGCAAATGGAATACCACAGACTAACACAAGAATGCCTAAATGCATGTCATACCTTTCCACCGTGAGACAGACGCAGTTCGGAGGGGAGAAACGAGAACAGAAGCCGAGAGCAGAACCGTGTTAAGCTGGAAGGCCCTACGATAAGGGACGGACGGACACCCACGTCGCCAGCTAACCGCTAAGACCACACCACCCGCAAGTTTTAGCGTGAGACTTTTTCGCGTCTCTGTAACGTCAGGACCACCCCCCAGCTAATGTTAAAAGCTAGAGCCCTCCAGAAGAGCACTATAGATCTTACGATAACACAAAAAGGGCTGCACTACCCGCAAGTTTTAGCGTGAGACTTTTTCGCGTCTCTGTTACGTCAGGACCACCCCCCTGTCCATGTTAAAAGATAGAGCCCTCCAGAAAAACAGTATAGATCTTACGTTAACGCTAAAAGGACCACACCTGCTGCAAGTTTTAGCGTGAGACTTTTTCGTGTCTCTGTTACGTTGCAAACTTTAAAAACATTGCCCCACCACGAAAAGCATAACGTTTCTCATTGGATGGACAGAATTTTTGTAGGTGGAGCTTAAGGTTAACATTGAGACCCTGATTGGTCAGATGAAAACACAGCCAGATAGTTTTTTTAAACCAACTTCGGTAAATTGTAGTAAGGAGAAGTTAGGAAAGAGTTGCTTCCGAGACGGCGAGGTGAGCGGAGCTGTGCTGTCCGCCGCCCCCTGACGAACACCGACAAGGTAATGAACGCACGCGATGCCGCATAACAGCGCGTAAAGCTTCACTCAGAACTGCAGAAGTCTCATCTGTTACACCCACTTTTTGCGTAATACTAGTGTCGATCGTCAATTAAAGCTCATGGTGTTCACATTTGTAAAAATCTGAAATGCGATGATTTTTCTGTTTTATAGTTATTGAGAAGCCACATCAGCCACTGTAATTTACGACAAGTTAGATAAGTAATTAAAGATAATTGAGGGTCACTGTAGACCATTTTGATAGTTTTCTCTCTTGTGAAACTTAATTTAAACCTAGATTATAGATGTGATATGGCATAGGTCATCCTTCGATCCATTGTAGAACTTGGAAACCCATTCAGGGAATATTCGTTCACATTTTTGTTGAACGCAGTTGGTTTTTACCATCCTGTATTAAAACATTTCCTTTTATCAATAGTGCAATTTATAAACAATGTTTTGTGAGTAGAATAAAATTTCCAATGGTAAACTCAACTGCTTTTTCGACGTTATTTTACCAGCTAACTAAAAATAGGAAAGCCTTGAACCCCTTCCACTAAATTTAGTTAGTATTAAGATTCTTTTACAGGGAATGCAGTGGAGCTGACGCTGAAATCATTAAGTATTTGGTTATATCATCGCTAGTCTCACTGAACTCTTCTGAATTCCACATGTCATGTGTGGTCTGGCGTCTCCTTACCAGCAACAGGTCCCAGGTTCAAACTAGTCAATTCCCTAAAAAACACGCTCAGATCGTCGTTGCGCGAAAGTGGTGGGGAGACACGATATAGAACAAACAGACACCACGCAGAATGTTAGACAGTTACATCCAGTACAGTTTTGTGACAGTAAAGTGGTGACTCCCTAACTTTCTTTTTCTTCTGCTCTTCCTTTTTTTCTTTAATGCGGTCACAGCCGTAATAGCGGCTACTTCTTCACCGCCCCCCCCCCCCCCCCGGAACGTAGTGTCGCCCACTGCTTGAAAGGGCAGCTGTTATCTTGTGCACCTGGGCAGAGTACCTTCTTGTGGGAGCCACTTCTTTCCTGCAGTGAGAAGATCGTTGCAGCGTTTCACAACTTTTCCCAATCTAGAGTTTAGTTAGATACTAAACTCTGTTTCGGGTATTGATTTGTATACGATCTCATTCAGGGGTAACAGTCACAGAATAATTGGAAACCACTGGTGTAATGAAACGTATATAGAGACATGCAAGAGAATAGTGTCTGACAAATGATGCAGTCTAGCGATAGAACCATACGATCATTACATATTTGTAGCACTGTTTTGACTCAGAACACTGTCTGATTCCCACGAAATGTAATTCCCAGCAAAGCGATTTTACCAAGAAGGTATTTCTTGTACACCATCTGGTTATGGAAAGTTACTAATAGTCTCCTTAGATTAAGTCTGGGAAGACCACTGCCAGCCGTTAAACGTTTCTGCTGGATTGTCACGCCTTCAGATCTAATCTCGTCCTTTCAGCACCTCATTAACATTGAATTCCTTCAAAAAGCTCCTAAGGGCGATTCTGAAGAGTTTACGACTTCCACAGCTAAACACCTCTGTTGCCCGGCTTGTGGGGAATTCGAGTTATACACGTCACCAGCAATTAAACTTTTCTCTTCGCCATCTTGACCTTAACGTTAGTTCGACTTTATAAACATTATTAGTATCAGAGTACCAGCACAATAGGAAACAACCAAGGTTATGATAAAGGACTCCTCTAGACTTTTCCATGCATTACAGTCGTCACCCCACATGCATTCATTCTGCTCCTGTATATGAGTACTTTGAAGTGTCCTCTACCCATTTCCGTTAGGTCTTGGAATGTCTTGGAATCCAGTAAAGAACTTTCTTGGTCCATCTATGACTCAAAAACCTGCTCAATATCCCGATGATACTTGTTTTCGCTTCTAAATTGTCACAGTCATGCCTTTCGTCTAATTTGTTCCCTGACACATGCGGTTTCCTCACAACCCCAATACTCGAGTTAGCGAGTTCGATTCCGGGTGTAGGTGTAATTTTTTTAATTTCCTAGTTGATCGTTGCACAGCAGTGGCTCCCAACATTTCTTAGACCATTACCTCTGGGTGCAATCAGGCATTAGCTGGTACCCCGCCCTCCCCTCCCCCTCCATCTGTTGTCCTACCTCCTCCCCCACATTATCACCATCTTAAGCACCTAACTAAATTATAAATTATAGAATGAAAACTTTTCTTGCAACACTTTTGTTTTTAAAATGATTAAAGATGAATGATATTTAGTTTGTATATGTGTGTGTGTGTGTTAGAATGAACAACGAAACTTCGTGGCGCAGCGCACGTGCTACCCACAACTTCTTCTAAGGAAAGTAAACTAAATAGCCACAGTGAGGGTACACATTTGTTACAAACTATTCTTCCCCTGCGTTACTCCTCTCCATTGCGGCACTTCCTTGACCTGCACGCTGTAACCCCATTTAAAATCTACTTACTATTTGTAAATCACTTCATTGCTGCACTCTTTACTTCGAAACTGGCAGAAATTGGACGACTTAAAGCTGTTAATGCTTTGTGTCAAACAGCTCTAATAATAATAATAATTATTATTATTATTATTATTATAACAAAACTATGCGCATTTCTATCGTAGCCCTTATGTAGTTACTCCTGTGTTGTGCTGTCAATTAGTTCATTTATCTGTTTCGAAGCGAGTAATGAAGCAATTTCTGGACTACAGCAGGTATTATCTACAACTTGGAGAGGACATTTTCTTGACATATTTAGCAATTGTTACGGATGTATCTCGCTTTTATCATCAGCGATGTAGCGTACGGGACAGAGCACAACATATGTGTGCAGCGGGTGGACTATATGAGGAACATGTAACCTCCACCGCATTAATACTGCTAATTAAGAAAAAGTAATTATTGATTACTTATGTAATCAATGCTAGAGTCTTACAAAATTGTGATAAGAGTAATGAGCTTTTAAAAATTATTTAGTTTTGAGACTGAAACAGAATCGAATTGTTTAGTTTTTACCCCTCAAAAAATTTCATTTTACCCTACAGGAGTTAGTTAGCCCCGACTGGGAACCATTGTTATACAGCAATCACAGCAGGTGTTATACAAAACCCTTGCAATTATTTAGTACTAGAACGGAAATGAGAGTTCAATAGTTTTCATTATTCCACTTTTAAGCGTAGTTTTCTGAGAAACATGATCCAACGAGTCATTAAATTATTGGAGACACAGGGAGGTCGATATAATAACCATCTGTTCTGAAGGCTATGTATGTTTTGTGAAATACACACTGAGAGAGATTTGTCGGATCACTCCCACATATTTATACTTTCTTAAAACTATTCATTGGCTTTTGGCACTTGCAAAATGTTTACAAATATAATCAACCTCTCAGAAATAAGTTTGCCATTGTATTCTTTAGGTTTGCATATTTGATAATTGATAATCTATGCCCACGCTCCTGAGTCCTTTCTAATCTAGCTAATACGTAAATCAAATCTGACAACGGATGACAAAGAGAAAAAATACTTAATAAAAGGAAGTTGCTAGCGTGTTATGTCACTACTTGGCTCTGAGAGAAACAGCCGAATGCTTTTATCAAATGCCATTTAAGATTGATTTCCACCAGTAATTTCAGTGTGAGCGTAAGCAAACTGGGCAAAGAAAAGGTATCTCAGATTTTATTGGAATAACAGTATTTTTTCTCTGATGTAATGTACCCTCCTGACTGAATTCTTACTTCAAACGTGTGTTACTAAAAGCACAGCGGCCCTTTCGTGTCCCTCAGACAATGGAGAACCTTACGTAACTTCCCACTGGAGACTCTGGCATGGGCTTTTCACACTTCCCAGGGGTCTGGCATGCTTTACATTTAGTGGTATGCACCGTGGTTGGGACACGCCTCTTCCATACACTATGGCCCTCGTTCCTAAAAGACAGCTTAGAGATTGACGATGACTCACTCTGACGACACCAGCTGAGAGTTGACGGTCTGTTGACTGGCTGCCAAGTTACGACCTTGACAGACACAGTAATACCAAAGGTGTTTACAAAAACCGTGAAAACTTACGTGGTCAGGTTACGATGATTTCGAAAACAGTCTGAATGGTAGGAAAAGATGCAAGCACT
Organism: Schistocerca americana; assembly: GCF_021461395.2. Classification (NCBI taxonomy): domain Eukaryota; kingdom Metazoa; phylum Arthropoda; class Insecta; order Orthoptera; family Acrididae; genus Schistocerca; species Schistocerca americana. Next base: position 26,539,341 of record NC_060124.1, read on the forward strand.
TGCTAACGCTGAGGCAAGAGTTCTCATTGGCCGCTAACATGTGGCGTGGTACTTTCTGAGGCTCATAAGCCGAGAGGAGGGGAACTGTGTACAATAGTTCAACAAATAATAACGACCCCTGGTTTTTGACGGAATTATTTTTGGTGAGATGCGAGAGTTACAGAAACGAAGACTACAGAGGGCATTCTGTTCTGTGCATCGGTGGTGAGAACACTCTGTTTACGAGGACGGTGGACAACCTTCGGAGCCTTCTGGTTCTGAGATCGATTGAGAACAGTTAATCCCAGTTGCATTAGCCCAAAGTTTGACGTTTAGGGGAAAAAATTAAAAATAAGCTTGAGTTTTGCACAGTCCTTCCTTATACCTTACTAAGCAACACACTAAAAGTTCCCACCGATCGGAGTGGAGCCTTCGCCTGCTATATTGGAAAATAGTGGGAAAAAAATCACCTTTTGGTATTTTAATGGAAAAAGGTTGAATTTATAAGTACAATACTTCAGAGGAAAAAGGACACAAAATTACGTACAAAAAAGGTCCTATGAACTGTTTTCATAGATTATCGGTATGACCGCAAAGGCCTCGTATTCGACATCTTATTACGAAACAGCGCCGCTCTGTATCGTGTGAACCTTTTCGTACCGTCTCCTACAACATAGTAAACTGATTTTTGTCTATTTTAAGTTTCGACGGTCATGTGCTATACAGTGCCCCATTGGGAGGTGCACCTTTAATTCTTCCTCTGTCTCTATTTTGCAGGAATTGAATGCAGTGTGCTGGTGAGTCAGGACGTCGTGACGGCTGTTAACGCTTTGCAGAATGGTTGGAAATAGAAAATAAAAATATTTATAACGGAAAATCATGAGAAAGAACCACTTGTACAGTTTCGAATAAAGGTCTCGCTACACTGTTAGTTGCCCGTGCGAGACGTGGTGCCGGCAAATGTGAAACTGTTAACAGTTCACTGGGTTTGAAATTCTTAACTGATTGCCGAAAAGATTATACTACAGAAGATACTGTCAAGAAGTGTGAGAGACAGCAAAATTGCGTTGGTGCGAGCAACCCGCAGCTGTTAGCTTCACCACAGCTGTTAATTTCACCAACAGAAGGTGAAATGAGATCTGGCGCAGCATTAGCCATTGAAACAAATGTTTCTTTTGCCTGTAAGAAATAACCGAGGAAACATTTTAAAAGGAGAAAAAGAAACCAGCACAAAGATGACAGAAATTAACAACGGTTGAAACAGTAACATGTAAAGATTCAACAATTGCAGCAGCTAAGAAGAGAAACAATGAGTGGGGTAAAAGTGTTACGAAACGTCTTGATGCCATCACTGATCTGATAGCTGGAGGTGGAATGGATTATCAGAAATGTTTTGCTGAATTTTTTAAGGGACCCAAGGGTAGAAACAAACGGTCAGGTCGTCCTCCTGATGTGTACGTAAGTGAGGTGATGGAGAGAATCTTCAAGCTAATTGAAAACAATGATGAGTGTCAATTTGAAGTTAAAGGCTTAACTGAGCAAGCTGGTCGTTATGTTCCAAGTGAGAGGACTGTGATAACTCTACTTAAGGAGAAATATGGTGAAGAGATGGTAGTGGCAAGTGTGCATAAAAAGTCACTCTACTTTTTGTTTTCGAAACACGGTCTATAAAAACTTGACAGACGCTTGGTGTGAAGAAAGAAAGAAAAGTGATGCGGACGAAAGACATTGAATTGTTATGGCAGCGGCTGCACTCGTACGAGAGAAAATTTGCTCTAACTTCTATAAAACAGCTGAATATTCCCCAATAGACGACTTTTTGAAAGATGCACAGACTGTGATTCCAGTCTATGAGTACCTTTTTAGAAATTGGACAGTAAACAAAAGAAAGGGCAAGAGTAATCAGTATAGGACATCAAATCATTTCAGCCACAAGTCCACGATGATTGGCATCTCCTCATCTTCTTGGGTTGTCAGTATTTCTACACAGAAAGTATGAATCCAAACATCTTTTAGACATGTTAGAAAATCTTGAAATGTGTGTTGCTACAGTGATGTTCAAATTTTCAAATTCTCTTTCTTGAAACGTTCGGAGCAGCTCTCCAAATATGGGTCTTTCACACAGTACGCTTTCGATAATGCAGATTTCAGTTAGAACTCTGGATGGATTAAACATAGTTCACGTTATATGTGCCATTAAATGTGTTACCCCGAAGTCAGGAGTGATTCCTCAGTGACCATTCGTCCAAGGCAAGAACATGCCATCAGTTTCTGAAGTTGCAAAACTTTTCAGAGTGAGAATTCAAACTTTTCAAGGTGAAGGATACCTAAACGAAGTGGAAATTACAGATTTGCTTTGATGTGAATCTCTGTGAGGAATTGTAAGTGAACTATTCACAGCTGATGTGCTTTGGATGGCTGGAAAATACTTGGAGATTCCAAAGTTAGGAGGATGGAGTGGTTTTGTGCAAGCAATAACAAAATTTATTCCTTTTGAACAGTCTCACGTAATCTTCTTGCCCTTCATTGATTTACCAGCCGCCGACCGCGGTGGCCGAGCAGTTCTAGGCGCTCAGTTCGCAACCGCGCGACTGCTACGGTAGCAGGTTGGACTCCTGCCTCGGGCGTGGATGTGTGTGATGTCCTTAGGTTAGTTAGGTTGAAGTAGTTCTAAGTTCTAGGGGACTGATGACCACAGATGTTAAGTCCCATAGTGCTCAGAGCCATTTGAACCATTTTTTTTTATTTGCCAGCCGCTAGCTGTGATGGTCTTCAAAGTGCCGTTTCTGTGACAATAAAAAAAAAACTTCAGAAACGAGTCAGGAAACATCCTGTGTGGCATTTGACCAGCTGCTGCATATGAAAGCCGAAAACATATTCACTGCACCATCATGTATTCAAGCCTCTTCACATTACGTTGTAGTACAATTGGGGGGATTTCACCACTTCATGTACTTTCTTGCTTGCATTGGGTATACCATGATAGGAAATGGGCTTCAAAAGTTACTAGCCATCATATATGCACCAAACACAGTTGACTTAATGCTTGACGGCCATGCATATCCTATAACCATTAGAGTTCACCAGTTGACATACCTGAATAGGCTGCGTTACCACTGCTTCATAACCTCGGCGACTAGGAAGAAAGTGAACCTTTCTTCACTTCCTCCAATAGAGTGCTAAACAACACTCCTACAGAGAGTGTCGTTAGGTGCAGTTGTGGATGGGTGTTGCAAAGTCCCCTGAGGAGAGGTTGTTTAGAAAATATGTTAAAATACTAGTAGCAGTAACTACTCAGCACCCGCCCGCGCCAGACTGCCTGCTGAAGCAGATAAGCTTCGAGTGTGCAAAAGGATGTGGGCCCACCTGTAGTTGTAGGAAGGCTACTCTTCAATGCTTCAAAATATGCAGCTTTTGTCGAGATATATCTCGCCTTAACAAATGCTCCTCACCTGTACTCCAAGAGGAAGGTACTGAAACACTTGCAGCTGAAGGTAGCGGTATAACAACATACCAGGATCCTGATGCTCAAGAAGGTTACGATAGTGAGACACAGGAAGACGACCAGACAATCCTATGAGCCATAGCACTATGTAATTTTACATAATATGATAAATGTTGATTGAATCATTTTATGTCATTCTATGCTCTCTCTACAGCAGTTACACTGATACCCATAATCAGAAATGGAATTCACACCATTATACGGTCAGAACAGATTTATAAACATCGTTCTGAACCTGAATCGTTAATGAGGTATTTTGTTCATAAGTGCATTTTCCTAGATATGCAAAAAGGTGAATTTTTGCCACCATTTTTCAGTATGGCGGACGAAGCTAGAGCCTTATCCGTGGGATATATTATATGTTGCTTAGAATGGCATAAGAAAGGTTTGTGCAAAAATTCGGCTTGTAACTAATTTTTTCCTCTAAAAATCTTATTTGACTGGACTAGTAAGTTCGTTCTAGACGAGACGCCACTACTAATGTTGGTAAGTGTTCTCATTGCAGTATTGGGATTATTGAGATTAGCATCTTGTTAAGTTTAGGAACCTTGCGACCAAATTAGAGTCGTTTCACAGCCGGAGTCATGATCCTTAATATTATCATTTCAGTTATTACGTGATTCAGGACTCAATGTTATTGCAGTGAGTCTTGAATTACCACGACTTGCTCGTTAACTTGTCCAGTGCATGCATTAGTTCCTCTGCATGTCTGGATTTGAAAGCGCGATCATCACTGCTCAGATTCTTTAATTCTTGTGGTATCATTCCGAAACTGGATGCAGCAGAATACTGCACGCCTTATGTCAGAATTCCCTGACTTCTAAACAGGAGTCGACAAGAGCTTCACAGCCTTATATCACATATTGCTTGAATTGCCCGTTTTTGAGCAAAAAAGGAGGAATTAAAATAAAAACAAAAGACTAATTTTGGTGTTGGGCTGTCGCTTGTTGTAGATGCTGTTCTAACAGTAAATGTAGCAGCATTCAGTTTCTGAACAAGATCCTGAACATGGGCTTTCCATGACAGTTTACCATTTATCTGAATGCCTAGGAATTTGGACTGTTCAACCTCGATAATCACATGCCAATTCTGTGGAATCAAGATGGCAGTTTTAGTTGTTAGAAACTGCAAAAACTATGATTTAGTACCAGCATTCTAACCACGGCCTTAACAGGGTAGCATGACTCTATTTACTGAATAAAGATTCTTGACGTACATGTGTTTACCTATCGTCAAATTTCCGTTACTTCGACGTTCCTTATTAGGGTTCCGCACTTCAATCGTTAAAAACGGGACTCGTTTTAGGATAACTTTGATGTTTGTCTGTCCGACTGTTACGACCCCTTTTTCTCAGAAAGTGGTAGAGGCATCAAGATGAAATTTGTGTTACATACTACACTCTACGGTACCTTAAGCTTCTAAGTCAATGCAAACAGAGGATAAGGCCACTTATGTCACAAATGAGATATTCACAGTCTCAGTTATCAAGACGTGTAGCGAATTTCCCGTTGACCTAGAATCATTCACAACACAATAAAAACCCGAAAATTGTTAGTATTTAATTATATCAAATGAAAAATATTTTTGTTTGTACCATTTGCTGTCCGCCTGCCTGGTTGTCTATCCGTCCTTTAAGTCCCCTTTTTCTCAGGAACAGGTAGAGATATGAGGAAGAAATTTATGTCAGGTACGGAGGTCTAAAATAAATAATTTAGGCTCCTAATTCAACGCTCTCAAAAGATACAGGCGTATATGTCACACATTGTGATACTCGCAAACTCACTCATCAAAACCTACACATATGTGATTTTGTGGGTAAGGCGTACTCAACGACGAGATAAAAATAAATGTCGTGTGACTAGGGCCTCCCGTCGGGTAGACCGTTCGCCAATTGCGCGTCGATGGGGATGAAATGTTGGTGATTAGGACAACACAACATCCAGTCCCTGAGTAGAGAAAATCTCCGACCCAGCCGGGAATAGAACCTGGGCCCTTAGCATTGAAATTATGTCGCGCTGACCACTTTGCTCGTTGTTGATCGTTGTGTTTGGTCGTTGCGGACGTCACATGGCATCCGTTCAAGTTGGTTTTGTGATCCTTCCGCTCAGTTTAGTGTTACAGAGGCCAGAGGCTCTCTGACCGAACACGCTGAGCTACCGTGCACGGCTCCACTCAACTACCGGGGTCGAACAACGACGACATTATCGGCGCCTATACGAAAGTAATGGAAACGTGTGGGTAAACTACATATCTACCTGCCTGGCCTGGTGGTTTAGCATAGGATAACAACAGGATCCATTTTTTACAAAAAAGGCAAATATTATATGTTTCGTTCTCTAGCATTTTTTTTTAAATTCTGTTGCTTAATTTACATCTAAAAGTAGTTCGAGCATAGTGAGTATGTTCTGCAAGAAGAAGTTAAAATCAGTCTATGCTGTGGATATGAATATTGACCTATATTGCTCATTATTTTATTGTTTGTTTATCTAATTTAGAAAAATTATTTCTTCGATTAATTTAACAAGTGAAGAATGGTTTGATATTGACTGAGTTTGTATCTCCTTTCTTATAACATTATAATTTAGTGCGTTTTAGTACAGTGAAAGATTTTGAAAACGAAAAAGCGGTAAAGCGGAAGATCGCCAGATCGAACCTAGATCGGATCGAGGATTCTTTAGTCTTTATTTCAACATAGCCTTCATCCCTCGAAGATGTGTGTAGTCGCCAGATTCAATACGTGGTTCAGGTTCCACGTTAAAATGTGAAGTCCCCTCTACCCCGTTACACGACTGGAGTGGTTAACCCAAGTCGCCGAAATGGCGTCCAATAGAAAGGTATGCACCAGGCCATTGAGGCACACCTAGTTTTATTACTATATACGCATATAACTGAGGTAGTACAGAACCACCAAAGCGCGAGTCCTATTTGCACTTGTCCGGTTCTTTATGGGAAGAACGCACGGAACGAAATTTGGTAACAAACGTTTTTGTACTGTTAGTTTCAAGGAATGGCGCTGTGGTGTCAGAGTGCGCGAACATGTACGAAGTGTTCAAAAAATTCCGGAACTTCCTCCACAAAATTTTTCTGCACTTACCTTTTACTTATTGTGCATGGTCTCCTTCGAAATAGTCTCCTCCACAATTGATACACCGCTACCAACGCCGATTCCACTTCCGGAAACAGTCTTGGTACGCTTCTTGCTGGATAGCAGGAAGCACTCTTTGCGAATGTTCTTTTATCTCGTCTATCGTTCCAAATCTTCGTCCTTTCAACGGGGTTTTCAACTTTCGAAAAAAAAAGAAGTCCGCGGGTGCCAGGTCTGGAGGGGCAGCACAATGATTTCGTTTTTTTGTGCAATAGTGCAATGTGCGGGTGTGTTATCGTGATGCAAGAACCATGAATAGTCTCGCCACATTTTAGGCCGTTTCGTTCTCACATTTTCTCGTAGGCGTCGTAACACGTCGCGATAGTACCATCGATTAACAAAAATGGCTCTGAGCACTATGGGACTTAACTTCTGTGGTCATCAGTCCCCTACACTTAGAACTACTTAAACCTAACTAACCTAAGGACATCACACACATCCATGCCCGAGGCAGGATTCGAACCTGCGACCGTAGCAGTCGCGTGGTTCCGTACGGAAGCGCCTAGAAGCGCTCGATTAACAAATTGTCCGTGTGGCACGAATTCATGATGAACTAATCCTTCAAAGTCAAGGAAAGCTATCAGCTTGACTTCGACATTTGACCTGATCTGACGGGCTTTTCTTGGTCTTGGAGAACCTTTCCAGACCTATTATGAAGATTGAACCTTGGTCTGAACATCATAACTGTAGAGCCACGTCTCATCACCAGTTCCTGCTCTCTTAAGGAACATCCCACGTTCTCATTTGTGCGATCCGAAAGCTCTTCACAGATTGCGAGGCGAAGGTCTTTGTGGTCTTCACTCATGAGCCGCGGGACGAATCTGGCGGCAACAGGATACATGCCAAGATGCTGTGTCAGCGTTTCATGACATGATCCATTCTTCTGCAATCTCTCGGACAGTCAGTCTTCGATTGGCACGCACAGTTTCGTTGACGTTCCTGACATGACCGTCGTCTGTAGACGTCGAAGGGCGTCCTAAACGAGGGTCATCATAACTTCTCTCCGGTCATTTTTAAACCATGTGCCGGCGGGTGTGGCCGTGCGGTTCTAGGCGCTACAGTCTGGAACCGAGCGACCGCTACTGTCGCAGGTTCGAATCCTGCCTCGGGCATGGATGTGTGAGATGTCCTTAGGTCAGTTAGGTTTAAGTAGTTCTAAGTTCTAGGGGACTGATGACCTCAGATGTTACGTCCCATAGTGCTTACAGCCATTTGAACCATTTTGAACACCGTGAGATGACCTGCGGAGTGTATGTGTAGACGTGAAATGTCACCGCCTACTGCATAGTCCACCAGAAGCCCTATCGCTCGTGGCAGTGCTTTCTCCCCCTCGGCTTCTCGTGACAGTTTGTTCCTTCTTCTATGTACCGCTGCTCTTGAATAGCACCTGCCTTCTATCTCCCAGATGGAACAATATTAATGGGTGATACCACCCCGACGTATGAACAGCATCGCAGAGAGCATCGCCGGCCGAGGTGGCCGAGCGGTTCTAGGCGCTACAAGCTGGAACCGCGCTACCGCTACGGTCGCTGGTTCGAATCCTGCCTCGGGCATGGATGTGTGTGATGTCCTTAGGTTAGTTTGGTTTAATTAGTTCTAAGTTCTAGGCGACTGATGACCTCAGAAGTTAGGTCGCATAGTGCTCAGAGCCATTTGAACCATTTTAAACCATGTGAACGATTCGTAACACCGAGTACGGCTTAAGTACTCACCGCCGTAGGCTTTCTGCTTTATTTGGTTATTGTTGTTGTTGTTTTGGTCTTCAGTCCTGAGACTGGTTTGATGCAGCTCCCCATGCTACTCCATCCTATACAAGCTGCTTCACGTCCCAGCACGTACTGCAGCCTACATCCTTATTTGGTATGTCTTTGTAAAGTTCTCTTCTGTTTCACGCAAAATTTAATGCGGACGCGTTGCTCCTAGAACTCTGCCATCTCGAAATTCGCAAACTGTGCGACACAACATTCTACTCGGTACACCATTGAACAATAGATAACAGACATATAACAATGAAATACCGGCAGTTACACATTAAACAAAGACGTGTGCAGGGATGCCAGTCGCATTTCCTTCCAACACGCCACTGGCGCAAAATTACGAGTGTTCCGGAATTTTCAGGACAGACCTCGTACATCTCTTGTTGCCATACGCCAGTCGATGTTTCCCTAGATGGAAGCTTCCTGATCCGCTTGACCTTTCGAGTGGAGTGGCTCGTTACCGGCGGGCCCTTGCCCACTCGTCCTCGGCGTGGGTCTGAGCACATGGGCGGCGGCAGATGGCCACCGTGCAGAAGTCTCGCGCCAGGCCGGCGTGGGGAAGCCCGCGGAGCCGCTGACCTCGATGCGTGCCCGAGTGCCGTGGGCTGCAGCTGTTCTCTCGTCTGCCCCGTCGCTCTTATCGGGGCCACCGCGCAACCACTGAGCACTCTGATTCACGCCTAACGGCGCGGCCTTGCGTCACTGAGGAGGGCGCAATTAAGAAAAGACCGCCAGCTTCCCAGAAAGGATTTGATCCTATCTGGCATAATGGTCTCATTCACAGTGTAAAACATTGACCGTTTGCTCAACAGTGAGCGGCTCTGATGCATGGCAGCAGATATTGAGCAGAATACGTTTCCCGTTCACATTTTCATTAACCACTCTCCAAAAACGTCAGATATAACAACTGCCCTTCAACGTAAAAGTAGATGCTCCGCAAGTCCCTTTACAGTGCACAGAAGCAGGACTTTCAACCAGTATTGGTGAATCCCACAGCAGTCCATTCAGCACCACAATAACTTTCTCAAGATTTCCGGAGCTTTGGCTGTACGACAGGTACAGTAGAGTTGTCATAAAAGGCAGGCCATAAATCGCCAACTCAAAATGACTTCAAGAAAGGGTACCGTGAAAGGGGTTTGCAGCTCTGTACGCAGGTAGCAGGACGGCCCGACCGTAGGTAGGTTGAAACTTCTGGTGAAATAACTGAGTGAAGCTCAACCTATTGTTTTTTGAAGCACATCCTCTTTACGCCAGTGACTGTTATAAGTTTTTGTTACACTATCGCAATTTCGGCCTTAGGCCATTACCACGTGCTGATATTATGGCCTAAGCCGTGTGAACGTAATGTAAGCTGACACATTTGTATGTCAGATGGAAGTGAAACGTGGACGATAAATAGTTTCGACAAGAAGAGAATAGAAGCTTTCGAAATGTGGTCCTACAGAAGAATCCTTAAGATTAGATGGGTAGATCACATAACTAATGAGGAGGTATTGAATAGAATTGGGGAGAAGAGGAACATGTGGCACAACTTGACTACAAGAAGGGATCGGTTGGTAGGACGTGTTCTGAGACATCGAGGAATCACCAATTTAGTATTGGAGGGCAGCGTGGACGGTGAAAATCGTAGAGGGACACCAAGAGATGAATACACTAAGCAGATTCAGAAGGATGTAGGCTGCAGTAGGTACTGGGAGATGAAGAAGCTTGCACAGGATAGAGTAGCGTGGAGAGCTGCACCAAAGCAGTCTCAGGACTGAAGACCACAACAAACATACTTATTTTTATCATTTCAGACACTGACCTACAGAATTTTCCCTGACAAAGACAACTCAAACTTAACCTGTTCATTTGTTACAATATACAAGCCCATCGCAATGTGACTGCTATACAACGACAACATGGCTTCAAATAATTGACACAAAAGAATGGCCCAGAATTGGAAGAAATCGTAACAATAACCCAAACCTTTCATAAGGCACTTACCCCACAGGAAATTTTCATAACATGAACTACAGCAATTACAGCAAACAGCAGCCACAGCCAGCTAAATAAAAAGCTTGTAACTACTATAGGCTCTAACTACTAGGAGGCATATTGTTAGCAAAAGAAAGACTTTGTTGAAGGCAAAGAATGCATTTAGCAGATTTTACCTTATTCATGTGACATCCAGTTACAAAAATTATATAGCTGTCAATAAATCCACTACCCAAACATTACCAACCACACCCATCTCCATTTTACAATGCATGTCCTAACAACACTGAGTCTCCACTGACAAGGGAACCTCCCCATCGCACCCCCCTCAGATTTAGTTATAAGTTGGCACAGTGGATAGGCCTTGAAAAACTGAACACAGATCAATGGAGAAAACAGGAAGAAGTTGTGTGGAACTGTGAAAAAATAAGCAAAATATACAAACTGAGTAGTTCAGGGGAAGATAGGCAACATCATGGACAGTGGGACCGCAGGAGCGCCGTGGTCTCGTGGTAACGTGAGCAGCTGCGGACCGAAAATCCTTGGTTCAAATCTTCCATCGACTGAAAACTCTAATTTTTTATTTTCAGTTTATGTGACAAACTCTTATGTTTTCATCACTTTTTTGGGAGTGATTATCACATCCACAAGAAAACCTAAATCGGGCAAGGTAGAAGAATCTTTTTACCCATTCGCCAAGTGTACAAGTTAGGTGGGTCGACAACATATTCCTGTCATGTGACGCACATGCCGTCACAAGTGTCGTATAGAATATATCAGATGTGTTTTCCTGCGGAGGAATCGGTTGACCTATGACCTTGCGATCAAATGTTTTCGGTTCCGATTGGAGAGGCACGTCCTTTCGTCTACTAATCGCACGGTTTTGCGATGCGGTCGCAAAACACAGACACTAAACTTATTACAGTGAACAGAGACGTCAATGAACGAACGGACAGATAATAACTATGCAAAAATAAAGAAAGTAAAATTTTCACTTGCGGGAAGACTTGAACCAAGGACCTCTCCTTCTGCAGCTGCTCACTCACGATTTCCTTGATGTTGCCTATGTGGACCATGGACTACTCAGTTTGTGTATTTTGCTTATTTTTTCAGTTCCACACAACTTCTTCCTGTTTTCTCAATTGATCTGTGTTCAGTTTATCAAGGCCTATCCACTGTGCCAAGTAATAACTAAATCTGAGGGGGGTGCGATGGGGAGGTTCCCTTGTGAGTCTAACTGCCGGCCGCTGTGGCCGAGCGGTTCTAGGCGCTTCAGTCCTGAGCCGCGCCGCTGCTTCTGTCGCAGGTTCGAATCCTGCCTCGGGCGTGGATGTGTGTGATGTCCTTAGGTTAGTTAAGTTTCAGCAGTTCTAAGTTCTAGGGGACTGATGACCTCATATGTTAAGCCTCATAGTGCTTAGAGCCATTTGAACCACTTGAGTGTAACTGCTAAACTACTGTCCGTCCAACCACAGAGTCTCTTACTGAGGCCGCAGGGCGCTGTCAACGATATTAATACAGTCTATAGCGCTGCGAACATACAAAAATATGAACAGGCTACTTACACTGTGAACGACAGGAACTGGCTAACATCTGTGCCGAATCATGTAGTGTTTCTTTGTGTAGTACATCGAAGCGAAAAATGTGAAAGAAAGTCCCATTTTGGAACCAATTTTTTGTGATCAGGGTAATATACATTTAAACTGCAAAGGCTATAAATTCAAACCTTACAGAAGAGTTCTGGAAACTGAAGAACGTAGGTGGCGATGTTGTGGTGGAAACTCGCGGTGCTAAATTATTTATACTAGGCAGTGAAAACCTTTCGCGCTTGGAAGGTACTCAGTTCATTTTGTAGTGTTGGCAGAAGAGCCAACACTTTTTCTAGAGGAGGCCGAAATGCACGCGTTTAATTACACGCTGACTGGCATGAGGTCTGGAACAGGACAATATCTTGAGAATTATAAATAAAGTACGGAGATGATGTAATACTTAACTTTAATCCACAATTGTAGAACATCTCTCGTTACGGTACATGCTCCATAATACACTCCTGGAAATTGAAATAAGAACACCGTGAATTCATTGTCCCAGGAAGGGGAAACTTTATTGACACATTCCTGGGGTCAGATACATCACATGATCACACTGACAGAACCACAGGCACATAGACACAGGCAACAGAGCATGCACAATGTCGGCACTAGTACAGTGTATATCCACCTTTCGCATCAATGCAGGCTGCTATTCTCCCATGGAGACGATCGTAGAGATGCTGGATGTAGTCCTGTGGAACGGCTTGCCATGCCATTTCCACCTGGCGCCTCAGTTGGACCAGCGTTCGTGCTGGACGTGCAGACCGCGTGAGACGACGCTTCATCCAGTCCCAAACATGCTCAATGGGGGACAGATCCGGAGATCTTGCTGGCCAGGGTAGTTGACTTACACCTTCTAGAGCACGTTGGGTGGCACGGGATACATGCGGACGTGCATTGTCCTGTTGGAACAGCAAGTTCCCTTGCCGGCCTAGGAATGGTAGAACGATGGGTTCGATGACGGTTTGGATGTACCGTGCACTATTCAGTGTCCCCTCGACGATCACCAGTGGTGTACGGCCAGTGTAGGAGATCGCTCCCCACACCATGATGCCGGGTGTTGGCCCTGTGTGCCTCGGTCGTATGCAGTCCTGATTGTGGCGCTCACCTGCACGGCGCCAAACACGCATACGACCATCATTGGCACCAAGGCAGAAGCGACTCTCATCGCTGAAGACGACACGTCTCCATTCGTCCCTCCATTCACGCCTGTCGCGACACCACTGGAGGCGGGCTGCACGATGTTGGGGCGTGAGACGGCCTGACGGTGTGCGGGACTGTAGCCCAGCTTCATGGAGACGGTTGCGAATGGTCCTCGCCGATACCCCAGGAGCAACAGTGTCCCAATTTGCTGGGAAGTGGCGGTGCGGTCCCCTACGGCACTGCGTAGGATCCTACGGTCTTGGCGTGCATCCGTGCGTCGCTGCGGTCCGGTCCCAGGTCGACGGGCACGTGCACCTTCCGCCGACCACTGGCGACAACATCGATGTACTGTGGAGACCTCACGCCCCACGTGTTGAGCAATTCGGCGGTACGTCCACCCGGCCTCCCGCATGCCCACTATACGCCCTCGCTCAATGTCCGTCAACTGCACATGCGGTTCACGTCCACGCTGTCGCGGCATGCTACCAGTGTTAAAGACTGCGATGGAGCTCCGTATGCCATGGCAAACTGGCTGACACTGACGGCGGCGGTGCACAAATGCTGCGCAGCTAGCGCCATTCGACGGCCAACACCGCGGTTCCTGGTGTGTCCGCTGTGCCGTGCGTGTGATCATTGCTTGTACAGCCCTCTCGCAGTGTCCGGAGCAAGTATGGTGGGTCTGACACACCGGTGTCAATGTGTTCTTTTTTCCATTTCCAGGAGTGTATTAATTATTAATTGAATATGGCGCCTTGCTAGGTCGTAGCAAATGTAGCTGAAGGCTATGCTAACTATCGTCTCGGCAAATGAGAGCGTAGTTCTCAGTGAACCATTGCTATGAACGTCGGCTGTACAACTGGGGCGAGTGCCAGGACGTCTCTCTAGACCTGCCGTGTGGTGGCGCTCGGTCTGCAATTACTGACAGTGGCGACACGCGGGTCCGGCGTATACTAATGGACCGAGGCCGATTTAAAGGCTACCACCTAGCAAGTGTGGTGTCTGGCGGTGACACCACAGTTCACACAGCAGTTCCAGAATACATATTAAATAGGAGAATGTCACCGAATTCTCTTAAACCAAAAAGTAAAGCTTTGGATGAAAGACCATCAAAGCTTATAGTTACAGAAGTAGATGACTATCCGTCACCCATGACTATATTAACGAGGAAGGATGTAAGGTAACGTAATTCGAGACAATAGTACTCACGCTCGTTTGAGCCGGCCGAAGTGGCCGTGCGGTTAAAGGCGCTGCAGTCTGGAACCGCAAGACCGCTACGGTCGCAGGTTCGAATCCTGCCTTGGGCATGGATGTTTGTGATGTCCTTAGGTTAGTTAGGTTTAACTAGTTCTAAGTTCTAGGGGACTAATGACCTCAGCAGTTGAATCCCATAGTGCTCAGAGCCATTTGAAACGCTCGTTTGAAAAGCAGGCCGAAACTGTCAAAATGCGCGATGGAAATTCAGATTGCCTTATCGCAGATGGAGGTGGTAACTACAAAAGATGATGCTTTTGTCGTTATTAATGAAGCGGTACAAATAGAGAAAGATCTTCGGAATTATATGTGGCTTGTGGTAGCTGAGAACCTCTTCTTCGAAGTTTCTCTGCTGAACATTTTGTAACTGTGCCATTAACGCGGCACCATTATCTATGTACACTATTTTCTATCGACAAAATTGTCAAACTAGAGAGTCGTGCCTGACTCGCAGTGGAACGAAGGCACTTCTTCATTAGTTTCAGTGCTGACGAACTCGTTTCACATGGTTAAGAAACATCTTAACGTGAAAATGAAGTTGGGACAAATTCCAAACTTCAGATCCGTTCGCGAACTGTAAGAATCTTAAAGATGTCCAACCACGAGACACTTTTTTTAGAACTTCGGCAGCTTGCAGAAATCTTCAGCCAAATTTTCACACTTGGGAAGTTCTATTTCTAAGGTTTTAATCAGACTGCGGGGCTCTAAAACAGCAGAACGATGTGATATAAGTTGCATGGTTTTGCCAAGTGTCTCAATTTCTTGCAGAAACCTGTCGATGCGCCCTGACATGGACTTTTTCAGTTCCTGGCGCAAAGTCAGCGTCTCCTTTGCAGCTTTCTCTCTGGGCATCATTTTCTTCTTCCTGGTAACTCCACTTTTTCCACAGGAATGCCCATCTCGTCATATCTTTTCTTCACAACTTGAAGTGCTTTCTGAACAAGAGAATTTCTCTTCTCTTCCAAAAACAGCTTTATACTTACCTTCTTCGAAACACACATTCCAAAGCTGAATCCAAGAATCTGTCAATATTTTTCAGAATAGTTGACTTGTTCTAAGACAGTGCTCCGTAAACACACACACACAAAAAAAGAAATCACGCTACATGGGCAATAGAGTTTGAGGAGCTCCCCTGGTTTCTATGATTTCCGAAGAATCAGACAGATTCTCAGTGGCATCGATAGTCGTTTTAAAGGACTGAAACAGCGGCTTAAAAGCTTCTAAGTGAACACTCCGTCGTTTACCTGCAAGCCTCTTAGCTGTAATTCTATCGCCTTTCAGGAGGATCGGCCATCTGTGGGTAAACGTTGAGGAAAACATGTACAAACTCTCTTAAGATAAAAAATGTCACACATAATGGAACTGTTGCAGAAGCCCGCACAGACTGAGAGAGTGGGCTGCACAGGGTACAAACAATACCTTAGGATTAAGTTCAAAAATGCTCGCTTGGACTATTGAATACGCTCCAGCCATTGTAGGAACACTGTTATAGCCATGTCCTATGCACGTTGTTGTATGTAAACTATCCTCTTCAGTAGCCTGCAGATTATCTTCTGTTATGTTTCCGGCTATTTCTTAGTTTACTGCAAATAACTTAGAAATAATTCCTTTACTTCTACTTATATGTTTTTTTTACGTGAACGTAAGGAATAGATTCATTGATCTGATCTATATGCGAGAGGCAGAAATTTTCTGAACTGGCAGTCTCAGCGTCGCCTCCGCCTTTTTCTCCCACTAGTTCCATATGGTCATTCCACTTCAGGTCAGCCCGGATCTTCTACTCTTTCCATTGACCTATGGCCAGTAGTGTAATCCAACAGTAAAGTAGCACTTCGACTCGGGAATTTCTTGTAGATATCATCTGCACTCGGGCTACTTTGATCCGAGGCAACTACTTATCTAGATATTTGAGTTACAATATCAAAACATGTAAAACGATCCTGGAAAGAGCGCTGCATCCAAGAATCGCAGTAATATGATTTAACAAACAGACACGACCAACTACAGTATCTGATCCTGAAGGGCTTAACAATAATTTAATAGGCCGGCCGCGGTGGTCTAGCGGTTCTAGGCGCTTCAGTCCGGAACCGTGTGACTGCTACGGTCGCAGATTCGAATCCTGCCTCGGGCATGGATGTGCGTGATGTCCTTAGGTTGGTTAGGTTTAAGTAGTTCTAAGTTCTAGGCGACTGATGACCACAGATGTTAAGTCCCATAGTGCTCAGAGCCATTTGAACCATTTTTGAATAATTTAATACACTTTAACGGAGAAAATGGCGGTACGGAGAAGGAGTAACGCGACATAAATGAAAGTTCGTAGGCTTGTTTCTGCGTCTGAAAAATTGACGTCTATTCAAATTTCGAGCCAGTAGCAAAAGGTAATGGAATGTAGTCTAATTAAGTCGGGTGATGCTGAGGGAATTAGATTAGGAAATGAGGCACTTAAAGTAGTAAAGGAGTTTTGCTATTTGGGGAGCAAAATAACTGATGATGGTCGAAGTAGAGAGGATATAAAATGTAGGCTGGCAATGGCAAGGAAAGCGTTTCTGAAGAAGAGAAATTTGTTAACATCCAGTATTGATTTAAGTGTCAGGAAATCATTTCTGAAAGTGTTCGTATGGAGTGTAGCCATGTATGGAAGTGAAACATGGACGATAAATAGTTTGGACGAGAAGAGAATAGAAGCTTTCGAAATGTGATGCTACAGAAGAATGCTGAAGATTAGATGGGTAGATCACATAACTAATGAGGAAGTACTGAATAGGATTGGGGAGAAGAGAAGTTTGTGGCACAACTTGACCAGAAGAAGGGATCGGTTGGTAGGACATGTTCTGAGGCATCAAGGGATCACCAATTTAGTATTGGAGGGCAGCGTGGAGGGTAAAAATCGTAGAGGGAGACCAAGAGATGAATACACTAAGCAGATTCAGAAGGATGTAGGTTGCAGTAGGTACTGGGAGATGAAGAAGCTTGCACAGGATAGAGTAGCATGGAGAGCTGCATCAAACCAGTCTCAGGACTGAAGACAACAACAACAACAGCAAAAGAATGGCGCCAGTTGCGCCACTATGAGGGTGAAAATCAGGTTGGCTTTAAATACGCACTGTAACAGTCGTGAGCCTTTGAGATTGGACGTGGTGAGTTAATGTTAGTCAAGAACATCTTTAAGGCGACAAAGAAGCCGTTATCAGCGCCTCAGCATGAAACGACTTCGTGTAATAGTGGTACGAGAAGCTGGAATTTCCTTCTACAATACTGCAGAGAGAATCTAGCCATTGTACATGATTGCTGGCAGCAGTGGTCACGAGAATGCCCGATTGTAGGGAGATCTGGCTCCGGACGGCCACATGGCACTACCGAGAGGGAAGACCATCGTTTTCAAATGGGTCAAATGGCTCTGAGCACTATGGGACTTAAGGGGCTCCGGAAAGGCTCAAAATCATGAAATGTTCAATTTTTACTTTTTTGCGTTTTCTGAATCTGCAGACTATTACCTTTTAATAGATATATAATTTATTCAATTCCGAAGACTACAACTATTTTTAAATTTTTTTTGAAATGTGTTCTACATGGGCGTGACCCACTGTGGCGCTGTTAAGCTGCTGTCAAATGGTGTTATTATTAACGTCCGTGTTCAGCAGGTACATTTTAGTGATGTGAGATAAAGTATGTGTTGTGGCTAACCTGTGATGGTTCAATATATATCGCTGGTGTGATTGTCGATTGTTTCATGTTTATTTACTCTGTCGTTATCTCGAAAATATTCGTAATTAATTCTGTTTCTTGAGTCTCTGTTTTGTTGAAGTATAATAATGAGTAAAAGTAAAGTTATTAAAAATCCTCTGAAGGCTTTTAAGAAAAGGAGAAATGTTGGAAAGCCAAAGGTATGTGTTATTACTGTAAACAATAAAGACGATAACCAAGTGACTGAACCTAACCTCTCAAGTACACCTGCCCATGGCAGTCAAAGTGGGAAAGAAAATACCTCACAGAAGAAGCTTGGTTCAATGAGTGAAAACTATGAATCTTTTATGGGCGAATCGGATGTGAATGAAATATTTGATATGTCGGTTCTCAAAGGAATTTTTTCAAACTGTGTAAGATGTATTCATTGTAGTGAAGTTGGTCTGGAACTCTCCATAATAAAGCACGTAGGACTTGCTAGTGAAATACAACTGAAATGTGATAAGTGTTCATAAATGACGACCTTTTGGACCAGTGTTGCAGTAACTGCAACTGAAGAAAATGGTAGCAAAATCTACGAACACAACAACGAGCGATGTTTGCTTTAGACAAGGAACGCCTTCGGGCTGCAGACAGGTCTGTAAAGAGTCTAGAAATACAAGCAAGAGTAAACAGGAGGAGGAACAAGAGGAAGCTGGAGGAGGAGTTTGCAGAGGATGAAGATAATCCATCCTATGCACCTGGAATGCACTAAAAAGTTAATCCAATCTTTGTCGCTCGATTCCCAAAACTTTTATTTTCTCATACTAATTACATGTTTCCTAAGGATCTTCCAAACATATTTGTTTCAAACTTTCAGTAAATGTTACACAGTACCTTCTGCATAATTTAACACAGCCTTTTTCCAAAAAACTGTATATTTTTGAATATATAAATAAAAAATTGCAAAAAAATGTTGTGAATTTACATTACAATTGAAAAAAAATCATCTTTAATAACTGAACTAAAATTTTGTAAAATCCCTGTGTTAAGTTGTAGCCCATATTCCAATAAATAATCTGTAAAAAGTTCAACTTCCTATCTCAAATACTTTGTGAGGAAAGATGTAATTTGTAAGCGTTATTTTAACATTGCAAGTATAGGGCGTTCCGGAGCCCCTTAACTGCTGAGTTCATCAGTCCCATAGAACTTAGAACTACTTAAACCTAACTAACCTAAGGACATCACACACATCCATGCCCGAGGTAGGATTCGAACCCGCGACCGTAGCGGCCGAGCGGTTCCAGACTGTAGTGCCTAGAACCGATCGGTCACTCTGGCCGGCCCATCATTTTCAGCATATGGCTCTGACGCATCGTACTGCATCTGCAGCAATTTAAGCAACAATTGGTACCACTGCGCCACAAGGAACTGTTATAAGTTGATTACTTCAGTGACAGTTCGGAGCGAGACGCCCTGTAGCGTGCGTTCCACAGACCTCAAACTACATCATTTACGACTTCAGTGGTGTTAAGAGAGAGCTCATTGGAGGCAGGGTGGAGGTCTGTTGTGTTTTCTGATGCAAGCTGGTTCAACCTCCGTGCCAGTGATGGCGTCTGTTGGTTAGAATAAGACCAGTTCACGACCTGTACCCAACCTATCTGCGTGCTAGACACACTGGAATTAAACCTGGAGATATAGTCTGGGGTGCGATTTCGTATGGCAGGAGCACTCTCGTGGTTATCCCACGCACCCTGACTGAAAAACTGTACGTCAGTCTGGTGATTCAACCCGTTGTGCTGCTATTCACCACAGGCCTTTTCCAACAGGATAACTCTGGCCCACATACCGCTGTTTAATGTAACGTGCTCTACAGGGTGTCGACATGTTACCTCCAGTCGAGCACTTACGGGAGACATCATCGGACGAAACTCCAGCATCATTCACAAGCAGCAATAAACGTCTCTGTACTGACCGATCAAGTGTAAGAGGCATGGAACTCCATCAAATAAAGTAATCATCCGGCACCTGTGAAACACAATGGATGCACGTCTGGATGCTTGCATTCAACATTCTGTTGGTGACACCAATTATTAATGTACCAGAATTTCACATTTTCAATGGCTTATCTCTTGCCAGATGGCAGTTATAAGAGTCGAGGGGCATGAAAGGGAAGCAGTGGTTGGGAAGGGAGTGAGACAGGGTTGTAGCCTCTCCCCGACGTTATTCAATCTATATATTGAGCAAGCAGTAAAGGAAACAAAAGAAAAATGCGAAGTAGGTATTAAAATTCATGGAGAAGAAATAAAAACTTTGAGGTTCGCCGATGACATTGTAACTCTGTCAGAGACAGCAAAGGACTTGGAAGAGCAGTTGAACGGAATGGACAGTGTCTTAAAAGGAGGATATAAGATGAACATCAACGAAAGCAAAATGAGGATAATGGAATGTGGTCGAATTAAGTCGTGTGATGCTGAGGGAATTAGATTAGGAAAGGATACCCTTAAACTAGTAAAGGAGTTTTGCTATTTAGGGAGTAAAATAACTGATGATGGTCGAAGTAGAGAAGATATAAAATGTAGACTGGCAATGGGAAGGAAAGCGTTTCTGAAGAAGAGAAATTTGTTAACATCGAGTATACATTTAAGTGTCAGGAAGTCGTTTCTGAAAGTATTTGTATGGAGTGTAGCCATGTATGGAAGTGAAACATGGACGATAAATAGTTTAGACAAAAAGAGAATAGAAGCTTTCAAATGTGGTGCTACAGAAGAATGCTGAAGATTAGATGGATAGATCACATAACTAATGAGGAGGTATTGAATAGAATTGGGGAGAAGAGGAGTTTGTGGCACAACTTGACAAGAAGAAGGGACCGGTTAGTAGGACATATTCTGAAGCATCAAGGGATCACAAATTTAGCATTGGAGGGCAGCGTAGAGGGTAAAAATCGTAGAGGGAGACCAAGAGATGAGTACACTGAGCAGATTCAGAAGGATGTGGGTTGCAGTAAGTACTGGGAGATGAAGAAGCTTGCAAAGGATAGGGTAGCATGGAGAGCTGCATCAAACCAGTCTCAGGACTGAAGACCACAACAGTATCTCTTGCTTACATTGACCTGTGTTCTTGCAATCTTAATCACTTAAACGTGTTGTCTACGCAAATGGATTGCCGAAATTTCATGACCTCTACTTTAATTATTTTTTGGTGTTGCAATTTTTTTGTCTGTTTACTTATACCGTGACATATATTTAGCTGCATCTTTTGTGGAAAAACACTTTTTTTGAACCTAGGAGGCACGAAATCGGATATTTCCTCCATCCACAACTTGAATTTCTTTGCGATCACAGTACATTCTCTAATAAAGGATCTGAAATCCTTAATTACTACAAAAAAAGTACGAAAACCTCCAGAGCTGAACCAAATGATAAACACAGTTTGGCGAGAGAGAAAATGTATTAACAAAAAAAATGGATATTAAACTAAGTTTGTCACTGTCTCAAGACGTGTGAGAATAATTTTTGTTTACACGCTAATTTAGCGATACGTATACCTGGAAGCGGTCAGGCCCAGTCCACAAGGAATCTAATTGCCCATTACTAAAAGTGTCAGGGATGAACGGTGCAAAAAATATTCTTAGTACTCGTGCGACAAAACTTGGTTAATTTTGTCACCCCGACGGCCCCTGATGCCATTCACCAGTGAGCCCCTCCTCCCTACCTCCCCCCTTGGTGCGCTTCTGTGTACGCCGTTATATCCGTTCCCAAGTCCGGTTGCAATATGAAAATAAATAAATGGAAAAGACTTTATCTGTATCCGGATGATGGCACCGTGTAAGAACAACTCCTGTCTACACACATGAAGCAGACCACGTTCAGAGGTAGAAGAAGATGAGAAGCAACGCTAGAGAAGGCGGAGATGTCTTTCTTCCTGATGAAGGGAGCATCTGCATCAGTGCAGAAAACGCGAGCTACCAATCATAAATGTGACTGAATATTAACTGATATTGTCAGAGCGACTTGAATGAGAGTACAACTGCGATGTGGAAGACAACAGAATGCCACGCCATTATTTCCTAACCACAGCAACGGCGAGGAAATTGGGAGCAGGTAGCAGTGCCAAAACATAGTCTTTATAAGAAGATGACAATGATAGTGATGATAGTACCAGAGGAAATGTAGAGAGCAAAAGCTGTAGGGGAAGACGGAATATGTAAATCCGAAATGAAGAGATTGGGGCAGTAAAGCGAATGATGGTGGGTCGCATGAAAACAACCCGGAGAGGAAAAAAGAGGAAGAAAGGTGAGAAATATAGAACCACTGGCCGTTGAGACCTTGGCAGACGATTTTCGTGGCAGGTTTCGTCTGCTAAAGCAAAGGGCACATCCCTTGTCGGCAAGCCATTAGGGGACACAGCGGATTTCCCGAGCTGCGAATAGTTCGTCCATAAGGACAGGCTTCCAGCGTTTACAGAATAGACCTGGGGGAGTTTCTGGATTGATGTAGGTGTATAGGGTTTCCCCATGTCGTCAGCAGAAACTTTTGTGTGCGTTAGTACGTAATGAATAGCGAGGGCCAGTCATTAGCAGAAGAACGCAATTAGCAGAAGATGGGGCAGAACATATGGAAACACACATTAGTGCGGTAAAACCAGGCAATTTGTAATTGTAGCCCTGATTATATAATTATTTCCACAGAAGCTGATATATACGAAGTTTTTCTTCATTACTTTGCAATCACTTAGTACGGTGGAATGATAACAATACTTGTTACATGAGTGGTTGGAAGAAAAGAAGGAAATTTAACAAATGTTCAGAAGTTTCTCGAGACAAGAAATCTCGAGGGGTCATATCGTCGACCTTCGGAGACTGTGTGAGCAGGTTAGCATTTCGCGGGATATGGTGCTGTGCCAGCACAAAACCCGTATTAGGACTGCACTTTTTTTCATTTTACGCATGGGCTTCACATTTGTGATGATTACTCCAGAACCTAATATGATTATGTGAATTGTTAAGGCCTCTATCACATATTCCTTTTTCTCTTCTGTGATGTGTGGAGGGTAAAAAGCTGTAAGTGTAACAATTTTTACTGTGATGTAGCGTGATACTGCCCAAGGAAGTAAAATTTAATACCTGTTAAACAGTGAAACGAAGTGCCTTTTTAAAAATTCTACCCACCCTGAATATGACATTGTATGTTTTTGTAGGGGATTACTTTACTAAGTTCATCCATCACACATATATCTGCATCAACATAAATATTCTGCACGCCACTGAACGACGTATGGTAGAGGGTACTGCGTACCACAACTGCTTTCTTTCTCCGTCCCACTCGCAAATACGAGGGAAAAACGACTATTTCCAAGGCTCCGTAGGAGTCCTAATTTCTCGTATCTTATCTTCGTGGTCCTTACGCGAAATATACGTGGGCGTGAATGGAATGGTTCTGCACTCGGCCTCAAATGCCGGCTCTCTAAATGTCGTCAACAGTGCTCTTCCCTTCTGAGTTCGCGAAGCATCTCCGTAACGCTTGCGTGATGATTGGACCTGCCGGTAACAAATATAGCAGCACGCCTGTAACTGCCCCGATATCTTTCCTTAATCCGACATGGTGGGGATAGCAAATACTCGAGCAATACTCAAGAGTCGATCACATAATTGTACTACACGAAGTCTCCTTTATAGATGACCTACACTTTCCCAACAAACTCTCAATGAAACGAAATCGACCATTCGCCTTCCCTACTACCAACCTTATAGAGAATAAGAGTTGACCTATCATACATGCCTGGAGCACTCCCGACGGTACCCTTGTTTCTGATGAATACCTGCTACCGAGGACACCGCACTGGGTTCTATTACGCAACGATCTTTTTATAGACACGCGAATTTCTACTAAATTTGGCCTGACGACTTCTGCACATTCTTTTTTGAACCGAGATTGCAACAATCTGTGCTTCCTTAGCACGGTAGGTGTTTAGCATCCTTGATCCACTTACTCGACACATACACTATGTGATCAAAAGTATCCGGACACCTGGTTGAAAATCACAAGTTCGTGGTGCCCTCCATCGGTAATGCTGGAATTCAATATGGTGTTGGACCACCCTTAGCCTTGATGACAGCTTACACTCTCGCAGGCATACGATCAATAAGGTGCTGAAAGGTTTCTTGAGGGATCGCAGCCCATTCTTAACGGAGTGCTGCATCGAGGAGAGGTATCGATGTAGGTCGGTGAGGCCTGGCACTAAAACGGTGTTCCAAAGCATCCCAAAGGTGTTCTATAGGATCCAGGTCAGGACTCCGTGCAGGCCAGTCCATTACAGGGGTGTTATTGTTGTGTAACCACTCCGCCACAGGCCGTGCATTATGAAAAGGTGTTTGATCGTATTGAAAGATGCAATCGCCTTCCCCGAATTGATCTTCAACAGTGGGAAGCAAGAAGGTGCTTAAAATATCAATGTAGGCCTGTGCTGTGATAGCACAAGGGGTGCGAGCCCCTTCCATGAAAAACACGACCACACCGTAACACCAGCGCCTCCGAATTTTGCTGTTGTCAGTACACTCCCTGGCAAATGATGTTCACCTGGCATTTTCCCTGCCCAAAGCCTCCCTGTCATCGTATCGCCACGTTGTGTACCGTGACTCGTCACTTCACACAACGTTTTTTCCACTGTTCAATCGTCCAATGTTTACGTTCCTTATACCAAGCGAGGCGTCGTTTGGCATTTACCGGCGTGATGTTTGGCTTATGACAGCCGCTCGAGCATGAAATCCAAGTTTTCTCACCTCCCGCCTAACTGTCACAATACTTGAAATGGATACTGATGCAGTTTTGAATTCCTTTGTGAAGGTCTGGATAGATGTCTGCGTATAACAAACATTACGACCCTTTTCAACTGTCGGCTGTCTCTGTCAGTCAACAAACGTGGTCGGCCTGTACACTTTTGTGCTGTACGTATGCCTCCATGTGTCCACTTCGCTATAACATCGGAAACAATGGACCTAGGGATGTTTAGAACTGTGGAAATTTCGCATACAGACGTATGACACAAGTGACATCCAGTCACCTGACCACGTTCGAAGTCCGTGAGTTGCGCGGAGCGTCCCATGCTGCTCTACCACGGTGTCTAATGACTACTGAGGTCGCTTGCATGGAATCCCTGGCAGTGGGTGCCAGCACAATGCACCTAATTTGAAAAACGTATGTTTTTGGGAGTGTACCGATACTTTTGATCACATAGTGTACGTCAACATAGAGCGATTTACTATCAATTTAAACTTTTCCCATAATTGCTCTACTAATCATTACTTCATGTCGCAGTGATTCCGCTGCTGGAGACGACAGACTACTGCAGTGCAGAAAAATGCACGCATGGCAGCTAAACTGATTAATATTGCTACGCTAATCCCATAAATTACTTCATGGAGAGTCATCAAAGACAAATATTCTCACCAGAAATATCCTTTACACAGATAGTGCAACCGGAAAAAGTGTATCATATTATTTTCACAAATTTAATTTTCAGAAGTACGTAGTTAAGAGACCTGACTGGCTTTTACTCAGTTTTCACCAATCTTAAACTGTGACGTGAGCGTACAGTTAAATATTTCTACGAGTAGCGTTTATGTAGCATATGAAACAAACTGAAGAAGCGTGAGGCCTTTTGTAAAGAAGCTTATGGGGAAGAGATATGTGCTGCTGGGTCGCCTTGACGGTGAACCGGTTGTTTCCCTCACCAGGTGAGTCAAAAGTCCAAGGAACCTAACGGAATAAACGCATTCAGGACTGAGCTATGAGCAGGTGAAAGCGAATTTTACAAGCACGTCCTTCTGCGGTCCTCCCAAGCCAGCAGTAAACAAAAGTGGCGGCGGAAATGTATTTCAACGGGAATTATAGAAAACTGAAGGAAATGTCAAGGACGATGCTAGGTGAAAGAAGTGGCATGTTCTTACAGGAAGGAATGTCAGTATATTCTGAAATTCATAACTAGTTCTAATATTAAAATTGCGCACGGAATTCAAGAGTCAGTATCCGTTTTACGGGATGGTGGTCAGACACGTCCGTGAATAAATATACCACGTAATTGTTGCCGCATGCTGTCGTATCTGTGTAACCTCTAATTTCCCAGTGAAGAACAACATACCAACATCAATAATTTGGCAGTAGGGCAAACATTCCACAGTCGAACGTGCCACGGGTATCCCTTCCACGAAAATTCATATTTATTCCGACTTAACTGGCATGTTCCCTGTTTCGTGGCAACACGCTGTGTTTCTAAGTGCACGTGCTACCAATAAATATGTTGGCTTTCGCAGCCAGTGTTCATCTTATTAAAATACTTCCGGGTATCTGTCGCATCATCATATACAAAGAAACAAACACCTTCCAAACAGGTATTGAAGGCCCATCGGTATCGACCGGCCGCCAAGTCGTCCTCAGCCCTTAGGCTTCGCCGGATGCGGATATGGAGGGGCATGTAATCACACCGCTCTCTCAGCCGTTGCCAGTTTTCGTCACCGGAGCCGCTACTTCTCAGTCGAGTAGCTCCTCAATTGGCCTCATATGAGCAGAGTGCATCCCTCCTGCCAATAGCACTCGGTAAACCCTGACGGTGACCCATTCGAGTGTTAATCAACTCCGATAGTGCTTAAGATCGGTGGCCTGACGGAATCCGGTGTTGCCACTGTGGCGAGGCTGTTGGCCCGCATCATCATATAAAATAATTTAAATACTGCAATAAACTCGTGTCGCACAAGAGTCAAACAATACCCACATGATAACGTACACTGAGC
Organism: Schistocerca americana; assembly: GCF_021461395.2. Lineage (NCBI taxonomy): Eukaryota > Metazoa > Arthropoda > Insecta > Orthoptera > Acrididae > Schistocerca > Schistocerca americana. The sequence continues at coordinate 26,566,144 of NC_060124.1, forward strand.
CGCCGATTTTATAATCAAATTGACATCCCTGATAACTATTTTGGCATTTTGCGGGATCACGACCCCGCAATTAATTCAGGAGACCTGTCGGTGCCCAGCAGCAACAGTAAATTTTCAGTTACTAAGACAATCGTATTACACTTGTAAGGTTCCCAGATATGTGAGTGGCTCGAAGATTCCTTAAGTAACAGAACTCATTACGTAGTCTTCGATGGCGGATTTTCATCAGGGACAAGGGTATCGTCAGGGGAATCCCAGTGATGTGTGGTAGGACCGTTGTTATTTTCTGTATACATTGATGACCTGGCAGACAGAGTGAGCAGGAATATGCTACTGCTTGCTGATGATGCTATGGTGTATGGGAAGGGTCGTCGTTGAGTGACTGTAGGAAGATACAAGATGATTTAGACTAAATTTATAGTTGGTGTGATGAATGGCAGCTGGCTGTAAATTCAGAAAAATGTATGTGGGCAGTTCAATAAGTAATGCAACATTTTTTTTCTCGCCCAATTTTGGTTGAAAAAACCGGAATTTTCTTGTGGAATATTTTCAAACATTCCCGCTTCGTCTCGTATAGTTTCATTGACTTCCGACAGGTGGCAGCTCTGTACGGAGCTGTTAAAATGGCGTCTGTAACGGATGTGCGTTGCAAACAACGGGCAGTGATCGAGTTTCTTTTGGCGGAAAACCAGGGCATCTCAGATATTCATAGGCGCTTGCAGAATGTCTACGGTGATCTGGTAGTGGACAAAAGCACGGTGAGTCGTTGGGCAAAGCGTGTGTCATCATCGCCGCAAGGTCAAGCAAGACTGTCTGATCTCCCACGTGCGGGCCGGCCGTGCACAGCTGTGACTCCTGCAATGGCGGAGCGTGCGAACACACTCGTTCGAGATGATCGACGGATCACCATCAAACAATTCAGTGCTCAACTTGACATCTCTGTTGGTAGTGCTGTCACAATTGTTCACCAGTTGGGATATTCAAAGGTTTGTTCCCGCTGGGTCCCTCGTTGTCTAACCGAACACCATAAAGAGCAAAGGAGAACCATCTGTGCGGAATTTCTTGCTCGTCATGTGGCTGAGGGTGACAATTTCTTGTCAAAGATTGTTACAGGCGATGAAACATGGGTTCATCACTTCGAACCTGAAACAAAACGGCAATCAATGGAGTGGCGCCACACCCACTCCCCTACCAAGAAAAAGTTTAAAACCATACCCTCAGCCGGTAAAGTCATGGTTACAGTCTTCTGGGACGCTGAAGGGGTTATTCTGTTCGATGTCCTTCCCCATGGTCAAACGATCAACTCTGAAGTGTATTGTGCTACTCTTCAGAAATTGAAGAAACGACTTCAGCGTGTTCGTAGGCACAAAAATCTGAACGAACTTCTCCTTCTTCATGACAACGCAAGACCTCACACAAGTGTTCGCACCCAAGAGGAGCTCACAAAACTTCAGTGGACTGTTCTTCCTCATGCACCCCACAGCCCCGATCTCGCACCGTCGGATTTCCACATGTTTGGCCCAATGAAGGACGCAATCCGTGGGAGGCACTACGCGGATGATGAAGAAGTTATTGATGCAGTACGACGTTGGCTCCGACATCGACCAGTGGAATGGTACCGTGCAGGCATACAGACCCTCATTTCAAGGTGGCGTAAGACCGTAGCATTGAATGGAGATTACGTTGAAAAATAGTGTTGCGTAGCTAAAAGATTGGGGAATAATCTGGTGTATTTCAATGCTGAATAAAACAGCCCCTGTTTCAGAAAAAAAAATGTGTTGCGTTACTTATTGAACTGCCCTCGTACATTAATGGAGATGAGTAGGAAAAACAAACTCTTAATGTTTGAATACAGCATAAGTAGTGTGTTGCTCGACATAGTCCCTCTATTAAATATCTAGGCGTAAAACTTCAAAGCGATACCGAGTGGAACGAAATGGTTCAAATGGCTCTGAGCACTATGGGACTTAACATCTGAGGTCATCAGTCCCCTAGAACTTAGAACTTCTTAAACCTAACTAAGCTAAGGACATGACACACATCCATGCCCGAGGTAGGATTCGAACCTGCGACCGTAGCGGTCGCGCGGTTCCAGACTGTAGCGCCTAGAACCGCTCGGCCACCCCGGCCGGCGGAGTGGAACGAACTAACCTGTAAGGATTATAGTAGGGAAGGCGAATTGTCGACTTCGGTTCACTGGGAGAGTTTTGGGGAAGTGTAGGTGTGGTTTATCTGCACTAGTGTGACACATTCATGAGCACTGCTCGAGTATTTGGATCCGCACCAGGTCGAATTAAGAAAGACATAGGAGTTCAGAAGCGTGCAGCTACATTTGTTACTGGTGGGTTCGAACATATTACAGAGATGCTTCGAGAACTACAATTGGAATGCTGGCGCGAAGATGACATTCTTTTCGAGAAACACTACTGAGAAAATTTAGAGAACCAGCATTTGAAGCTGACTGCATTTTGATTCTGCTGCCACGGGCGTACATTTCGCCTAAGGACCAAGAAGATGCCGCGCGCAATTAGCCGCGCGGTCTAGGCGCTGGAGTCATGGACTGTACGGCTGGTCCCAGCGGAGGTTCGAGTCGTCCCTCGGGCATGGGTGTGTGTGTTTGTCCTTAGGATAATTTAGGTTAAGTAGTGTGTAAGCGTAGGGACTGATTACCTTAGCAGTTAAGTCCCATAAGATTTCACACGCACTTGAACCAAGAAGATAAACAGAAATTAGTGTTAGTATAGAGCCATATAGGTTGCCGTTTTTTTCCTCGATCCGAGTGAAACAGGAATCGTAGTAGTACAGGGTATTCTCCGCAATACACAGTGCGACCGTTGTCGCCGAGCGGGTCTAGGCGCTTCAGTCTGGAACCGCGCTGCTCCTGCGGTCGCATGTTCGAATCCTGCCTCGAACATGGATGTGTGTGATGTCCTTAGGTTAGTTAGGTTTAAGTAGTTCTAAGTTCTAGGGGACTGATGACCTCAGATGTTACGTCCCATAGTGCTCAGAGCCATTTGAACCATTTTGAATACCGTGAGATGACCTGCGGAGTGTATGTGTAGACGTGAAATGTCACCGCCTACTGCATAGTCCACCAGAAGCCCTATCGCTCGTGGCAGTGTTTTCTCCCCCTCGGCTTCTCGTGACACTTTGTTCCCTCTTCTATGTACCGCTGCTCTTGAATAGCACCTGCCTTCTATCTCCCAGATGGAACAATATTAATGGGTGATACCACCCCGACGTATGAACAGCATCGCAGAGAGCATCGCCGGCCGAGGTGGTCGAGCGGTTCTAGGCGCTACAAGCTGGAACCGCGCGACCGCTACGGTCGCAGGTTCGAATCCTGCCTCGGGCATGGATGTGTGTGATGTCCTTAGGTTAGTTAGGTTTAAGTAGTTGTAAGTCCTAGGGGACTGATGACCACAGAAATTAAGTCCCATAGTGGTCAGAGCCATTTGAATCGTTTTGAGCAGACAGCATCCTGTGAATCCAGTTTGTTACTGTTTGGGAGAAGTGTCTATAGAACTTTTTGTGATCATCAACAGGCGAAAGTGGGCGTGGAAAGGGTCCATTTGCTTTTTCTTTTTTGTTTTTGTTTTTCTTCGTATTTGTGTAAAATGTGGGAATGCTGATCTAGCGGTCGCGGATGTTCGTGGTTCAGAACTGGGATGGCCCCAAGCTCACACAGTCTATTACAAAATGAGTACCGGCGATCTTTCCTGCGAGTGTAAGGCAGTCGGGGCGATGAGCACGAAATGTGCGTCGTTAGGTCGCCTCGTGAACAACGTAACAGAGATTGTCGTTAGTCAGTAATCAAAACAGAAGACATATTTGCAACCAAGAACTGCTGTGGTACAAAACAAAGCCGATATCGTCATTTGGTGATACTTACGTAACATTATATTTAGTGCTGGCTGTAAACTTATTCTTTCACTGGTTACATTTTATTTCTGATATATAACGGTTTTATGTTTATGTAGTTTATATAGCCATTTAGTGGTACTTATGAAACATTTTATTCAGTAAACTTTACTTGCACTACTTATACCCGAAAAATGATAATCTGGAATTATATCACACGGAAAAAATATTTTATTTTGTTATTTGTTATCTGACGTCTAACTTGAAATTAAAACAATCCGTAGTTGCTTTCAGGCTGATTGGGTCGCCATGGCAAAGGTCTAGTCTGCGAATGTTTGTTTCACATACAACTTGAAACGCTCTACCTGCAGTAATCGCTCCTAGATATCTGATGACGGATAATTTCCGGCACGTGTCACGTGAGGAATCAAGTCCTTCTTTGCCTGATGTTTGACTTTTACGATTGCGACCCAGGCAGCCTGAATGGAGAACTACTAATTATTATAATAATGGTCTCCTGCTGCATTACTTTATGTCACACTTATACGAGGGTCGTTCCGAAAGCAAAGCGTCCAATTTTTTCGTGGTGACTTCGGATGTCCGCGCCAGATGTCGTTGGTGTAGTGCTAATGCTTGAACTTCCCCTTTCATTTGCAGATGGTTCCGTTGTTCTGCGGTAGTTGGCACCAGCAGAAGGGTGTTCCAGAATGGATTCTTATATGGACCCGGGTGTAAAATAGCGATGTGTGATTGAATACCTCACTGCTGAAGAAATTGCGCCGACTGAAATCCATCGTCGCTATCTACGAGGGCAGTTCAATAAGTAATGCAACACATTTTTTTTCTCGGCCAATTTTGGTTGAAAAAGCCGGAAATTTCTTGTGGAATATTTTCAAACATTCCCGCTTCATCTCGTATAGTTTCATTGACTTCCGACAGGTGGCAGCGCTGTACGGAGCTGTTAAAATGGCGTCTGTAATGGATGTGCGTTGCAAGCAACGGGCAGTGATCGAGTTTCTTTTGGCGGAAAACCAGGGCATCTCAGATATTCATAGGCGCTTGCAGAATGTCTACGGTGATCTGGTAGTGGACAAAAGCACGGTGAGTCGTTGGGCAGAGCGTGTGTCATCATCGCCGCAAGGTCAAGCAAGACTGTCTGATCTCCCGCGTGCGGGCCGGCCGTGCACAGCTGTGACTCCTGCAATGGTGGAGTGTGCGAACACACTCGTTCGAGATGATCGACGGATCACCATCGAACAACTCAGTGCTCAACTTGACATCTCTGTTGGTAGTGCTGTCACAATTGTTCACCAGTTGGGATATTCAAAGATTTGTTCCCGCTGGGTCCCTCGTTGTCTAACCGAACACCATAAAGAGCAAAGGAGAACCATCTGTGCGGAATTGCTTGCTCGTCATGTGGCTGAGGGTGACAATTTCTTGTCAAAGATTGTTGCAGGCGATGAAACATGGGTTCATCACTTCGAAACAAAACGGCAATCAATGGAGTGGCGCCACACCCACTCCCCTACCAAGAAAAAGTTTAAAGCCATACCCTCAGCCGGTAAAGCCATGGTTACAGTCTTCTGGGACGCTGAAGGGGCTATTCTGTTCGATGTCCTTCCCCATGGTCAAACGATCAACTCTGAAGTGTATTGTGCTACTCTCCAGAAATTGAAGAAACGACTTCAGCGTGTTCGTAGGCACAAAAATCTGAACGAACTTCTCCTTCTTCATGACAACGCAAGACCTCACACAAGTCTTCGCACCCGAGAGGAGCTCACAAAACTTCAGTGGACTGTTCTTCCTCATGCACCCTACAGCCCCGATCTCGCACCGTCGGATTTCCATATGTTTGGCCCAATGAAGGACGCAATCCGTGGGAGGAACTACGCGGATGATGAAGAAGTTATTGATGCAGTACGGCGTTGGCTCCGACATCGACCAGTGGAATGGTACCGTGCAGGCATACAGGCCCTCATTTCAAGGTGGCGTAAGGCCGTAGCATTGAATGGAGATTACGTTGAAAAATAGTGTTGTGTAGCTAAAAGATTGGGGAATAACCTGGTGTATTTCAATGCTGAATAAAACAACCCGTGTTTCAGAAAAAAAATGTGTTGCATTACTTATTGAACTGCCCTCGTAAAGGTGTACTGAGACGATATAATAGACGTGAGAAACGTGAGGCGATGAGTACGGCACTTTCAATATATTGAAAATGGTGGGCATGACAAGCCACGACCCGGCCGACCCCGCACGGCCGTCATCCCTCGCAATGAAGAGCGTCTTGATCAACTCATTCCTGCTGATGGGCGTAGAACGACCGGAGAATTGGGTGCAAAGCTGAATGTCGCCTGTAATGCCTTGGAAACAATATGTGGGAACATCACGATTATCGCAAAGTCTGGTGCGAGATGGATCGCACGGACGCTACCATCGCCCGAAAATGAGACGGAGGGGGGGTCACCACTACGAGCCGGAATCCAAACGACAGCCCATGAAATGGCGATATGCGAATTCTTTGTCAAAGAAGAAATTCAAGACACAGCCGTCTGTACTGGCAAAGTGATGTGCACAGTGTCCTGGGATAGCCAGAGTGTAGTTCTTTTGGCTGTGCTGGAGAATGGAGAAACTGTAAATTCATCACGCTACAAGACGACACTGATTTAGCTGAAAGCCCGTATTTCCAGGGTAAGGGCAAAGAAGAAGTCCAAGTTTCACCTGCAACATGATAATACCGGGCCACACAACAGTTTTGCGACTACGCAGCTCGTTGCAAAATTCAGATGGACTGACTTACCATATTCACTATACAGTCCCGATTTAGTGCCTTGAGACTTCCGTCTGTTTGGGCCTCTGAAAGAGGGACTAAGTGGCCAACAATTTGAAGACTTGGATGCTGTTGTCAAAGCTATAAGGCAGTGGTTGGCCTCAGCTGGTTCCGATTTTTACAAGCACGGCATGCACGCTCTGGTTCATCGTTGGCAAAAGTGCATAACGAATGGTGGTGACTATGTAGAAAAAAATACAGTCTGCAGCTGTGCTGTTGTGATTTATGAATCTCCCGTAGTTTCCATGAAAAAAAATATTAGGCGTTACTTTCGGAAAGACTCTCGTATTATAGAAATTTTACGTTCTCGAAAATCTTGAAATCCCTGGGCCCGATATCTTGCCAATATAAACGTCGGTAACAGGCAAAAATGGTCGAGATTCTCGGTTTCCGGAATGGATGAACTGTCCATATACTCGTCCGTAATTAGCTTCGTACGGAACCCTTAGTGTGCGAATCCTACTTGAACCGGCCATTTCGAATCATGGACCATCTGGGTAGTTCGATGTTGCCGGGCACGAATCCTGTGTTAATCTTTTCATCTTAACTACGTGTTACATGTACTCCACGCCTCGTCTTCCTCTACAGTTTTTACTCTCTGCAGCTCTCTCTGAAGTACCACAGAGGCTATACCCTGATGTCTTAATGCAAATCCTATCGAACTCTCCCTTCTTCTTGTCAGTGATTTCCGTATGTTCCTGTCTTCGCCGGTCTACAGAGAACCTCCTCTTACCATACCTTATGAGTCCACCTAATTTTCAACAAACACTTTTCCGTTTTTCCCACAGTCCGTGGTTCATTACCATACAATGATGTGCTGCGAATGCACGTTATCAGATGTTTCATCTTGAAACTGAGGCCTGTATTTGATACCTTTAGACATCTTTTGGCCAGGAATGCTCTCTTTGCCTGCTTTTTGCATACTCCCTGGCTTGTCCATCAAATGTTACTTGGGTTCCAATGTAACAGAATACTTTAACTTCCTCGTGATCGTCCATCGAAAATTTCAGTTGTGCTACTGCTCATTACTTTCGTCTTTCTTCAGTTTACTTTCGATCCATATTCTACATTCAGCTGGCTGTGCCTTCTGTTCAACAAAAAAAAAAGAAGGTTCAAACGGCTCTGAGCACTATGGGACTAAACATCTGAGGTCATCAGTCCCCTAGACTTAGAACTACTTAAACCTAACTAACCTAAGGACATCACACACATCCATGCCCGAGGCAGGATTCGAACCTGCGACCGTTGCAGCAGCGCGGTTCCGGACTAAAGCGCCTAGAACCGCTCGGCCACAGCGGCAGGCTCTCTTCAACAAGTCTTGTAATTATTCTTCTCTTTCACTGAGAATAGCAATGTCATCAGCGAGTCTTATTATTGCTATTCTTTCGTTCTAAATTTTAATCCCGCTCTTAAACCTTTCTGAGTTTTACTGACTGAATATCATTAGTCTGTAGTGGAACAGAATGAGAGGATTTATGGATGACAGTCGATTTCAGAGCTAGCTGGTATTTGGTGTAGGTCAAATACGTTAAATTACCCTGCTCCAGTAACAATACAGTCAAGGCTGCAGCAACACGGCTGAAATACCAGTTATTTTAGTAATTTAAGTGTTTTGTGTGATGACGGGGTAGTGTACCGAGAAGAATAATGAAACGGGAAACGCTGTCACTTTTTCTTCTGTCCTCTTTCTAAGCTACACGGCGGAAGTAGCAGTGCCTGTGTTAAGTCTTTCGTTTCTCTTGCCTAATTGGTTGAAGGAGCAATCATCAGTTTCCTTCAGAATGCTGTGCACTTACGGTACGGCAACTGCTGGGGAGTGTATACACATCCACGACTAACATGAGTAGTTAAACACGGTCACAACACAGGTAAAGAGAAAAGTACGTAATAGCGCCTCAGGTAAAGCAAGTTCCTAAAACTTTGGCTCATTGTTTGCCTACAGACACAAAAGAACGTGCAGCTGACACCACTGGGAATGTTGACACAAGATGTGGGTCGTGGGGGAACACCCATCAGCGTTAAACCCCACTGCCTGATGTGGAAACTGGTGCCCCGCTCTCTGGGGATCTGCCTTATCGTCGAGGGCTCTTACAGTATCGGTGGGGAACTACGCTAGCCGTCCTAAATACGGAAATAAGGTGACAAGGGGGTCACATGCTCTGCAGCAACTTTCTAGGAGGAAAACTGTATAACACAACACAGGAGCTCTTGCCAGCAAGTGATCATACAGATACAAATTTCGCAAAAAGCAGCCATCCTCTACTTCATTCCTTGCTTCTCAATGATCATTGGTTTACAAGTCTAAAGTATCGATCTGACGATGGTACTAGCCGAAACTACGTAATAAACAAAGTAATACATCAACCGATCTAGAATATTTTATTCGCGAAACATTCACAATGGTTGCAGGCTCATTCAGGAAACTTATTTTCTTTATTACTGCTATACATTGTAACTAAACCAAAAGAAGTGAGCTAAGTGTGTTGTATTATCGTGAGAGCGTCTTTCCAGACGGTATTGATGTAGAGGTTTACTATGTCAACGGAGGCAAATGCTGCCGTATATGGCACTATTAGATTCTCAATGTTGTTCAGACCGCTCGAGAAATTAATTTCCTTGACATGACTATCTCCACTCACAATAACAAGCATACCTTCCAAATATACAGAAAATCCGCTACCAGTAAGGTTGCCGTTAACAATACCTCATACCACCTGAACCAACATAAAACCTGTTTATTTGGGTCATTTGTAAACCGTATGCTCTGTATCCCTATCTACGAAGAAGATGCATGTAAAGAAATGAACGTACTTAAATCGATATCCAAAAATAATGGTTATAACACCTCCTTGATAAACACTCTAGTTGAAAAAAATCCAAAGTAAACTTAAACAACCACCACCATTACAGGCTAAGAAGGAAATGCCAAAATTCAAAACGTCTTCCATTCGTTGGCAAAGTATCACATAAACTTGCAATTTTTTTCAGATTACACAACATAAAATATCCTTACATACTAACAATAAACTACAACATAGAATTGTTCACTATAATAAATCCATTGGAAAACGGCATAAAATTCTGATAAAACTCACATGCTCCTGTCCCTGCTTTTACATAGGTCAAGCAGGGAGAAATGTTGCAACACGCTACAAAGAACATACGGAAACCCTTCGACTCCAGGACTTAAATAAGTACTGCTTTGCGTCACATATTGCTCATCACGAACAAGCTGTTGCTGATGTCAATGATAATCTTTCTGTGGTGCACATTGCTGAGTAAGGAATACAGATACACCTCCTTGAACAATTAGATGTTTACATTCACAACTAAAATCACCTCAAAAACTCCTAAATGAACAAAGTGAATCAACACGGAACTTTTTCTTCTAGGATTTCCAAGACGTCCTGGCACAAAGCAACAAAAATGACAATAACAGCACATATTCATCTTCCTGCATAAATTTTGTTCTCCTTATCATGTAACAACTATGGCCTTCTGTAACTTATAAAAAATTTATAATTACACTGTAAATTTCCACTCTATTTGTTTACCTTTTGTATAGCTTTTAACTCGTATTACATTTATATTGCCAATATACACTACTGGCCTTAAAATTGCTACACCAAGAAGAAATGCAGATGGTAAACGGGTATTCATAGGACAAATATATTATTCTAGAACTGACATGTGATTACATTTGGGGTGCAATTTGGGTGCATAGATCCTGAGGAATCAGTACCCAGAACAACCAACTCTAGCCGTAATAATGGCCTTGATACGCCTGGGCATTGAGTCAAACAGAGCTTGGTTGACGTGTACAGGTACAGCTGCCCATGCAGCTTCAACACGATATCACAGTTCATCAAGAGTAGTGACTGGCGTATTGTGATGAGCCAGTTGCTCAGCCACCACTGACCAGACGTTTTCAATTGGTGAGAGATCGGGAGAATGTGCTAGCTAGGGCAGCAGTCGAACATTTTCTGTATCCAGAAAGAACGGTACAGGACCTACAACATGCGGTCGTGCATTACCCTGCTGAAATGTAGGGTTTCGCAGGGATCGAATGAAGGTTAGAGCCGCGGGTCGTAACACATCTGAAATGTAACGTCCACTGTTCAAAGTGCCTACAATGCGAACAAGAGGTGACCGAGACGTGTAACCATTGGCGCCCCATAGCATCACGCTGGGTGATACACCAGTATGGCGATGACGAATACACGGTTCCAATGTGCGTTCACCGCGATGTCGCCAAACACGGATGCGACCATCATGATGCTGTAAACAGAACCTGGATTCATTCGAAAAAATGACGTTTTGCCATTCGTGCACCCAGGTTTGTCGTTGAGTACACCATCGCAGGCGCTCCTGTATGCGATGCAGCGTCAAGGGTAACTGCAGCCATGGTCTCCGAGCTGACAGTCCATGCTGCTGTTCGTGCAGATGGTTATTGTCTTGCAAACGTCTCCATCTGTTGACTCAGGGATCGAGACGTGGCTGCACGATTCGTTACAGCCATGCGGATAAGATGCCTGTCATCTCGACTGCTTTTGGACACCATGGTTGTGGAGAGAAGCAGCGATCAGTATGATTAATCAATACGTGAGTGGGTGGTATCACCAGTTCCTGCTCCGTGCCATCGTCTGCACACGTCAGCTTTGGAGTATGGTCCGAAGATGATCCACATCTGTGTGAAACCAGTCATCACTTATATTTTTCTGAGCATCACTTGTGTTTTTATGCGATCAAGACCTGTATCACTGGACCTCCATCACTGGAGTATGGTCCGAAGATGAACCACATCAGGTTGAAACCAGTCACCACTTTTGAATAAAAGAAGGGTGTTTTTATATGGTCAAGACTGCTCTACGCAATATTTTATTACTAAATCTGGACGGTCGAACGTGGATTTCAACCGTAATACTCCCGAATGTGAATTCAGTGTGTTACTGGTATAAAGCGGATTACAAATGTTGGAGTAGGAGATTATTTAATGTCCTGCACATAGCACAACATGAACTCTGAAAATTAGAGACATCCGTCTGTAAATGCAAGACAATGTATGCATGTAAATGCATAACGCGTAGTTCAATCACGATTAGCCTGCTGCAAGTGTCGATGGAGTGTAGTAACTGAGTAATAGAATGCTTTTAGTTTATGTCAGCCTGCCTAACCTTATTAGCGTAATTGCCAAGTTTGGTGGTGACGCATCGATGTTGCTATGTGTTAGTGCATTTGATTTTTCAGATTTTCGTGGTACGAACCGTTGCGCACTGCAGAGGCCAAAATTAAGAGATGGAGGCAATCTAAAGGGTTGTGCGTGAGGTACCACATCTGGGTTCACTCTACAAATACCTTCCGGCTTCTCTCACAGCAAGCTAAATAAGTGAGATACGCTGCACTAGACACATTGTTGTACTGCCAGTCGCTGTACTATCTGAAGTTGCCAGATCGAACGACCGAGTATTGCCGTCGCTGCACGTGGAAGCTGGGCAGGAAGGGCCCGTGATGTGAGTCCGTACGGCGCGCTCTCGGCAAGTAACCGCTAACAGCGGAAGACACGGTACGCTCCTTCATCGGGAGGCCTTGAGCCGCTTTTCCGAGGAATCCCGAGGGGGCGTGGCTGGCTGTGTGTTACTCACTGGCTGACCGTCGTACCGCGCGGCTGCTTCCTACCGCTTCCGCGAAGCTGAAACAACCCGATCTAGTCATCTCATCGTGACCAGCTGCACTGATTCAGACGCGTTCTTAATACTAAAATATGAACACCTCATACTTCACTATAAACAGCCTACATTTAATAAGAAGCAGGATCCCTTTACAAGCACAGTATGAAACATCCAGCGTTTTAGCCAGGAACGTCACGCTAATGTCGAAATACGCACACCGGAAGAAAATTTAGTCACGTCTAGTAGACATCACGCTAGTACCGTGTATCTACCCTTGATAATGGCCTCATTTCGGCAGGGAAGAGGTTCACAAGTTTATTCAGGTATATCGTATCCACATGAAGCCACTCATCTATGGCTACATCCCGCGGAGAGATATTAATTATTACGTTTCATCTGGTGTCCCAAATAGGAGGCCAGAGCCGGACAAAGTGGCTACTGGGGTTCAGGGAGCTATCGGGCGCCGACATCGCGCGGAAAATTCCTCATTTTATTCTCTCTGGAGGTCCTGGTCACTCCGTGAAGTCTAACTGCTCTGCTGCTGCGCCCCTCACAATTATAACAATTTTTGTGGATTTTAGTTGAGAGGCACCCACATCCCTTGCTCATACTGTGGCATCAAGCAGTCAGGCCTGCAAGATGAGTGGTCTGCCAAGCGAGTGGATTCATTCTTATTTATCGAGTAACATGAACTCTCGTACTCACAACTAAGTTACAAATTATCCTCCTATATGAATAATACGCAACGGAAACGCACTTCTGACTATCAGTAATTTACGGAACTCTAACTGTTCACTACGCCCTGGCAATACCACATTTTCATTTTTCTTTTATTTAACGGCTTTTATCAACACGTAGCCACCGCACTGAATATGAATGGCGCACACATTATAAATTCTGGATATCATGACAACATACAATTCGAAGGAAAAGGCCACCAATCTTTTTCTTTTCACTATCTTATTTATTCCGTTAAATTCTATAACCTAAACACACAAATTCTATAACCTACAACAATAACACATGAGAAATTCCGCCCAGTGGGCATGGCTTTACATTGGTGATTCTCTATCTTATGGTCTCGTAATTATTTAACGCTACAGTGCACTTTCTGGATAGGATGGTGGATCTTTTGCTATAACTCACACTTCGACTCTCACAATCATTATCACTAAACTTTCCTCCAGATCGAGCGGTACAGAAGGAACAAGCATAACCCACTACCTCTGAAACTACCTTGCTACTCTCCCATGCAAACCACACATACCCAAATTACATGACATACACCACACTACAACATGGAATACAACACAATAAATAGTCACAACACTATCACTTTCAGCTTTCCCACTTCAATTAGTATTTATCCCAGTTTCACACGACACTGCCCCACTTCGTAATTCTTCTTTCCTACTATGAACTCTTCCTGTGCAATGCAAGCCAATTGGCGTTGCTGGATAGACGGCTGACTCACCTTGCTTCTCTCACAGAGTATTATAGTTTGAATCAAGCGTCACACGGAAACATATCACGCAAAGTAATATTAAGAGCATATTCATCACAAACGCGAGTCCTCAACTGATACCATGGACGAGTACCTCTCTTTATCCTTTGTCTCATACACAGATTGAGACTCACACAGTACTCACCATGTGGAAGTACTCGTCTCTAATGTCAAGTCCTGCACACGCCATTCCTTAAATATTTCAACTTATAGTACACACGCTAGTAATTCAGCTTAACTTAAGCACACGGAAGTGTTTCAACTTATTGCTACACGTGGTTTCATTGTGACCGTTGGTCACTTCCGAAGATTACTACGATCCCATTAATATTACCTGCCTGACATTTAATTCTCCCCACAAAAGTTCCTGAAATAGAGAAATTATTATTTCAAACTACTCTTAAGTATTCCACATGCATACCATGTCTCCACTCTTTTGTCTTTACGGAGCACACCTAAGACAAGTCTTAACAGCACAAGATCCAGCGGCAGAGTGCTGAAACGTGGCCATTCTTCAGGTCCTCTCTCACCTCTGCCGAAGAGGGGGAGCACCTCGCTACCGTATTGGTCAGCCACATTTCAGGCGCTCAAAGCTCAGGCAAATTCCATCTCTTTGGTCCCACCAAAGGTGGCCAAAGGATCGTCTCAAAGATGATCATCTATTCACATTCACTATCTGCGGTTAGCAGACGACCGTACATTCATTCATTTCACAGATCTCACCAAACTGGATGTAGGGATTTATTTTGTGGGAGTGCACATGTGATCAATTAAATAAATAAATTGTTATTCTTTCCCACACTGGTATCCGGCTTCGCTGTATTAATTGAAATTGAGTTATTATTAGAAAAAATATATTGTTCTGACAAGAATAATGAAGTATGTTGTACCTATTTTCAATGTCGGACAGTACTGTACCCTTTCATAGTTATCCTGAAGTAAGGTAAGCGATCACTTTTTATTATTGAGAGGGAATACCACATACAACCCGCCAGGGTAGCCGAGAGCGCTAACGCGCTGCTTCCTGGACTCGGGTGGGCGCGCCGGCCCCGGATCGAATCCGCCCGGCGGATTAACGACGACGGCCGATGTGCCGGCCAGCCTGCATGTAGGCGGTTTTCGAAATCCCGCTAGGTGAATACCGGGCTGGTCCCATGTTCCGCCTCAATTACACGGATCGCAGACATCTGAACACATTCGCACTATTCCGTGGATTACACTCGATGCAGACAGTTGGGGTACACTGATTCCCTCCCGGGGGGTACGGGGTGGCGGCAGGAAGGGCATCTGGCCACCCCTTAACCATTCACATGGCGAATCCGATTAACGATGGCTGACCCTGCGTAACTGCGGGACAATGCTCAAGCGATAGAATAGATAGGGAATACCACTTACGTTCTTTTTTAACGAAGAAAGTGCCATATCTTGACTTCAGAACTCTTTAGTTACTGGAAGTTCGGTCATGCCAATAGAGGTCATACAGCTTTTGATTAAAGGAATCAATGCGGACAAAGTGACCTTTTCGGCGGTGGCTTCTGGTAAGTTTGTGTAGCGTGATACTTACAGCAAGTCCTTATAGCGGTGGCCTGGAGTAGCAAAAAAAGAAAGATACGTATTGTAAAAGAAAAGTTTGAAGAACTTCTATTTAATATCTAGAAATAATAGAACCTAGAACATAAAATAAATAAATCGGAATCAAAAGGTAAACAAGATCCTGAAATACCGTTGCAAAGACGAGGGTTGTACTACCTAGCATATAGCCTAAAACGGAAATAGAAGGAGAAGAGGAAGATAAAGACGTTCAAATTCACAGATAAGCGTTTGGCTGTTATTATTCGATACATTAAAGTGGATGACGAAAACTCAGCAACGTGCCTCAAGGAAGACCAGTAATATTCTCAGTAAACATAAATGAATTATCAGATAGGTTTAGCGCACTGTGCGATAGAACACTGAAGGTGAAATATCGTCGTTACAAGATCGAATTGCAGAAAGGCTTTGACCTTTTAACTTAGCACATTGTTTGGTAGCTCTTTTTAAATGTGAATAAATGGAGGATAATGACCAACTGCATTTTTTACCATTTGATCTCGAGAAAGCATATGGCCATGTATGGCATTCCATCTTCTCTTTAGGTTCTAGAGCTGTGCACTTCCAATTGATTATGTTCTTTTTACTGCATCCTTTCTATCCAACTGCCTGTCGTACGTCACCTCCAACAACACCACCTCCGATATCTTCCGTTCCACTGCAGGTGTGCCTAAAGGGTCTGTCTCCTCTACAGTCCTGTATGTCCTGTGTAAAGGTGATATGCCTAAGCCACCTCCTCCAGTATGACGATGACACCGCTTTCCTAGTCTGTACCCTATCCTCCAGAAATCCACACGGTCCCTTTCAGGTCCCTTCGATTGCATCGTACAGCGCAAGTAGAGGAGCTCTTGGCAAGAGAAGATATTCGGCGAATTGGCTTGCGTGTCAGTTCACCCATTTAAAACTCATCAAGCACATGTGGGCTGCATTAGGAGCCAACGACTACGTAGCATGCTAAAAGCATTCAACAGCCAATAACACAGAAATACTTCTTTATTTAAAACAACCTGTTTCGACAGACTTTGCTGTCATATTCAGGTCTTAAAAAATCTTTTTCTTATGAAACGTGGTTCATTTTATGTTCGATTTCACGTCAGGTTGAACTGTGGATAAAAATAGACATATTTGAAAGGTTTGTCATAACTAAAATATTTAAAAACGTGAAGCAATTTGTCAAATGGCCATATATGCCTACTGGGAATTCAATTATGTCTACTGGGGATATTAGCTGTCTTCCTTGCAGCATGCTGCTGATTATTCACCATCCACTATAATGTGTTGGGTTCTAGTAGTCAATGCCTTACCTGTGAATAGGCTCCGAATGATTGTCTTCTTCCTCCTCTTCTTTTTCTCTTTCTGTTTCAGACTGTTTACTGGGCAGTACAGCTCTAGTCTTTTCCTCAGTCTTTCAGAGTCTTGGCCGGCCGGTGTGACCGAGCGTTTCTAGGCGCTTCAGTCTAGAACTGCGAGACCTCTACGGTCGCGGGTTCGAATCCTGCCTCGGGCATGGATGTGTGTGATGTTCTTAGGTTAGTTAGGTTTAAGTAGTTCTAAGTTCTAGGGGACTGATGACCTAAGATGTTAAGTCCCATAGTGCTGAGAGCAATTTGAACCATTTCAGGGTCTTGTCTTCTTTTTGGATTCAATTTATTTATTTTATTTTATCTTTCAGGATCTATTCTTCTAACTTTTCTTTCGCAGTCCATACTTTTAGACGGTGTATTGAAAGGAGTATATACGGTGAAACTTACCAGAAGAAAACGAAGGTAATGGTATGTAGACTAATTAAATGAGGCTACGCCAAGGAAATTAGATTAGGAAATGAGACACGAAAAGTAGTAGATGATTTGGCTATTTGGGCAATAAAATAACTGATCATGGCCAAAATATCGAAGTTATAAAATGTAAACCGTCAATGGCAAGAAAAACGTTTCTGAGAAGAGAAGTTTGTTAATATCGAGTATAAATTTAAGTGTTAATAAATGGCCATATATGGATAAGGCAATCTGCATAAGATGGAGAGGTGGTACACCACTCTCTCAATTTAACCTTGTAATTCGGATTAACGTTAATATTTTAGGTAATGATCTCAGTCTTCTCCAGTATTACATTTGCTATATGTGGTTAATGACTTTTCACATGAGGTAATTATGAGCAGAATGTTCTTATAACTGCTTGTGTAATGTCTAGAGAACTTGTATACGAGGGACCGTAGTGGAGGTTATGGAGAGCAAGAGAAGACATGAATTGCGAGCCATAAATGCTGAGTGCAGCAAGCAGGCTGTGTGAGTGATTTTGGGAAGTAGCACTGAGTGGATTGTTCCTGCAGACGGATTTCTGGCTGAAAGCCTCTCCTCCTTCCAAATAGGGTCACAGAGACGGGGGCATCGGTTCGCAAAAATCTTTACCTAGGCCAGGCAGCAGTCCATTGCAAAGGCGGCCTGTTGGCGGAAGTAGGTGGAGTAAACCAATTAAGAGAGACTGCTTTAAACTGAGCCTTTGCGCAAACGGTGGGAAGATCATAAAACTCTGTGCATTTTAATGTTAAAAGCTGAGACAATACGGACAGAGTGGCTGATACATGCATTCAGTAGTGGCAAGGCTGTAACTGCCCTGATGACGGGAAGTCACCAGGTTCTTTTAGCGAACGACAAAAACATATATTTCGCGGGCATGACTCTCTGTGAAGCTTGTCTTCTTTCAGAAACTGGAAATGATCGGCCTGGAAAGATTAAATCTTTCAATAAACGAGGGACTGTGGTCTTGTCTAGTTACATGTTTTTTGCCAAAACATGGTCATGCTTACAGTGCGAACGACGCCTCCCTAGTGCAAAATCCTCATTTTTCGGACAAGAGATTGGCTTCTCTCAGAATATTCAAAGTGGAATCTTGTTCCCCCAGCATGGAAACCCCGGTGCTGTGTCTGGATTGCTACCAGGCAAACGGAATAGTTAAGAGGGGAGACTCAATAAGTGGGATAGTTCGACTGGTTTGTGCAATGTTGTGGCGGTTTCGTTTTTGCTAATTAGGCTCCCATACCGATGCTTGGTGGAAAGTGGTTGTGATTTTTTGCTTTCTGTGTTTTCTGGTCCTCCACTGGTGGAGAAATCCAGGTCTTTCCCTAGTGGGTCGGACTTGTGCTCTGTATCTTGTGGTGGACTAAGAGCCAGTGCCAGTTTCCAACATTACTGACAGTAGAACTGCACATCATCTCGGAGATAACGCATGCCACGAGGAAGAACTTATTCGTCCTGAGTTGGCCGAGTGATGTTTGACAATCCCAGCATGCACCATCGTGCCTGTGAGTCAAATTGATTTGGCCAGACCAGCAAACGGATACAGCTCACACTGAAATCTGCCGGGATTTCAGGGCAGTGATGGGGAAGTTTCCCGCGTTCTAGTAATCAGAACGCGTAGTTTGGACATTTTCGTGGACGTGGAAGAGCATTACAGCCGCCGTAGCGCACAGCTTCTCGCCCGCAGCGCGCCGTTTTCTGCTGCCACCGGAGTCAAGGTGAAAGGGTAAAATACTGCTGCACAGGCCAAGGTTTGTTCCCTGTCCTCAGGTGAACCACAATTTGTGGTTATTTGGTCGTAGTTGATTCCATGTGAATAGAGTTGGGCCTCACAGCGGATTCATGTAAGCGGTCAGATTGCGTTGTAAAAGGGATTAATTCTGGGGAGAATCTGTATAGCTTCCACCCCAATGTACGCTTTGCCAATCGAACACTATTCCTTTTCAGATTTGTGTTTGTCATTTTTGTTCAAATGGTTCAAAAGGCTCTGAGCGCTATGGGACTTAACATCTGAGGTCATCATTCCCCTAGAACTTAGAACTACTTTAACCTAACTAACCTAAGGACATCACACACATCCATGCCCGAGGCAGGATTCGAACCTGCGACCGTAGCGGTCGCGCGGTTCCAGACTGAAGCGCCTAGAACCGCTCGGCCACAAAGGCCGGCTGCCATTTTTGTGTAATATTTATCAACTAGTTGTAAGTATAAAAGGTTTAATAAAATTTGTCTTTATTTTGTAAACTTAACTGTTCTCATTCATACTCCCTCAACTATTCATTGATTTTATTTTATTGTGGTGATGCATAGGCATACCACTAATATAATCAATTAATTCGATTATTAATTTGAGTTCTGAAAGTGACCATAGGTATAGGCAACAAAAGCGCCAGAGCAAATTCACTAATTCATATATAGAAATTAAGGGTGTAGTTCACGATTTGAAAATTTTTGAGAAGATTATACTTCTCTGTATGTAAAAATAATAACATTCAGCATCACTCAGATATACATTTATGAGCGACGACTTGCAGGGTCCTTCATGTTTTTAAATATTTTAGTTCTGACAAAGCTTTTATAACGTGCTGACGTTTATCCACATGACGGCGTGAGGTACAACGTAAAATGAACAAATTTCATTAAAAAAAAAGATTATTTAAGGTCTGAAGATGACAGCAAAGTCTGACGAAACCGGTTATTTTAAATAAAGAAATATCTATGCGATCTTGGCTGTTGGATGTTTTTAGCAAGGAAAACCTCTCCTTCGGTCTTCTCAAAATGAGAAAATTCTACCATGAACCATCCCCCGATATCTTAAGACATCTCTTATTACGCCGTTCCATCTTCTAGTCAGTATTTCCACATATTCCTTTATTCGCCAGTCTGCAAAGGGCCTCCGTATTTCTTATTCCGTCAGTTCACAGAATGCTTTATTTCTTTTCCGGTTTTCACCAGCTCCATGAGTAAGTTCGGTACATTGTTGTAGTCTAGGCTACATTCTCCGATATTTTTTTCTCAAGTTTGATACTACACATTTATTAGGCAAGGACGGTCCGCTTCATGTATCATGTTTGTTTCGACTAGTATGTACTAATTTACTTCAACGATGCCAGAATTCGTTCACTTCGCCTCCTACATGGTCTCCTATTTTGATGCTAATCTGAATCCTGCAACTCTTTGATAATTTCGTCTTTCCTTGGCTTACTCTTAATCCATAATCTGTGTCTACTAGACTGTTCGTCCCAATCAACAGTGATAATTGTTTCTCACTTTGACAGAGGACAGTAATGTCATCAGTGAATCTCATCACTGATTTTTAATGAGAGTTCTGCACCTCTCTTTCCATCATTGCTTCTTCGAAGTCGTAGAAACCTTATCACCTTCTGGGACAAACGAAATTCACTCTTTAAATGATTTCTATCGGTAACGCTAGTCGCGCTGGTGGTGGAATGACCCCGCCCCCCCTCTCGATCATGCGAATTCCTTATCAATCTTGCCGGCCAGCGTGTCAGCACGTTTCCGTGATGAAATGAAATGAAATGTCGTGTGACGAGGGCCTCCCGTCGGGTAGACCGTTCGCCTGGTGCAAGTCTTCCGATTTGACGCCACTTCGGCGACTTGCGCGCGTGATGGTCACACACTCTATTAAGAACCATGTCCCGCCTTTTGTAACGTCCAGTGGTCCGTCATCGATCTTGGTGACTTCTGTGTAATTATTGTCTTTGAATAAGTCAGTGCTTTTCGTCTCACTGCGTATTTCTTTCTGCTCCTGTACTACAATGTAGCAGTTCTTTCGATGTATGGCCCAAGTTTCACTGAGCTATGTTACCTGACAGTGACACATCATGCGAAAATTATTTCCGTCCTTGAGTTTTGTACACCAGGGCAGGTCCGCAGCTCCGCAGTTTTTTTATATATATATATATATATATATATATATATATATATATATATATATATATATATATATATAAAAGATTACAGAAACATAATGGACATCACTTCTCGTAATGCAGGACACCGAAAACCTTTCAACTTTACTCCACAGATCCCTGCGCAACTCATGTAGTAATTCACAGGTGTTAACTTATCTCTGGGAAAGGGACGTTCTTATTGGAACTTTCCTAGGTGGTTGCCCATCTTCTGTAAATTGAAGATATCATTTTGGGGCTGCTGCGTCTAGCTGGTATTCTTTACTTCACGGAGTCCAGAAAAACCCCAGTGATGTCATGGGAAATATTCTATCTCCTAGACACGTGGAATCTTCTGTGAAAGCATTGTGTGAATTCTGGGAATCATCCTGCCGGCTGAACTATCCACAGCTTAGGGAAACTCCGAACTTCACTTAGTGGACGCCGATAAGGACACAGCCCTCGCTGTTTGGTGGGCGGGCTTGTTCACGCAAGGAGCAAGAACAATACGTTCAGGGACTGTTCGAGAACGTTTTTCACACGAGCGACATATCGCTTGGCGCCTGCTGCCTTCCATCCCTTTTCCCTTGACACTTTCACATGCGTCAGTTTTCATTACTAACTGTAATACGCACTGCATACAAATCTTGAGTTTGGGGGCCGCTGAAGCCCTTCTCAGCTTGACACTGCAAGCGGCCGATACTAACTGTGAAGCGTGCGGTATAGAAATCTTAAGGTTGTGGCACTTCTGGCGCTATTATCAGCTTGACGCCCCAAGCGGCGGCTTGCGTCGCTTGGGCTGTAAACAGGCCCTGGGTATGTTAAACACTGTACCCATTCACAACATGAAGTGACAATTGCAGAAGCGAGTGTTTCAATTGAATGGATATACGACGTGTTCAAAAACTCTCCGCGGTGCTGTATGATTGTTAGCCGCGCGTGCCGTATGTTTGTTCGCCTGCCTGGGTTACTTCCCTTCAAGTGGGGCAAACTTTCCACATTTAATGTGAAAATTTGTGAGTAAAAATTAATATTCAATAAATTAATAACTTGTATTTCACTGAGTTTCATTTCGGTGTATTCACTGCGGCATACGGCAAGCGCGGCTAACAAATGGTTCAAATGGTTCAAACGGCTCTGAGCACTATGAGACTTAACATCTGTGGTTATCAGTCCCCTAGAACTTAGAACTACTTAAACCTAACTAACCTAAGGACATCACACACATCCATCCCCGAGGCAGGATTCGAACCTGCGGCCGTAGCAGTCGCGCGGTTCCGGACTGAGCGCCTAGAACCGCTAGACCACCGCGGCCGGCGCGCGGCTAACAATCATACGGCACTTCGGAGAGATTTTTTGAACAGCCCGTATGATCCATCTGTATACACTCTGTTTTACAGCGAAACAATAGCTCGAAAAGCTTATTTCGGAGGTGAAGAAGCGTAGGCAACTGCGGATACGTGGCAACAAATAAAACACAAAAACACTGTACTCGTCTCTTAAATACTTTGTTTATACAGTGGGAACATTAATTTTGAATTTTTTTCTTTTTTCGTAGCGTAACGAAGTATCTGCCCAGGAATGCAGTATTAATAAAGAATAAATCAGTTTCATTTTGACGTGACCACATACTCGTAGAAAGGCATAAATTTTAAGTTGCAACATTCTCACTGAAAACTCTTTCCAGTTTTATACAAGCTGAAAGCTACGACCTTTGTGCTTTTGTTTCCTTCCTGGAATAGCATTCTCGTCGTTTGCTGGTGGAGGAAATCACTTTTCGAGTTTGACGTCAGCGCTGAAATTCTCTGAATTATCAGAACACGGAGTGGCGTGGACACAGTGAAATAATGTACCGCCTGATCGCGCAACCATTTTTGGTCTATAGATAGACATTTCATGATGTCCATTGATCAACGCGTATAGATGTTTAATAAAGCCAGCTGAAGTGCTTGGCTGCTACGAATGTATTGGCAGGACTGACATTACATAGCACCAGGCTGTGACTTCGACAAACCTATTCAGTATACATCTTGAATAATAGCTGCTTGGCTGCTCTTGCAAGTAATTTATTTAACTACCGTTTTTGTAACTTAGAAGCCACACCATTAGTTTAGATCTGTTGAATTAGAAAAAGCATTCGCTACATTTGTTGTCTATTATAATTACAATCAATAACGAGAAATGGAGCAAATTACTTGCATGTTAAATCATGACAGGCCGGCCGCGGTGGTCTCGCGGTTCTAGGCGCGCAGTCCGGAACCGCGCGACTGCTACGGTCGCAGGTTCGAATCCTGCCTCGGGCATGGATGTGTGTGATGTCCTTAGGTTAGTTAGGTTTAAGTAGTTCTAAGTTCTAGGGGACTGATGACCACAGCTGTTAAGTCCCATAGTGCTCAGAGCCAAATCATGACATTAAACTTGCGACATCGACAGGACCAAGAATTCCTTGCCTATGAATAAATGACGCACTTAGCGGTTCGTGAGGTAAGCAGAAAACATGGTCTACGATTATGCAAGCGCGTCTAAGAAATTCCACAAAAACAGTAAGAATCATCAAGAAAAATCAGTCCAATTTAATGTGACATAAAAGCAGTCAAAAATTAAAAACATCTACCACGAACCCGGAAAGGACGACAGTAAGCCGCATAACCGGTTAACCATTAGACCGAGGGTCACAATCCATAAATACAGCAAATCCGATGCATAGAGATATATACAAGAGAGTGCACAGATAAGGACTAATGGTTAACCGGTTATGTTCGCTCGTTGTCCTTTCCGGATTCATGGCACGCTTGAGGAATGATCTTCCAGACGTCTTTCAAATAAATTTTTCTATAATGTCAGAGTTCAAAAACCTTCTAAAGTTTTGTTTACTTTGGAATCTCTTTCTAGCATCAACCATCTGTTACATTTTAACAATGTTTACGTTACCGATGGAAATCATTTAAAGAGTGAATGTCATTTGTCTCAGAAGCTGATAAGGTTTCTGCGACTTCAAAGAATTAATGATGGAAAGAAAGATCCGGAGCTCTGATTAAAAATCAATGATGAGATTCATTGATGACATTACTGTCCTCTGTTAAAAGTGGGAAACAATTAGGACTGTTGATTGGGACGAACAGTCTACTAGACACAGCTTATGGGTCAAGAGTAAGCCAAGGAAAGACGAAATTATCAAGGAGTTGCAGGAGTCAGATTAACATCAAAAAAGAAGACCATGTGGAGGCGAAGTGAATGAATTCTGGTATCGTGGAAGTAAATTAGTGCATAATAGTCGCAACAAATAGGATACAAGAAGCCGACCAGCATAGGCAAATTTGTCTCTCCTTGCCTAAATAGTTGCACAGTATCAAACTTCAGAAAAATAACCAATGACGGAAGGAGTGAGGAGCACATCAAGAGCAGACTAGCAGTGGCAAAATAGGCATTCCCGAACAAGAGAAGTCTATTAGTATCAAACATACCTTAATTTGAGGAGGAAATTCGTGAGAATGCACGTCTGGAGCACAGCATTGCACGGTAGTGTAACATGGACTATGGGAAAACCGGAACAGAAGAGAATCGAAGCATTTGAGATGTGGTGCTACAGACGAATGTTGAAAATTAGGTGGACTGATAAGGTAAGGAGCGAGGAGGCTCTGTGCAGAATCGGAGACGAAAGGAACATGTGGAAATACTGATGAGGACAGGATGATAGGACATCTGTTAAGACATGAGGGAATGACTTCCATGGTGCTAGAGGGAGCCGTAGAGGTAAAAACTGTAGAGGTTCAAATGGTTCAAATGGCTCTGAGCACTATGGGACTCAACTGCTGAGGTCATTAGTCCCCTAGAACTTAGAACCAGTTAAACCTAACTAACCTAAGGACATCACAAACATCCATGCCAGAGGCAGGATTCGAACCTGCGACCGTAGCGGTCTTGCGGTTCCAGACTGCAGCGCCTTTAACCGCACGGCCACTACGGCCGGCAACTGTAGAGGAAGACAGACATTGGAATACATCCAGCAAATAATTGAGGACGTAGGTTGCAAGTGCTACTCTCTCTGAGATGCAGAGGTTGGCACAGGAAAGGAATTCGTTGCGGGCTGCATACAAACCAATCAGAAGACTGATGACCCAAAAAAATTAAAAAAAAAATGTTCTCTACGCTACATTATAACAAGTCATTTGCGGCTATAAGATCGAAATCTGTGTAACAAGCCACTGATGATAACAGCTTCTTGTATCAAAATACTGAACATCCTGATGAAGTTCTGAAAGTTTCTCGGTAGATCCCGCAACACAGAGCAGGGTAAGCTGCTAAAGTAGCCGAAATCTTTGGACAACGTAGATTACAGTTTATTACTGGCGCCTGCGGAGCACCATGGGGGAACAGCTGGGAGTTAGGCAGTACAACGCCACGGCTGTTTCCGTTTGATAGCAACACTGGGTTTCCCTGAGCCCCAGCACTATCTCCCTGTGTTCACGAGGTTACTGCACGTCGTGATAATGTCGCCGTCTGCCACTCAGCTACAGTGGTAATAAAAAAAAAAAAACGTTGTGGGGACATTTACGTAATTTATCTAGTGGGTCGTGCTTAAACATTGCGCAGTTATAGAATTGGACATTTTAATGATGTAGCATTTATTAATCAAAATGCTGTGTCATACAAGACGAAATAATAAATCATTCTCTAGTTCAAACCTTGCAAAAATGTATCTTTACTAAACTACTCATTGTTGTTTTTATTTCGCATCCGTCGCTGAACAGGACTTTCTCTGCACAGTTCCGTGCTAATTTAACGTCGCCGAGTTAGACATCTTTGCTCTTGAAACCTTATTAGGTGTGTAGATCTTTGCTGCCGTGATGCATTCAACCTTAGATCATAGACACACGCAGACTGCGCACTCTCTGCTGAGTTAAGCTTTGAAGCCAACATCTAACAAGCAAAACTGTCCAAGGGATGCACATCGATTTTGAAGGCTCTGAATATATTGTAGCGTGGAGCACAATAAGAGAGATTTATTCTTTTATACGTGAAGGATTGTAACACCCCCTTGAAAAGAACGGAGTCTAATATTTCTGAATGATTACCGTTGAAACGGTAAGAGATATAAAAACGTACTTCAAATGAAAGTTACGTGGTTTTTCATGTACGTTGCAACAATGCACCCAGATTTGTCGAACGTATAGCATCGTTGATACCACGTTCAATCATACATGGTTCTCCGGAGACGCATTTGTCAGAAACGAGCAAGAAATATTCTATATCGCTGTATGCATGCCCGATATGTGCCCACTTCAACGCCAGTTATCATGTTGGGTTGTTTAATATGTCTTCCTTTTGAATTTTATGGAACGTAAAATATCTTGTATCGTATTGGTGTTTTCTTTTTGTTTCCAGATTGTACATTACTGTTGTTAACATTATTGCAAATCTGTGCGGTAATGAGGGAGCGCATAACTGTTTGGGTAAAAAAAACCCTGAACGCACTTTTTCAAACAACTTACGGGATTTCAGCCAGGTAATATTTACAGCAACCGCCGATATTTCGGCGGGAGTAGACTCCGCCATTTTCAAGGCACAAATTGCAACGAACAGGCGATGTACAAAAAAATTTAAAATTTCGGTTCTTGGAGTAATTCAGGAAAGATAATACACACACACTGACCACTAGTGCCACGAAAGATGACCAAAGTCAGACGTATCGATAGTGAAAGAGTACGAACTAGCAGGTGTGGTAACATTGACTCTGTCGCTCTGTTATTTGACAACGGACAGTGCAGGATTCCAAACACAGTTTAAACAACAACCTCCATGCCTGTTTACAAGGCTACTCGCTAATTTAATCTCAACACCTTCCTTAATAACACAGTCTCAATAGCTGGACGTGAATGCCAATATCTCGGTAGTGTTATATAACATATGATGACGAGTATCCAAACAATGTTCAGCAAAAGCAGATCTATTTGGATGCTGTAATCGTGTGTGCCGTTTGTGCTCAGCACATCGGTCCTCCACAGTCTTGATAATCTCACCAATGTATGCCATGCCACAGCTACAAGGAATTCGATATGCACCCGACTTACGAATCAAGATCATCCTTAACAGAACCCAAAAGCACTCTACTTTTAGATGGAGGGCGGAAAACACATTTCACATTGTATTTCTGTAAAATATGACCGATCTTGTAAGAAGCGCTTCCTGCGTAACAATGCAGTAGACTTAGGTGTCTACTCAGTATTGTCATCAGTCATCCGATGCACAGCTGGCTGATAGCGCAACACAAGCTCAATCCGTATTTCACTATAACCATTCTGACGAAATGTAGCTTCAAGATGGGCCAGCTCAAGTGGCAAAGTCTCAGTCTGTGCCCTGTGTAGGGAGAGTTTGAATACCCTTTTAGAATATCTGAATTCGATCGACCCGAACATTCGTTATATAATGAAAGTTGAAGAGGATATTTGCCATCCCTTTCTTGACGTTTTGGTTAGGAGGAAGGTTGATGGATCATTGTGACATGCAGTAATTATTACCTGGCTGAATTCGTGTAAGTTGTTTGAAAATTGTATACGCCTGGAGAAACTCAGGCCTGAATGCGCTTTGGTTTTGCACATCAAGCACATCGGACAACTGCAATTTCATGATAGGAGTCATTCTTTGAAATACCAGTTCTTCATGTATGACTGAATTTTCTATTAATGATGCTATACGTTTTGCTATTAGTCAAATGTCGAAATAAAACAAACATTATAAAGTGCTCGGGTGGGGGTAATTTTGAAGAAATGACTTTTTTAACAAATGTGGGCGCATCGTTTTGATGTACATTCAAGATCATATAACGTTTATTTGATTTTTTTATGTCTGTTACCGTTTCCACGGTATTCCTTCAGAAATATTAAAATCAATTTTTTTCAAGGGGGCGGGGGGTGTTTCGCCCGCTTAACGGCTGTAAGGGCACATATAAAAAATGTGTCTCTTATTTTGCTCTATGCTACAATATATACAAAGCTGATCAAAAGCAATCACTTGGGTAGGTTTACTTGTAAATCACATGACAGAGGGCAACAGCCGGATTTCTGTCATCAAGCACCACGCGAAATGGAGCCGTCACTTACAATCCTTCCGACTTATAGTTGAGATCAAGCACTGATGTTGTCCGCAGCTCGTGGTCGTGCGGTAGCGTTCTCGCTTCCCGCGCCCGGATTCCCGGGTTCGATTCCCGGCGGGGTCAGGGATTTTCTCTGCCTCGTGATGACTGGGTGTTGTGTGATGTCCTTAGGGTAGTTAGGTTTAAGTAGTTCTAAGTTCTAGGGGACTGTTGACCATAGATGTTAAGTCCGTTAGTGCTCAGAGCCATTTGAACCAAGCACTGATATTAACAATTGAACGGCTTGTTGTATTAGTAGCGAATGGTCGATTTCAGTTTATTGGGAGAATTTTGGAAAAGTGAGGTTCAACTTAAAGGAGACAGCATATGGATCCCTGTTGCGATCCATTCTTGAGTATCCCCAACTGGTCGGATTAAAGGGAGACCTCGATGCAATTCAGAGCATGATGCTAGATTTGTTACCATCGGATTCGGTCAACACGTGGATATTACGGAGATGCTTCGTGAACTCAAGCGGTAATTTCTGGGGGGAAGGCAACGTTCCTTTCGAGGAACACTATTGAGAAAATTTAGAGAACCCCCCTTTGAAGCTGACTGCATATCGATTCTACTGCCACAAACGTACATTTCTCGCAACAACCGCAACCGGAGGCACATAGACTCTAACCAGTTGTTTTTCCCTCGCTCTATTTGCGAGTGGTACAGGAAAGGAAACTAGTAGTGGTACAAGCTAAGCTCCGCCAAGCACGGTGGTTTGCGGAACATGTATGTGAATTAAGAACTATATGTAGATGTAGTATTCGCATTAGTAGTACAGTTAACCAAAGTCCTCAATAGTACGTATGACAAGTTTTATTAAGCTTTTCTAAGAAATAAAATCCATTTCTACCCATAATGTCAGGCTTTTTCACAAAATAAGCATTTACGTTTTATGACTCCTGTTTAAACCAGTATGAATACTGGAACAACATCAAGGTAAGAAGCATAATATGTTAGAAAACGCTGGTTAAAAAGAAAACTCGTGTAGTTTCTTACTTATTACTGTTTTAAAACATTTGTCATTCATAGAGTCTTGGATGTGAAGACCAACATATATCCTAACTAAAAAACAAGAAATATGTTCGAAATTTTTTTTATGTTCTTAAAACAGCTTTACCTGTGAAATGAGATAGTACTTTCTGGTAGCTTTCGAGGCACCATACGTTGCACAAGATTTCACCACTGTAATAAATAACTTGACTGAAAATACTATAATTAAGGTAAAAATAAGTTGAACAATACTCCAGCAGTCGCCTGCAAACGGATGCCGCCAACAGTCAGCTGACCAGATGTCGGTTTGAGGAAAATGACGTCACGCGCGGTTTATGATTATCATCTATGAGCTAAGCATTCAGTTGTCTGCAGGAAAGAGACCAATGAACATAGACCACGGTCTGTGCCAATGAAAATATCGTAATAGAGGCTCTCTGGAATAAGTGTTACTCACAACATACGTATTCTTTTGTTCGCCTTACTTGCCGCCGTTGCAGCACACAACACCGTAACGAACCGCACTGTTAATAAACCGGCGAGTGTACTTAAATATTAAAATCTTTAAAGTGTTGTAATTTCTTTATGTTACATCTGTCATATCGACTCATGTTTCTAGAACTATATTTCGAAAAATTAACGAACCTGTAGAAGACTATAGCGTTCGGGATACCACATCATGTATTGCCACTTAGTTGATCGAGCAAGCACATTGCCCATTCGCCGAAATTGCTTCAGGTTGCAATATCATTATTTTAACGCCTACGAAGCTGCTGCCTATCTATGGAAGAAATTACGCAGCACTCTTCACACAGTTCAGTGCCCTCTAGCATCAATGAACAAAGGGTGACGCACTTCCTTTTGTGTCTCAAAACTTTTGCTTAAAAATTCAACATACTGCGCCTGTTTTCTTTGTGCTAATCAATGAAGCAAATGCTTCCATCTTCGCCCTCCTCCGCTTCTTTCTCTTTTCGTTTTTCAACCACTCACACCACTTTATTTCCGCCTTTCATTACACACGTTTCTGCCACACACCTTTCCTTTTTTTTTTTTTTTTTGGTCGCATCTAGTGCTCTCAGTGCCCTATGTTGACAGCTACCTGAATGCAATCCGCCTTTGTTGTTCATCATTTCAGAAATATAAACTCTGGTATGTACTGTTAAGTTATAGTTACCTCAAAATGTCGTATCCTATGTTAAATGTAATTACTTTTCAGGTCTGGGACTGGCTCCAGGGATTTTGCCGCCCCGTGAGGAATTTTTCAAGTGCCCCCCGGGCTCGGCCTTCTTTCCTTGCGTTTTCACACCCAGTCAACCTATTTCACAGTGTCGTTAATCCACATACCACACTTACTCATATCTCTTTTCGACGTGAATACGTCTTTTAAGATCAGAGCTAGGCTAGGTAGCCCAGTGGGTCAACGGTCAGTGAACCAATAGTGAAACGTTTACAGTATAATACATGTTGTGTGATAACTCCAAAATTAATTATGAAACCAAAATTAAGTTATGCCACTAGGAGAGTATACAAGGTATTCAAAAAAGTGTCGAATAGTTTGAGAGGTGGTAGTACTCATAGGAACAAGGAAAATAAGTCCAATGAACATGGGTCCGGATTGCATACTTTCTGAGATAAGTCCAATAAACATGGGTCTGGAAATGCATACTTTCTGCGATATACATTTTTTTACAGGAAATGTTCAACGTGGCGTCCATTCATTACAGTGGACTCCTCTGCATTCCTGCTGCAGAAATGACGCACCCTTTGAAATGTACCCGCTTGGAAGCTTCCAAAGTGACATCGCCTGTTACTAAGTTTTCTCTTCTTCCATAGGATGACCACGGCGTTTACGAAAACACTACGTAACATCAGTATGACGTTATTGTAAAGTTGTTTTTGTAATGCCCTTTAGCCTGAAAATGAGGAATAACCCTCGAAACATGTCGCTAAATAAATAAGTAATACAATAGTTGACGAAGTTTGTGACTGACAGTGGTAAAAAAAAAAAAAAACAACTTTACATATTTCTTGAGACAGTCACGGTCGAAAAATGGTGAAAATGGCTTCACATAGGAAATACTTAAAGATCAAGTAATGAAAGGTGCAACATGAAACAGGTGGATATAGACAACTGTTTATTGAAAAATTTCTGTTTTGCGACGGTCGCTGTTTTTCGTTTACCTCTGCTGGTAGTAACCGTCTGTGCGTGACATCATAGGTCTCGTACAGCAGAGGCAGCGTCGAGAGTACTCCCGCAGCTCGCCCCAGCTGCCATAAAGCGTGGCCATTGTCGCTGCGTTGCGTCACACACGGCTTTGTGCTGCCGAGTGTTTCCAGAGTTCAGACGCCGCCATCTGGCAGGGCTTCCCGACCGCAAGCATGCTTGCATAAGGCGTTCCTTGTCCCGCGGAGTCTGGCGCTCAGTTGTACGGGAACAGTGGAAAGTCCGGCGCATCTGGGGGTGCCGCAGGGCTACCCGCCAAGTCAATGGCATTCTCAGCGTACCTCCTTTCGACAGAGGTGCGAACACAATAAAAAATACCATGATAACTAAAGACGGTAACCAGTAAGAGTTTCTGCACAACCGAAATTTATCGCACTTAAGTCTCACTTCGGAAGGCGGCATATAGTCTTTTTGTGGTGTCACCGCCAGACACCACACTTGCTAGGTGGTAGCCTTTAAATCGGTCGCGGTCCGTTAGTATACGTCGGACCCGCGTGTCGCCACTGTCAGTGATTGCAGACCGAGCGCCGCCACACGGCAGGTCTAGAGAGACGTCCTAGCACTCGCCCCAGTTGTACAGCAGACTTTACCAGAGATGGATCACTGACAAATAGTCTCTCATTTGCCGAGACTATAGTTAGCATAGCCTTCAGCTACGTCATTTGCTACGACCTAGCAAGGCGCCGTTACCAGTTCATATTGAGGCTGTAACTATGTATCATCAAGAGCAATGTTCACCAATTATGGATTAAAGTTAAGTATTCAAGCAACTACGTTCTTTATTTAGTAGACTCAACTCCTTTAACTGTTCCAAACCTCACGCCAGTCTGCGTGAGCTTAAACGCGTGCATTTCGGCCTCCTCTAGCAACACGGTGTTGGATCTTCTGCCAACAGATCACTTTTTACTTTCCTATTTGACGATAGCCGTACGTTTCGAGTAATAATATTGTACAAACGATTGAAACATGACTAGAAAAAAAAATTGATGTGTAAAGATCCAAAAATAAACACGTTTCTTACAAAATTTGAGAGAAAGACAATGAAAATGTGCCCGACAGGGGCGTTCATTGAAATCTGAAATTAATACAAAAGGATAACGTGTGCCACAGTCTGAAGCTCTTAGGAGACATTTTGGTATATTGATAATTTTTACTTATGGACCGTCTGACAGCAACTGAATAAAACAATTTTAGTGCCATACGCGTTTCGCCTTTATTTTCTGCAAGGCATCATCAGTGGCCTGGAATATGTACATATGTTGGATATTTTATTTACATTTTTGTCATTGTGCCTATAGGTTATAAACAGTTCTGGTGGTGGGTATTTCCTATTAAGTAGTAATGTTTTGAACTGTACTTACAGGTTGCGTGGAACATTTCTTACATATTACGCCCCTGTTGCATTTTTGCTGTTGTTCTTCTTCTTAGCAATGCCAATTTGCGGTTTTTTCCCCACATTCCACAGCACTATGAACTGAGCGCTTGTTTCAATGCAATGTTTTGGTTTCTGTTGCCGACTGTCAAATGTTTTTGCCAAAGATCGAATGTTATTGCCAAACTTATGAGTTTAATTATTGAAGTATCTGTGGTCTGTTCGTGTATGCATTTGAGTGTGCTTTTGTGTACGTGTGTGTGTGTGTGTGTGTGTGTGTGTGTGTGTGTGTGTTTGTGTGTTTTGGTATGATTTGTCTTAGGAGACAATATGAGCAGCCTTCTTAGATTGTTTGCAGATAGTGCTGTCGTTTATCGTCTAGTAAAGTCATCAGATGATCAAAACAAATTATAGAACTATTTAGAAATTATATCTGTATGGTGCGAAAATTGGCAATTGACCCTAAATAATGAAAAGTGTGAGGTCATCCACACGAGCGCTAAAAGGAATCTGTTAAACTTCAGTTACACGATAAATGAATCAAATCCAAACAAAGTAAATTCAACTAAATAGCTAGTAATTACAATTTCGCACAGCTTAAATTGGAAGGAACACACAGAAAATGTTGTGGGGAAGGCGAGCCAAAGACTTAAATTTGTTGGAAGAACACTTTGAGGATGCAATAGATCTAGCAAAGATTGCTTACACTACGCTTGTCCGCCCTCATTTTGGAGTACTGCTGCGCGGTGTGGGATACCTTATCAGGTAGAATTAACGGAGAGCATATAGAAAGTTCAAAGAAGAGCAGCACATTATGTATTATCGAGAAATAGGGGAAGAATGTCACGCAAATGATACGGCATTTGGGGTTGACATCATTAAAACAAAGGCGTGTCTCGTAGCTGCGTGGTCTTCTCACGAAATTTCAAACAGCAGCTTTCTCCTCCGAATGCGAAAATGTTTTGTTGACGCCGACCTACATGGGGAGAAATGATCATAATAAGAAAAAGGGAAATTAGAGCTCGCACAGAAAGCAATAGGTGTTCCTTTTTTCCGCGCGCTGTTCGAGAGTAGAATAACAGAGAATTATTGTGAAGGTGGTTCGATGAACCCTCTGCCAGGCACTTAAGTGTGATCTGCAGAGTATCCGTGTAAATGTAGATGTAGATTCTCGAAAGCTGCGGAGCTGCCGTAATGTTTGGTTTCACTGAAACCTAATATTGATAGTAGAGTGATTTTTGGACAAATCCATTTTATCCTTTGGTAACGGGGAAACTCGGCGTACATCGACGCTTGTACCACCTTGTAGTTAATGTTGATGACGTCGTATCTCCTGAACTATGTGTTGCACAACGGTATAATTTTGTGGGTACATTCAGCAGCTTATGTTGATATTGTCTGCAAAATTTGTTGCTAATGGAGTTAGTAGCAACAAATTTAAACTTCATTCACCATGCGACAGTTTTTCACGCATCTCACTGTTTGTGACATCATGTCTCCTCAACTATGGGTCGTACGATGATATAACATTGTAGGTACATTCAGCGACATATATGGATACTGTCTGCGAAATTTGTTGGGAACGGAGTAGCAGAGAAGTAATAAATTCAAACGTCATTCATGATGCAGAAGTTTTTCATGCATCTCATTGCTCGTGACGTCGTATGTCCTGAGATATGTGTCGTAAAATGAATTAATTTTGCAGTTACATTCAGTGGGATATGTGCATTCTGTTTGCAAAGTATGTTACGAATACAATTAGTAGCACAGGAGTAATAAATTATAACGTCATGCCTCACGCAGTACTTTTGCTGCAAGAAGAGTGGAAAAGCAGTGAACAATTGACCTTCTGGTGTGTGTGAAATCTTATGGGACTTAAATGGTAAGGTCATCAGTCCCTAAGGTTACACACTACTTAGCCTAAATTATCCTAAAGACAAACACACACACCCATGCCCGAGGGAGGACTCGAACCTCCGCCGGGACCAGCCGCACAGTCCATGACTGCAGCGCCTGAGACCGCTCGGGTAATCCCGCACGGCTTAACCTTTTTCCTTTCATAATTTTGTACGGGTTGTCAAAGAGAAAAAAAAAATGTAAAGGTTTGAAATTACGTATAAAGTTCGTTGCAAGTCGGTAAGTACTGTGTGAGTGAAGTCTGGGAATTTATGCGTCGCGGTCTACGCATCTTTTCAGCCCCAAATCCCCAACTCTTTCATACATACAGCTACAGCGATTGTCGCCTGACAGTAAGCGATCAAGCGATCTCTCTCTCTCTCTCTCTCTCTCTCTCTCTCTCTCTCTCTCTCTATATATATATATATATATATATATATATATATATATACGGTTATTACAAATGATTGAAGCGATTTCACAGCTCTACAATAACTTTATTATTTGAGATATTTTCACAATGCTTTGCACACACATACAAAAACTCAAAAAGTATTTTTAGGCGTTCACATATGTTCGATATGTGCCCCTTTAGTGATTCGGCAGACATCAAGCCGATAATCGAGTTCCTCCCACACTCGGCGCAGCATGTCCCCATCAATGAGTTCGAAAGCATCGTCGATGCGAGCTCGCAGTTCTGGCACGTTTCTTGGTAGAGGAGGTTTAAACACTGAATCTTTCACATAACCCCAAAGAAAGCAATTGTATGGGGTTAAGTTGGGAGAGCGTGGAGGCCATGACATGAATTGCTGATCATGATCTCCACCACGACCGATCCATCGGTTTTCCAATCTCCTGTTTAAGAAATGCCGAACATCATGATGGAAGTGCGGTGGAGCAACATCCTGTTGAAAGATGAAGTCGGCGCTGTCGGTTTCCAGTTGTGGCATGAGCCAGTTTTCCAGCATGTCCAGATACACGTGTCCTGTAACGTTTTTTTCGCAGAAGAAAAAGGCGCCGTAAACTTTAAACCGTGAGATTGCACAAAACACATTAACTTTTGGTGAATTGCGAATTTGCTGCACAAAAGCGTGAGGATTCTCTACCGCCCAGATTCGCACATTGTGTCTGTTCACTTCACCATTAAGAAAAAATGTTGCTTCGTCTCTGAAAACAAGTTTCGCACTGAACGGATCCTCTTCCATGAGCTGTTACAAGCGCGCCGAAAATTCAAAGCGTTTGACTTTGTCATCGGGTGTCAGGGCTTGTAGCAATTGTAAACGGTAAGGCTTCTGCTTTAGCCTTTTCCATAAGATTTTCCAAACCGTCGGCTGTGGCACGTTTAGCTCCCTGCTTGCTTCACTCGTCGACTTCCGCGGGCTACGTGTGAAACTTGCCCGCACGCGCTCAACCGTTTCTTCGCTCACTGCAGGCCGACCCGTTGATTTCCCCTTACAGAGGCATCCAGAAGCTTTAAACTGCGCATACCATCGCCGAATGGAGTTAGCAGTTGGTGGACCTTAGTTGAACTTCGTCCTGAAGTGTCGTTGCACTGTTATGACTGACTGATGTGACTGCATTTCAAGGATGACATACGCTTTCTCGGCTCCTGTCGCCATTTTGTCTCACTGCGCTCTCGAGCGCTCTGGCGGCAGAAACCTGAAGTGCGGCTTCAGCCGAACAAAACTTTATGAGTTTTTCTACGTATCTGTAGTGTGTCGTGACCATACGTCAATGAATGGAGCTACAGTGAATTTATGAAATCGCTTCAATCATTTGTAATAGCCCTGTATATATATATATATATATATATATATATATATATATATATATATATATATATATCCGGAAATCCTGTTTTCCATGTTGAAGACCGTTCAATCATACATTGTTACAGAGACTGCGTTCTAAAGCTCACTGTACCATGCACGGAACCGCACGACTGCTACGATCGCAGGTTCGAATCCTGCCTCGGGCATGGATGTGTGTGATGTCCTTAGGTTAGTTAGGTTTAAGTAGTTTTAAGTTCTAGGGGACTGATGACCTCAGATGTTAAGTCCCATAGTCCTCAGAGGCATTTGAACCATTTTTGTACCATGCACCATGCAGCCACAGTTACAGTATCTGTTGAAAATGGTTTCCACGTGCCCCAGCAGAAGCGTGTACACGCCAAAGCATGCTTTGTCTCACGCGCACACATCGGCCAGGCTGCATCTGAACAGTGTCACAGACAGCATGAACACGCTGCTCCAGTGTCTCCACGTTAGGAACGTACTCCGCGTGCACGATACTTTCTAAATGGCCCCCTAACCAGACATCTTACGGGTTTAGATCCGGTGAAAGACCAGGCCATGCAACTCAACTCTCTCGACTGGTCCATCGACCAGGGAAGACACGATTGAGATGCGTCCGCCCGTTAACGGCGAAGTGGGCTGGATCACCATCATGTAGCTGCCACATAACCCTTCGAATCATCAATGGCACTTCTTACAGCAAAGGAGGCAAAGTCACCAGCATGAAACACCGAAAGTTCCGGCCTGTTATAGTTCAATTCTTTTATCTTGGCGGCTCGCGCATGCCCGCCCAGACGCGGGAGATTGCTGCGTTGCCAGTTGCACACGACGCACGCGCCAATAGAAACAGCGCCATAGTATAGCATAGTTCGCAAGCTTACGTTTAGGGGGGAGCGCGCAGTTCATGAAGTAAAGCCACCACGGCCGCATTAACCCTTTCGTTGCTACAAAGACGTTCTCCCCGCATTCCGCGCTGTGCGTGATTTTGTCATCACTGCACTGCTCGCCTGTACTGACACATGGTGTTCCGACTGCTTTGACACTCTTATCATTCGATTCCACAACAACTATTTGGCCCAAAAATTAGATTTTTACACATCTTCTTGACTGATACCTTCCCCCCATAAACGACTTAATTTTGTTTCGATGTTCAACGCAGTTATTATGCAGCATTAAATATAGTAAACCATTGCACGAAATTTTGAAGAGTTTGCAGAAGTAAAAGTTCATAGAGTATACTTTCCGTATGGTCGATTTTAGTTACCACAATGTTGAGAATGAAATGTGGACAAGATACCTAAATTTCATATAAAATTTACTGTATAACAATATCTCATTTAAGTACCACATAGGGGTCTTATGTAATATTGAGAAATATTCCGTCTTTCGCGACTGTAACAAAAGTTTTATTTACACTGGACACGTTTGGCTTTATTTTAAAGCACTTCGTTCAACCAAAAGGAAGTAGACAAAATACATTAAACAAAGCTCTGGACTTACAAAAACATTAGGACTTGAATATAGCGTCTATCAGTGAAGTGCTCTGAGCTATGTCAAATATAATTTTTGAGTGTGGCACACACAAACAACATTTATTTGCTAGAACACTGATCAGCCGACACAAACGTTGAATATTGTGTTATCGCAGCTCAAAACTACGAAAGGTGACTTGGCAATGTAGGAGACAAAATACTGTCCATTGAAGATGCTTCAAAAGAGAGAAATGTGTCTGGTCTAAATACGTCGCTTATTACAGTTGCAGAAGAGGAATATATTTCAATACCATTGGTAAAACTGCGACTGTGGAACAAAAACAAGAAAGAGAACATGAGTACCATTGCGTGTGTCCCGTACCTTTCATTGATTGAAGTGCTTTAAAATAAAGCCAAACGCGCCCAGTGTAAATAAAATTTTTATTACAGTCGCGAAAGACGGAAATTTCTCAATATTACATACGACACCTATGTGGTGCTTAAATTAAATGAGATATTGTTATACAGTAAATTTTATATGAAATTTAGGTATCTTGTCCACATTTCATTCTCAATATTGTGGCAACTAAAATCGACCATACGGAAACTATACGCTATGGACTTTTACCTCTGCAAACTCTTCAAAATTTCGTGCAATGGTTTACTATATTTAATGCTGCACAATAACTGGATCGAACATCGAAACAAAATTAAGTCATTTATGGGGGGAAGGTATCAGTCAAGAAGACGTGTAAAAATCAAATATTTGGGACAAATAGTTTTTGTGAAATCGAATGATAAGTGTGTCAAAGCAGTGGGAACACCATGTGTCTGCACAGGCGAGCAGTGCAGTGATGACAAAATCGCGCACAGCGCAGAATGCGGGGAGCACGTGTCTGCAGCAGCGAAACGGTTGATGAAGTGACAAAGCACTAGAAATTTCAAAATAATTGCATTCAAACGAACATAATTCGTGAAGTAAGGCACTTAGATATTGTTTTTAAATAATGAAAATATTAGGCAATGCACAAGGATTGATCTCACATCCTTTCACATAGAAGCCCAACACCTTAACCGTTACGCTAACGCAGCTCATCTAACGAGAGAGTTCCATGAGGACTGTAACATGTCACGCAAAATACTGACGAACACTGATGGTATGACTATGAATTACTCACGCTTCGGCGAAGTACAATAGGAAATAAACAATTACTGCTGTTCTTTGTTGCGAAAAAGCGGTTCGTGAAACTCATACAAGCACCTTTCCTTGCTATCGCCTGAATTAGGAGTCTTATTGCTTGTTTGGTTTAATTAATTAATAGAATATGAAGCAATTGGTATAAAGAATGCTTTTTCCAAACTTTCTATAAAAGAAAGTCTGCTATCAAGACATTACTTTTGTTGTATTACTTTATTCATGACTGAACTTTTCTAAAACTGAAGACACTCGTCCAAGCTATGCACTGCAGTCGAGATCTGGCAACGTCGTTCTCTGTTCATTGGCTGACTGTGTTTTGTGACGTCAGGTGCGCAGGACGAACCTAAACTCGGCCGCCAATATAAATGACGCGCACTTTAGATGACCTGGAAAGAAGACTGATCCCGAAATACGGTCGCCTGTTATTCTGGCACACACATTCCGGCTGCGCCGATGCTGATTCTGCATACTATCCCACACGTGACTGTTATGAAAGTTGAGGATACCACTCTGCGTGAAGGTGGCCTCTTCTGTGAATAGGGTGGAATCGTGGTTGCCTGGTGAAGAAGCCAGTGCCAAAACTGCTCCCCATGTGGAAAGTCAGTCGCTATTAAGCTGTGAGTGATAAGGGTAGTAACAATTGTCATGGAGAATGTCCCACTCGGCCGTCTGGCTTATCCTGCACTGGTGGTCCAACTGCCTGGCTCCGAGACGGCGGTCGTCGTCCACACTGACAATCACTTTTTCCTCCAGGTCTGGTGTCCGAACATTTCGGGTACGTCGTTCATGATTTCCCGCTTCCTGAAACGTCCTTGTCTGACACAGACAGCGAAACACTGTCAAACACTGAAAGTTGTGGTTGTTGTCGGTGGAGATAGGTCTCCTGACACAATTACTGTCCGCCTCCCATTGCCATTTGCCTTCTCGTAAGTGAACACCATGTCGGCAAGCTCTCGATTCGAATACGGAACCATCGTGTACAACGCTGTCTCACATCTACAGGGTGAGACAGCAAAGTACAACATTACCAATTGGCAGGATAGGGTGCTAGGGCACGTCGCAGGATTAACACTATCACCTTCTAGGAGGAAACCATGCGTACTATAACTGTGGCTGCATGTTGCAGTGCGTATTAGACCGCAGTCTCTGTAACGCAGTCTCTCAGGCGCCTTGTCACGGTCCGCGCGGCTCCCTCCTTCGGAGGTTCGAGTCCTCCCACGGGCATGAATGTATGTGTTTTCCTTAGTGTAAGTAAGTTTAAGGGGCTCCGGAAAGGGTCAAAATAATGAAAAATTCAATTTTTACTCTTTTGCGTTTTCTGAATCTGCAGACTATTACCTTTTAATAGATATATAATTTATTCAATTCCGAAGACTACAACTATTTTTAAATTTTTTTTGAAATGTGTTCTACATGGGCGTGACCCACTGTGGTGCTGTTAAACTGCTGTCAAATGGTGTTATTATTAACGTCCGTGTTCATCAGGTACATTTTAGTGATGTGAGATAAAGTATGTGTTGTGGCTAACCTGTGATGGTTCAATATATATCGCTGGTGTGATTGTCGATTGTTTCATGTTTATTTACTCTGTCGTTATCTCGAAAATATTCGTAATTAATTCTGTTTCTTGTTTTGTTGAAGTATAATAATGAGTAAAAGTAAAGTTATTAGAAATCCTCTGAAGGCTTTTAAGAAAAGGAGAAATGTTGGAAAGCCAAAGGTATGTGTTATTACTGTAAACAATAAAGACGATAACCAAGTGAGTGAACCTACCCTCTCAAGTACACCTGCCCATAGCAGTCAAAGTGGGAAAGAAAATACTTCACAGAAGAAGCTTGGTTCAATGAGTGAAAACTATGAATCTTTTATGGGCGAATCGGATGTGAATGAAATATTTGATATGTCGGTTCTCAAAGGAATTTTTTCAAACTGTGTAAGATGTATTCATTGTAATGAAGTTGGTCTGGAACTCTCCATAATAAAGCACGTAGGACTTGCAGTGAAATACAACTGAAATGTGATAAGTGTTCATACATGACCACCTTTTGGAACAGTGTTGCAGTAACTGCAACTGAAGAAAATGGTAGCAAAATCTACGAACACAACAACGAGCGATGCTTGCCTTAGACAAGGAACGCCTTCGGGCTGCAGACAGGGCTGTAAAGAGTCTAGAAATACAAGCAAGAGTAAACAGGAGGAGGAACAAGAGGAAGCTGGAGGAGGAGTTTGCAGAGGATGAAGATAATCCATCCTATGGACCTGGAATGCACTAAAAAGTTAATCCAATCTTTGTCGCTCGATTCCCAAAACTTTTATTTTCTCATACTAATTACATGTTTTCTAAGGATCTTCCAAACATATTTGTTTCAAACTTTCAGTAAATGTTACACAGTACCTTCTGCATAATTTAACACAGCCTTTTTCCAAAAAACTGTATATTTTTGAATATATAAATAAGAAATTGCAAAAAAATGTTATGAATTTTCATTACAATTGAAAAAAATCATCTTTAATAACTGAACTAAAATTTTGTAAAATCCCTGTGTTAAGTTGTAGCCCATATTCCAATAAATAATCTGTAAAAAGTTCAACTTCCTACCTCAAATACCTTATGAGGAAAGATGTAATTTATAAGCGTTATTTTAACATTGCAAGTATTGGGCGTTCCGGAGCCCCTTAAGTTAAATTAAGTACTGTGTAAGCTTAGGGACCGATTACCTCAGCAGTTTGGTCCCATAAGGTCTTACCACAACTTCCCAATTTCTGTAACAAAGTATGATGGAGTAAATATCTCTAGCATGGATATCATGCATTTCCGGACGTAAGTTCATTAGACTTCTAACGCTTTAGGATATCTAGAACCTACACACACACAGACACACACACACACACACACACACACACACACACATTGCAAGCATGAGTAGTTCTGTATAATTTGACTAAAGTGTGTTTGAGCTTCGAACGCTCCATGATGATGCTATAAATCGTGGAGGTATGTACCGTCTGTGCAACTGATTGAAGGCAGTTTGTTTATTGCCATACGCTTTTCGCTTCTTTTATTTGGGAAACGTT
Organism: Schistocerca americana; assembly: GCF_021461395.2. Classification (NCBI taxonomy): domain Eukaryota; kingdom Metazoa; phylum Arthropoda; class Insecta; order Orthoptera; family Acrididae; genus Schistocerca; species Schistocerca americana. The sequence goes on from NC_060124.1 coordinate 26,608,454, forward strand.
ACGCGTGTGGCAATAAACAAACTGCCTTCAATCAGTTGCACAGACGGTACATACCTCCACGAATTAAATGCAACTAAGGGAAAGACGGAAAACAGAAAAAAATGACGACGATGCTATAAGTTTCTTACACGGATGTGGTCGTGAAGTGTCATGTGACAAAGACATCGTCAATGTATGGATGATATACGAATGCGTTTCTGCACAGTTAGAAATGTATCTGTGACAGGAGACGGAATTAACATATACATCGCTCATTTATTCTTATGTTACTTTGCTTTTTAAAATTATTTTTGTGGCCTTCAGCTATCAGCCAGTCTACTAGCCTTTAATATGAAAAAAATCGAAAACAATTTGTTATAAAAACTACATTGTAATTATAACTTGAACAAAGTCTTTGCAGTAGTAAACGATTGTTATCGACACTTTACTAGACGCCATTGTTAGTTACTTGTCTCTTGGGAGGGCGGTGACCAGCCGATGATGACGGTCTTAATGATGTGCTCTTCACCGCCCTTCTTAAGCAGATTTAGTGATATCAACGCAGAAGAAAAATAAATTAGAAAAGCATATTCAATGTTCTCTGGCGAACGATGATAGATTTTGAAATGCACAGATTCAGAAACAGAAACCGCTTGTGTAAACCATAGCCTGCTTTATTCATACGAGAGTTTCTGGAAAATAGCAGGTATATGTGAAGTAGTAGATTTCGTATTTAGAGATTTCCGAAAAGCGTTCGACACTGTACCACACCGTCGCCTAGATTACCATGATACTATTGTACGAAGTACCGTCACAGTGATGCGATTGGCTCTATGAACTCTCCCTTAATGGAAGGCAGAACGCTGTCATCATCCACACTCTGTGTTTCATAGTCGAAAGCTGAAGACGAGTCACGCGGTCATCTTCACAGTCTATTTTTCCCGCTCTTCTGCGCCTTCTGCCTCTGGAGGTACCTGGCCCCATGTCTGATGTGTCATCTTCTCTATCTCGTCCGTCCATCATCTCGATGGTGTCCCTTTGACTCTGCCTTGAACGATAATCTTCCCCACGTTGTTCTCCTGTCATCGAACAATGCCACCAAAGAACTGCCGTATTCCCTGGAAACAAATACTGGACAACCTCTTCCTCTCCGCCCCCCCCCCCCCCCCCCTGAGCTATTGGATTGATTTGTTGGTTCGTTTGTCCATCCATCATATTCTCAGCAACCGCGTTTATGTTCTTTATATTCCGATAGCACATCTGCAGCTAGTAGTGGCCCATCTCTGCCAATTATCATGATCTTGCTCTTTTTCTTATTTTGTTATTAATTGACATAAAGTCCTGTCCGTGACTGTAACTTCTAGTTATGAGGCATTAATTAATAATATACCGTTATGAGCCAGAAATGTCATTTCCAAGGCCAGCTGCGGTGGCCGAGCTGTTCTAGGCGCTTCAGTTCGGAACCGCGCGACTGCTACGGTCGCAGGTTCGAATCCTCCTTCGGGCATGGATGTGTATGATGTCCTTGGTTTAGTTAGGTTTAAGTAGTTCTAATATCTAGGGGACTGATGACATCAGATGTTAAGTGCCATACTGCTCAGAGCCATTTGAACCATTTGTTATTTCCAAATTCTGTCGCGTTTTAGAGCTTCAACTCTATTTTCAAGAACGGTACAGATAAACTGAGCGTTACGTTCACTTCAATTTTTCACCTAACAGTGACAAAACGACGCAGTTATTAGATAAAACGAGATAAACTATATCTCATACTGCATTAAATAGATAAAACTGAAGAAATGAGAGAAATAAAGTGTAGTACCTTTATCTCTTATTCTCTGACAACCCAAGTTTCTCACTTTCTCTCTTAACGCCACTCACTAGTATGCTCGTTTCCACTTACGATTCTGGGCAGAGTGTGTTGTCTTCAGCGAATCTTAAACTGATTCTTCGTCCTCCTATTCGGATTCCTCCTGTCCAACCATGAATACTTTCTCTTATAGCATAGTCTTCATAGATGTTAAATAGGATGAGATAGAATGCATCCCTGTCCAACTCTTTTACATCTTTCGAGAAAAAGTGTAATTGTCTTATCTAGTCTGATTACTGCCTTGCTATCAGAGTAGAAATTTCTGAAAAGGGTAATAAGGTGACCAGGAACGCCCATTTCTGGTAGCATAGTCCACAGTCAATTTCATCCAGCACAGTGGAGATCCTAGCTCTCGTCTGGGCAACAGAGAACCAAAGGGGTACTGAATTCTCAATATTTCTCAGTTAGCTGTCTGAAGTTGATGATCTGCTTCTGTGTTCCTTTACTATGCACAAACACAGCCTGATCTGGTGGAATTTCTTTTAAGTCGACTGGCTCTCAGGCACTATGGAGGTCGCCAGATGTTCAATGGCAACGAAAGTAAGATCTGGCGTATACCAAGGAAACTACAGTACATCTGATGTTCTCGATATAGATAAAATCTCCACCTAATTGAACGCGTAGTGTCAGGAACCCATTTGCATTACGACTGTACGAAGACGAACGCACGGTATAGCCTTTGGCAACAGACGGCCGTCTCGCGCCACTTTGTCTTCCGATGACTTTCTAAACATTCTGCGTGGTATCTGTTTGTTCTATATCGTGTCTCCCTACCACTTTCGCGCAACGACGCTCAGAGCGTGTTTTTTAGGGAATTGACTAGTTTGAACCTGGGACCTGTTGCTGGTAAGGAGACGCCAGACCACACATGACATGTAGAATTCAGAAGAGTTCAGTTAGACTAGCAATGATATAACCAAATACTTAATGATTTCAGCGTCAGCTCCGCTGCACTCCCTGTAAAAGAATCTTAATACTAACTAAATTTAGTGGAAGGGGTTCAAGACTTTCCTATTTTTAGTTAGCTGGTAAAATAACGTCGAAAAAGCAGTTAAGTTTACCATTGGAAATTTTATTCTACTCACAAAGCATTGTTTATAAATTGCATTATTGATAAAAGGAAATGTTTTAATACAGGATGGTAAAAACCAACTGCATTCAACAAAAATGTGAACGAATATTCCCTGAATGGGTTTCCAAGTTCTACAATGGATCGAAAGGTGACATATGCCATATCACATCTATAATCTTGGTTTAAATTAGGTTTCACAAAAGAGAAAACTATCAAACTGGTCTACAGTGACCCTCAATTATCTTTAATTACTTATCTAACTTGTCGTAAATTACAGTGGCTGACGTGGCTTCTCAATAACTACATAACAGAATAATCATAGCGTTTCAGATTTTTACTTCAAGTGGCAAATGTGAACACCATGAGCTTTAATTGACGATCGACACTAGTATTACGCAAAAAGGGGGTGTAACAGATGAGACTTCTGCAGTTCTGAGTGAAGCTTTATGCGCTGTTATGCGGCATCGCGTGCGTTCATTACCTTGTCGGTGTTCGTCAGGGGGCGGCGGGCAGCACAGCTCCACTCACCTCGCCGTCTCTGAAGCAACTCTCTCCTAACTTCTTCTTACTAAAATTTACCGAAGTTGGTTTAAAAAAAACTATCTGGCTGTGTTTGCATCTGACCAATCAGGGTCTCAATGTTAACCTTAAGCTCCACCTACAAAAATTCTGTCTATCCAATGAGAAACGTTATACTTTTTGTGGTGGGGCAATGTTTTTATAGTTTGCAACATAACAGACGCGAAAAAGTCTCACGGTAAAACTTGTAACTGGTGTAGTCCTTTTAGTGTTATCGTAAGATCTATACTATTCTTCTGGAGGGCTCTATCTTTTAACATGGGTTGGGGGGTGGTCCTGACGTAACAGAGGCGCGGAAAAGTCTCACGCTAAAACTTGCGGCTGGGGTGGCCCTTTTAGTGTTATCGTAAGATCTATACTGTTCTTCTGGAGGGCTCTAGCTTTTAACATGGGCTGGGGGGTGGTCCTAGCGGTTAGCTGGTGACGTGGGTGTCCGTCCCTTATCGTAGGGCCTTCTAGCTTAACACGGTTCTGCTCTCGGCTTCTGTTCCCGTTTCTCCCCTCGGAACTGCGTCTGTCTCACGGTGGGAAGGTATGACATGCATTTAGGCATTCTTGTGTTAGTCTGTGGTATTCCATTTGCTCACTCGTTACTCGTATTACTTTGGTTAATTTAATGTCACGATTTATTCGGAGCTATGTGACATACTACTGGATTTGCTTATCATGTCAGGGTTTTCATGGAAGGTGTTGGATTTGCCTGACACCTTACAACTTTTGCTCATCCACTGCGTTATGGCTGGTTAAGTGAGAGCGAATTTAGCTGTCGGGTTTCGTCGCGGCCGTCGGCTTTCATCGGAAGTCGGGGAAAACCGCACGAGTGGTAAGTGCGCGGCAGAACGGCCTCGCCTCGTGCCTTACTCCCCAGCTGCTGCTCTGGCAGCGCCCAACTCCCCCTCCTCTGTGCGAACACCGACCGAAAGTGGCACATTTCCCAAGCCGCCTTCGTGTCACCGAATTCAAAGGTCATCGTACTTTCCCAAGTGCACAGCACTTCTTTCGTCACGTTGGGCGCACTTTGACCTACGTGTGTACGAAGATTGCTTTTAGGTCTTCAAGAGTATGTACCAAGCAGTAGTTCGATCCATCTGAGCTTATCTAAAACCTCTGTTGCCCTACTGAAGAAGTCGTTATACTGCCCTCAAATTGTCCTTCATTCCCTGACAGACAAGACGTGTCTCATTATTATTGCGAAATTCTTGCATTTTTTTTTGCAACTGTTATTTGCGTGATAAACGGGCACATTATGTAAGATCACGAGAAAACGATATAGTAGAGTGTCTTTAAACTGTACAATGTTTTCTTCTTTGTTTACAACTCTTGGTGGACTAAATTTTTGGGCCAATTTATTTTACCACTACTTCGTTGCATTGTTTTACCTAATTATTATCCCCAGTGTTAGAAAGGAAATATGTTTTTAAAAGTATAAAAATGCAATACACAGCTTGTCACCCACTTTCCATCACACACACACGCGCTATGAATAAGTTGTCATCAGTACTGTCAGCGATTAGCAACGAAAACAATGGATTCTGCACTTGCATAGCTTGTTGTCTACTATTTTTCTCATGGAGGTAGGATAAGGGAAGATTGCGCTACAGACTTACGCTGTACGTTGTTTGTGTGATGTCCTTAGGTTAGTTAGGTTTAAGTAGTTCTAAGTTCTAGGGGACTGATGACCATAGATGTTAAGTCCTATAGTGCTCAGAGCCATTTGAACAATTTTTTTTTGTACGTTGTTTTGAAGCCAGTGGACTGGGCTGGGCTTTTACCCCCCCAAAGCATTAGCAGACGAGTGTTTACAATTCCTTCTTGTTCGTTATTTCTGTCGTGTGCACGCGATATTTATTTTATATAGTAAATGTTACACTGTTTTAGTGAACAACACAGTATAAAGAACGCAACTTCAAACGTTTTTCTGGTCTTAAATGTGCATTCGATACAGTAATACGACACGAAAATATGACGCTTCTGGCCTCAGTACTGTAATTCCTTTTAGTTTATACACTTCGAATAACCGAGAAGAGAAGTATGTGCTATGAAAAGCGTGCTTTTGTAATCCATTTCCATTCACTTTCATTGTTTTTGTGTCGATAATTGATAAAGCCAGAACTCCAAAAGCAATGAATAGTTTAGAGGCATCGATTTGTATTCGTTGCATTTTCAAGTCAAATGCAAATTTTAGATCTTCAAGTTCCCAAGAAAGTAGCCTTATTTCCTTTGGTGTCCCATAGATGTATGCAGGGATGATGTAAACAAGCCAGGTGTCATGTCAACAAAGTGAAAGATTCATTAAATTACGAAGGAAAAGAACGGAATTTAAGATTGTCAGGCCCACTGTAGTTTACACATCTGCTTTGTTTTTAAATTGTGCCTACCAAGTGACATTCAGTGTGGCAAATAACAGCAATTTACAGGGTAACACGACAACACAGAGATTAATGTAATGATCTAACTACCCTGGACGTAGATCGGGAACTTCGCTTTAACAAATATGTAACCCTTTAAGTACTTATAATTTAACCACTGTTACAGGTTACTGAAGGTTTAATTAACTACATGTAGTTACATAGGTTTGTTATTAAATTATCTCATTTTAAGACATAAGTTCCCATTTCCAGGATATTTCTTGCCAGGACTTTTCAGTTACTTGGGAATAACCAAACAATGAAAACCAAGTGTACTGCTGACCTCCAGAGAGCTCTTCGTGTTGGGTTGCTAGGAAATCTGAAGTCAACTCACAGAAATAAAACCCTACTGTAAAACTTTACAGTAAGTATATATAAGAAAATAGCGCTTAAATAAGTCCACTTACGAATGAAATGTGATTTGTTTAAACTTTATACTACAATCAGAACGATTAATACACCAGTAAGCGACGCAAGCCGGCATTTGTTATCAAAACACTTCATGACTACACGGAATCAAACTACCAGAAGCGAATGTTTTGGGGTAGCTAACATGGCGGATCTTCACTTGGGTCGGCTTCAAGTCTGTGACCTCATGACAACTCCTCTTATTTTTACCTCCATGATTTTTCTGAGCGGAAGATGTGTGTAACTCCAACCACTGATCTAATATATCTTGTAAGTCTTTATTCCTTGTTCTTATATCGTACACATTGAATTTCGTATTCTCTTTATTTATGAAATATATGAAAACATGTTTCAAATATCACGTGTATACTAATATCATCGTGTTCAGAACAATATGTGAATTGCTTCACTGCATCGTGCAAGGGCAGAGAGCACTATAATCTGAGAAACAGGATTTCTTCCAAACTGCTTTGAAAATATCACAAACGTTGCTAGCCATATGCGTGGAGATAACACCACAGAAGATGACGCCAATCATATTATCTTTACATGTGCAAAATGGGAGAGGTACAGACAATCTTGTTTACAACAATTACGTCGTCTGAAAGCAGTTTCCTATGAGTGCCACCATTCCACTCTCTCTAATTAATGCTGCACGTACTAAAGAGCTTTTCAGATTTTTGCAAGCTGTCAAGATGTCTTTGTAATAAGCACCCAGAACTGGGAACTACGTAAAGAGTTATGTTAATATGTATCTTATGTGTATAGTTATTTCAGTTTAGGTTCTGAGCAGTTGTATTGTAAGTGCTGCTATTTTACTTCTGGTGCCCTGTGAAACTGATGTACATCATGTTCAACTCCTATCTTAAATGCACACATGTATATTTATATTTGTGCCAACACAGCAGTGTTAATTCTTAATGTTGTTATCCATGTATCACTGTGAAGTCATCAATTTACGGTTTGTATTACATGTCTCTTATTTAACTTTTATGGCTAAATGGCCGGTAGCTGCCGAGAGTGGGTATGTCATACTGCGCATGTCGCCGACTTCAGACGGGAAATGTCACGTGACTTAAATATGACACTGTTTTCATTTTGCGCTAAGAAGGAAATTTAAATATTACACATATTTCTTTGTTTTTAAACATTTTTAATTATTATAGCACTGGTGATTAACTGTTAATGATACTGACGTAACTTAAAAATGGCAGTGCGTGAAAGTTACATTACTTCAGCAGTTACATATGTTGAATGACAAAAATTTTGTTCTGTGTGTCAAAATGCTCACTCTACAGATATTTATATTGTATGAACGTATAGAGGGACTGTAAAAATCATGCACATTGTCAAATCACTGTTTGGGTAAGAATAAGTACTTAGGCAGTGGACTTGTATGACAGTTCCAACTGATAGACCTGCAGTGGCGCTGGATCTCTGCAGTGGAGTCCGCCTGCTTAGCTAGGTGGAAACGTGGTCGCCTCCCATGCAAACGGGCCCGGGTTCGATTCCCGGCTAGATGGGAGATTTTCTCCGCTCGGGTTCTTGGGTGTTGTGTTGTCCTCCTCATCATTTCATCGTCACTGCCGGCGCGCAACTCGTCCATTGTGGCGCCGACTGAAATAAAACTTACACTTAGGCGGCCGAACTTCGCCAGATCGGGCCTCCCGGCCAACAACGCCGTATGCTGATTTCATTTTCCATTTGTGGAGTGGAAGAGCTGAGAGTTTTCGAGGCGTAAAATTTAAATAGCACCACAAATTTCATTGCTTTATTAAAAATAACTAGAACAGAATTTGATCCACAGCTCACTTACACTCCAAAAATAGGTCTGGTAATTAAACAAATATAATAATAAAGCTAAAAATCAGGCAACTGCATTAGCTATGTTCCAAACATGGGCTTGAGATTACTGGTTAAATTTATTCAAACGACACGTAATTTAATCTTGGAATACGTCACAAAGACATAATTTGAAAATCAAAAATGGATAAAAAGTCTCTTGGCACTAACTTCAACAGGGAATGTGCTCCACAAGCACTAACCAAATCCGTAAACATCAAAGCAGTGCAGAATAGCACATCCAGTTAATTTCACGCAATCCTCTTTAAGCAGATGGTGGTGGTGGTGGTTAGTGTTTAACGTCCCGTCGACAACGAGGTCATTAGAGACGGAGCGCAAGCTCGGGTTAGGGAAGGATTGGGAAGGAAATCGGCCGTGCCCTTTCAAAGGAACCATCCCGGCATTTGCCTGAAACGATTTAGGGAAATCACGGAAAACCTAAATCAGGATGGCCGGAGACGGGATTGAACCGTCGTCCTCCCGAATGCGAGTCCAGTGTGCTAAACGTTAAGCAGAGGACTGTCAATTACTCAGCAGTAAACTAAGGAAGACAACAATGTTTCGGGAAATAATACGTACAGGGCAACACATCCTTAGGTCACGGGCATTGCCCGAACACTCCAACACCAAGACTCCTGCACGTACCAAGAAAAAGAGAGTGACCGGAAAATTCCTGCCGGCACTCCTGCATCCACTCTGTGTGTTGGATGTGTTCTCCTTCCTCTTCTAATTCTTCGGCTTCCTGACCTTATCCCATGCCTCCACGGGTCGGCATGTTATTACGGCTTTGGTATGGTTAATGACAGTGAATGTTAATTTAACACAAATCTCGGTAAGGCAGAGGGTTGTCAATGAAACAACAGTACACTCAGGAGGACAACAATCGCTTGCGCTAGGTAACACAGCTTATGGTCATAGGCATTGCCTCAGCACTCCAAGCATCCCGCAGAAACCAAGAAAAGAAGCTGAGCAGACGACTCCTGCCAGTACTCCTGGGTCCAGTCGGCGGGTTTATTATGTTGTTGTTCTTGTTCTTCTTCCTAGTGTTATCGCATATCTCGACGGCGTCGGAATGTTAATTCACATTTAGCAGTGTTAGTGGTAATTAGTGACCGGTTGCTCTTCTTGACGTCAATACGGGCCCCGTGGCGTGCGTCACAGCACTTCATATCCTTGACACTAAAGGGTTTACGAGTTGCGGCGACCATCAACGGCGGTTTAAACACACTCACGCTCTCGATAACACAGAACGTTCTTTAGTGGGTATCTTCCCATTGCAGTGCTGATTTCCTACATAGTCCCGGACTTAGTTGAGCATTGCCGTGTATGTCTGCAAGACAATTAGTGTGACGTCACGAGTTCGTTGTGGGGCCTGTATTCTCTGTGACTCCTCCCCCCCCCCTCCCCCCCCCCCCCCCCACACACACTCCCGTCTCCTCTGGGATGGAATTTTTGTACCCCATCCAGCATCTACAATCTAGTGGCATTCCATGTGCAAGTGTTTGAAAGTTTTCTGAGTGCTTACGAATAGTGTAACTGAGGCGGCACGCGGGTTCCAGCCCAGTATTCGCTTAGTGGGATGTGGAAAACCGCCTAATAACCACATCCAGGCTGGCCGTCACACCGGATGGGTTCGATCGAGGGCAGCGTGGTCGCTGTGTTGTACTCAACGAGTTAAAATTTCATAGAGTGGCTGAGATACTAGTTACAGCGCTCCTAGCGGCAACCAACGCTAACTCGGCCGCCATGTTCTCCTTAGTCAAAACATTAGGAAAGCGTTACTGTTGTTTGTGTTGGAAGTGTGTCAGCTGTTGTGATATTACCGCAATATTTAACTTTTCTAGTTGACTTTTTTGTTACAAAATATAAAGTCAACATGCCTGCAGTGTGTTCAGCGTTCAACTGCACACATCGCAGCGATAAAACAACAAATATTTCATATTATAAGTAAGTATATTAGTACCGAAATACGACACACGTGTTTTAATGTTTATTAAAGAGTCATTTGCATTGGAACTGTAATTATGCTTAAGACAATTGCAGGAAAGTAATTTATTTATCGTTGATTACAGATTTCCTTTAAAAGATAAGGAAATTACAAACAGATGGGTTATAAATATGAAGCGAGGAAACTGGTTTCCTACTACAGCCAGTTACCTCTGTTCAGCTCATTTTGAAGAGAAATATATGTAACACACAAATGTCCAGAGGCGCCTTTTGTCAAAAGCAGGACCTACTATCTGTAACTTTCCACCACATTTACAAAAGCAAGATAAAGTACTACGACCACAACCCAGAAAGCGATCTTTCGACAATTTGCAACATAGTGCTGTTACAGTGACATCATCAGCACAAAGTAAGTCAATAATTTAATTTTACTCCGTGTTCTTATTACTTTGAATTACATACTTTCTGTTATAATCTTATGGTGTAACTCTGTTATAAACTTATGATGTAACTGCATTCTTTCAGTGCCTGTCAGACCCACATCTGTTTCTGCTGACCACAATTACTGTCTACCAAGCCCTAAGAAGTTGAAAACACAATATAACAGAGTACAAGCAGAGAATGTGCAACTAAAGAAGCGGATAAAGCAAATGAAGCAACTTAGTGTACCACACAAAAGAAGAATAGTGCAGTTACAGACTTTAGTTGCTGGTTTGAGAAGAAGGCTATGTAGTTCAGTTTCTGATATGTTAAACAGTGAACATGTAGTTGGTTTGTTGAAGGAGCTATTGGAACTTCAGTGCAGTGCTAAAGTATGCCATTATTCTCAGCAAATAAGGAAATTTGCCCTGACCCTACACTTTTATTCTGCCAAGGCATAACGACAAAAATATCGCATTTCTGCGCCCGTTACTGTTTCTAGTAGTTAACCACAGCATGTTTAGAAGTTTCACCGTAATATTCTGGTGGTACCTGCTCTAATTGCATTAATTTATGGGCAACAAGTAACGTTATAGTGGATGAACAGACTTATTTGAGTTGTCTTGTAGTGTTATCTACATCGAAAAGTTTGGCCATATTTCGACAAAAACATCCCTTTTTGCTGTCAGTGTACACTGAAATCACTGCTGTCTATTGCTAGTATGGGCTATTTCAAGTAAGTCAAACGCAGTTACAAGGGGGCGGGACACACCAGACGCTTGCCTTGACTAAAGAAAACATGGCGGCCAGAACTTCAATTTGCTTCAAACATGGCGGACCTATAGCCACTCTATGAAATTTTAACTCGTTGGTTGTACTCCTCCAAACTCTGCGACCACCGGGCTACTCCGTCTTTTGCTCGCCCGCTCATCGCAACGCCAGCAGCGAATCGAGGACAGCGCCCTGCGCGGTCGTGGCCCTGTGTGTTCTCCTCTTGCTGCCCGAGGCGCCCTGCTCACAGAGCGTACAACTAAAATGCTCCGTGGTCCTGCTCATCCCGCTGATCCCGGCCAGACTCCGCAACGGTCTCTCCGGCGCTCCCTCCTCGGTTTCCGTAGCGCTAGCTGCCGTCCCACGTGACGCAGTCCGCTGCCACAAAGACGGAAGACTCTACATTCCACCTCAGCAACAAGTCAGCCAATAGAGAACTCAGTATTTTCTCTGAAAACGAACTACTAACCCCAATCAACATCCAAAATACGGGGTGACAATTGCTGAACTACACTCCTGGAAATTGAAATAAGAACACCGTGAATTCATTGTCCAAGGAAGGGGAAACTTTATTGACACATTCCTGGCGTCAGATACATCACATGATCACACTGACAGAACCACAGGCACATAGACACAGGCAACAGAGCATGCACAATGTCGCCACTAGTACAGTGTATATCCACCTTTCGCAGCAATGCAGGCTGCTATTCTCCCATGGAGACGATCGTAGAGATGCTGGATGTAGTCCTGTGGAACGGCTTGCCATGCCATTTCCACCTGGCGCCTCAGTTGGACCAGCGTTCGTGCTGGACGTGCAGACCGCGTGAGACGACGCTTCATCCAGTCCCAAACATGCTCAATGGGGGACAGATCCGGAGATCTTGCTGGCCAGGGTAGTTGACTTACACCTTCTAGAGCACGTTGGGTGGCACGGGATACATGCGGACGTGCATTGTCCTGTTGGAACAGCAAGTTCCCTTGCCGGTCTAGGAATGGTAGAACGATGGGTTCGATGACGGTTTGGATGTACCGTGCACTATTCAGTGTCCCCTCGACGATCACCAGTGGTCTACGGCCAGTGTAGGAGATCGCTCCCCACACCATGATGCCGGGTGTTGGCCCTGTGTGCCTCGGTCGTATGCAGTCCTGATTGTGGCGCTCACCTGCACGGCGCCAAACACGCATACGACCATCATTGGCACCAAGGCAGAAGCGACTCTCATCGCTGAAGACGACACGTCTCCATTCGTCCCTCCATTCACGCCTGTCGCGACACCACTGGAGGTGGGCTGCACGATGTTGGGGCGTGAGCGGAAGACGGCCTAACGGTGTGCGGGACCGTAGCCCAGCTTCATGGAGACGGTTGCGAATGGTCCTCGCCGATACCCCAGGAGCAACAGTGTCCCTAATTTGCTGGGAAGTGGCGGTGCGGTCCCCTACGGCACTGCGTAGGATCCTACGGTCTTGGCGTGCATCCGTGCGTCGCTGCGGTCCGGTCCCAGGTCGACGGGCACGTGCACCTTCCGCCGACCACTGGCGACAACATCGATGTACTGTGGAGACCTCACGCCCCACGTGTTGAGCAATTCGGCGGTACGTCCACCCGGCCTCCCGCATGCCCACTATACGCCCTCGCTCAAAGTCCGTCAACTGCACATACGGTTCACGTCCACGCTGTCGCGGCATGCTACCAGTGTTAAAGACTGCGATGGAGCTCCGTATGCCACGGCAAACTGGCTGACACTGACGGCGGCGGTGCACAAATGCTGCACAGCTAGCGCCATTCGACGGCCAACACCGCGGTTCCTGGTGTGTCCGCTGTGCCGTGCGTGTGATCATTGCTTGTAGAGCCCTCTCGCAGTGTCCGGAGCAAGTATGGTGGGTCTGACACACCGGTGTCAATGTGTTCTTTTTTCCATTTCCAGGAGTGTATATGAAATAAATTCGTCATAACTTCTGAACGGTTTGCGTTCAAACTGCACGGTAGGCCGCGAGGCATGATGGGAATTACTATGAGCATGCATGGTTTGCTTTAGCGACGAAGCCCACTTTCATATGGATGGATTCGTCAATAACCAAAATTGGCCCATATTGCGGACTGAGAATCCGCATTTCGCGATCGACAAGTCTCTTCACCCTCAACAAGTGACTGTGTACCGTGCAGTGTCCAGCCACGGAATAATCGGTGCGATATCCTTGATGGCACAGCGGCTACCGATCAGTATGCGAAGGTTTTGGAAGATCATTTCATCAGTGACACTGATTTCGACAAGATGTGGTTCATCCAAGACGGAGCTCGATCCCGTTGAAGCAGGAGAGTGTCTGATCTGAGGGAGCACTCTGGGGACCGACTTCTGGCTCTGGTGTACCCAGAGGCCGCTGGCATGGGCCTCGATTGGCCACTATGTTCTCCGGATCTGAACACGTGTAGAGCAATAACCGTAAAACCATTCTTGAGCTCAAAACAGCCATTCAGGAGGTCATCAACAGCTTCGATGTTCCAACACTTCAACGGGTCATGCAGAATTTCGCTATTTGTCTGCGCCACATCATCGCCAATGATGTCAGGCATATCGTGCATGTCATAACCTAAATCAGGTGTGTGCATGCCGTGGTTCGTAACTAATTTTCGTTTTTGCATGTAGTTCAATAACTGTCACCTTGTATCAACGTCATGAAATATTACTTTAGGTAAAGGACTTACGTTTCTTGTAATTTTCAGAAAGAACCTGTTTCTCGCACGTATTTTCGCTTTCTTTTGTTTGAATACATGAAAGTTTTTTTTTCTAATCTCTGTGCCCAAGAACCATATAATGTAAAAGTAATTCAAAGGAAATGAGTGATATAAAATCTGCATATTTATCGCTTGTCTTTTGTAACAGTGTAGCTCTGTATGTTTTTTAAATATGTTTTCACTCGGCCAGTCTTAGCGAACATATTGTAAGTTATTCGACGTTAGCTGACTGTGTTCTTAGAATTAAATGCGAAACAGATGAGAAGAACCTTTTATTGTTTTTCTTATCATAAGTTCTCCCAGTGGGGATATTTACATGTTCGTGTGCAAATTAAGTTTGGCTGAAGCAACGGAGCGGGCAGATCGTCGTGAAGGGGCGTAAAAGTGGAACGCGTAATGCGTTCAGACACCAATTTGCGGACCTGAGATTCGATGCCGATCATTTTAATACGTTTGCCCTCACTATGTGCAAGAAATGTTTATGAATGATTCGGTCATTCATCTCTGATCAACGATTCTGTCATTCATCTTTGATCAATGATTCTGTCGGGCTACGACCCTATCAAATATGGGGCCCACTAATTCTAAGTAATACTGACGGATAATGAGTCACAAAAATCAGCTCAGGTATTTGATAGTAACTTGGTTCAAATGGCTCTGAGCGCTATGGGACTTAACTCCTGAGGTCGGTCATCAGTCCCCTAGAACTTAGAACTACTTAAACCTATCTAACGTAAGGACATCACACACATCCATGCCCGCGGCAGGATTCGAACCTGCGACAGTAGCGGTCGCGCGGTTCCAGATGTAGCGCCTAGAGCCGCTCGGCCACACTGGCCAGCTGATAGTAACTAATGTACAACTTTTTCTGAGCATCTTACGAGATCATACCACGCAAAATAGCGGTGCGTCATTAAGGCCTCATTCCCACCATCTAAATGGTATGTTGCTCTCTCCCCTTCTCGTGATATTTGCATTGTTGTTGAAGGAGTTCATTTATGCTAGTTTATATTGAATTAAACTGATCACCAAATTCACGCCCTCTACGTTCAATCCAAGTGATAACTGAAATTCTATAGGAGAGTGTCACACTGGATAGATCACTGATTGCCAACAATCATCTATAAAAGACAGCTGCCAAACTTAGAGGTCACAACATCTTGTAGGAACCTACCCGCACTTCATCGGGAGTCTTTAGGCGCCACGCTACGGACTTCAGCTTTGGGGCAAGTCTATCTAGTAGAGGAAATACTGTGCACCAGTTTGGCTCAAAAGTACTCACCCCACTAAACTATACTACGCGCCTTATGATAGGTACAACACAGTCTACCCAACCTACTGGCTACCCGCACCGACCAGTATACTTCCCCTCCCCCCCCCCCCCACCCTACAAAAAAAAAAATCTGCAAAAAGAGAAATCACTCATTAGAGGACTCAGAAAGATCGACAACAACCCTCTTCTACACATACATCAAGAGATCCCAGACAGTGACAGAACCAGACTCTACTCCTGTGCATCCATCCTTGAAGTTTATAACAATTTTGTATGAAAATAGATTCAGTCTAGCTGTCCGCTGTTCCTGCACATTTTGCTGACCAAACTGCCTTTCGTGATATGATTTCCTCACCACCACACCACTCGGATTCGACAAACTTCGCAAAATCTGTTGTATACTAAACAGAGTCCAAACAGCCTGTGGTAGAAGTACTGACTCGTTTTATAGATTGGGAAAAATCGTTTCTCCCAGATTTCAGCAAGTTATGCCTGGTCCTACACGGCGAGAGTTTCTGCTCCTTGTCAAACCCTAACTTGGCCAGTAATGTTGCCGGACCTCTCCCCAATTGAGAACTTTTGGAGCACTATGTGTAGGATGCTCCAACCAGCTCGGGATTTTGACGATATAACGCACCAGTCGGACAGAATTTGGCACGATGTCTCTCAAGAGGACACCCAACAACGCTACCAATCAATACCAAGCGAATAACTGCTTGCATGAAGGCCAGATATGTACCAAGCCGTTACCTACACACTCAGTTTGTGAAACTCTTTCTCCTGAATAGATCATCCAATTTTTCTGAAATTGTAATCATTTGTTTGTCTGTACATGTACAACAGATCTACCGATTTCCGTCCCATTCGGTTAATTCCTTCGTGGTGCGTCTTTTCTTTTCCTTAGAGTGCATTTTATGTATATATTCCTTTTTTTCTTTTTATATGACCTGTAGTCTATGTTTAAATACATATTTAATCTCTGTATTGCAGACTATTACATAGACTAGTTACATATAATTAATTCATGTGATGTACAACGTCTTACGCTAAATAAATAAGAATAATGGCGCTGCACCCCGCCTTCATAGTCCAAGTCGCTAACACACACTTGTGCTATGGCGTTCGACTTGGCCGTAATCCGGTCTCAATCGTTGTGGTGGAAAAGTTTTCACTGACGGTGTTTCACAGGCAAGTAGAGGAGTGGCGCTGGCATGAAGTTCCTGGTTCCCAGGCATTGCGACAGTCTCCTGTGCTAAATGTCAAACATCTCCGTAGCGTCTCATGAAATGAGAGTACGTGATGCTGCTGGTGCTGATCATCGAATGGGGACGTTAAACAGCGGCTATTCGAGAGGATTCATATTGGGTATTAAAAATCGCTTCAGCAGTGTTCAGTTCTTTATTATTGGATCACTACCTGTTTCGTGCCACTAAAAGCCACATCTTCAGCCGAACAAATGAATAAAACATTAGAGCGGAAAGCTCGGGACCTTTTTACCCAACATTCGTTGCCCGTTCAACAAAACACCGCCGCTTGGCTATATGCTGGGACCGGGCTACAGGTTCTCCCTTCCCTTCATCTCTTCCTTCATCCATAATAAAACAAAACCAACAATAGTCATCCATACGACAGATACACGCTTAACACTCATCAGAGGCTGGAGGAACACAACTGCAAACCACTTCCAGTAGCACGTTGTACAGGCTGGCGATGCTCGATTCCTGCATCTGCCCCCTACGATGAGACTCTATGTACACTAAGTGATCAAAAGTATCCGGACACTCCCAAAAACATACGTTTTTCGTATTAGGTGCATTGCGATGCCACCTCCTGCCAGGTACTCCATATCAACGACCTCCCGTCATTAGACGTCGTGAGAGAGCAGAATGGGGCGCTCCACGGAACTCGAAGACTTCGAAAGTGGTCAGGTGATTGGGTGTCACTTGTGTCATACGTCTGTACGCGAGATTTCCACACTCCTAAACATCCCTAGGTCCACTGTCTCCGATGTGATAGTGAAGTGGAAACGCGGACACGTACTGCACAGAAGCTTACAGGGCGACCTCATCTGTTAAGTGGCAGAGACCACTGACAGTTGAAAAGGGTCGTAATGTGTAATAGGCAGACATCTATACAGACCATCACAAAGGAATTTCTAACTGCATCACGATCCACTGCAAATACTGTAAAAGTTAGGCGGGAGGTGAGAAAACTTGGATTTCATGGTCGAGCAGCTGCTCATAACCCACACATCACGCCGGTAAATGCCAAACGAAGCATCGCTTAGTGTAAGGAGCGTAAACACTGGACTATTGAACAGTGGAAAAACGTTGTGTGGAGTGACGACTCACGGTACACAATGTGGCGATCCGATGACAGGGTGTGGGTATGGCGAATGCCCGGTGAACGTCATCTGCCAGGGTGTGTAGTTGGTTGGTTGGTTGGGGGAAGGAGACCAGACAGCGAGGTCATCGGTCTATTCGAATTAGGGAAGGACGGGGAAGGAAGTCGGCCGTGCCCTTTGAAAGGAACCATCCCGACATTTGCCTGGAGCGATTTAGGGAAATCACGGAAAACCTAAATCAGGATGGCCGGACGCGGGATTGAACCGTCGTCCTCCCGAATGCAAGTCCAGTGTCTTACCACTGCGCCACCTCGCTCGGTAGCGTGTGTAGTGCCAACAGCAAAATTCGGAGGCGGTGGTGTTACGGTGTGGTCGTGTTTTTCATGGAGGAGGCTTGCACCCCTTGTTGTTTTACGTGGCACTATCACAGCACAGGTCTACATTGATGTTTTAAGCACCTTATTGCTTCCCACTGTTGAAGAGCAATTCGAGGATGGCGATTGCATCTTTCAACATGATCGAGCACTTGTTCATAATGCAAGGCCTGTGGCGAAGTGTTTACACTACAATAAGATTCTTGTAATGGACTGGCCTGCTCAGAGTCCTGACCTAAATCCTATAGAACACGTTTGGGATGTTTTGGATCACCGACTTCGTGCCAGGCCTCAGCGGCCTCTCCTCAGTGCAGCACTCCGTGAAGAATGGACCGCCATTCCGCAAGAAACCTTCCAGCATCTGACTGAACGTATGTCTGCGAGAGTGGAAGCTGTCATCAAGGTTAAGGGTTGGCCAACAGCATACTGAATTCCAGCATTATCGGTGGAGGGCGCCACGAACTTGTAAGTCATTTTCAGCCAGGTGTCCGGATACTTTTGATCACATAGTGTATGCGTGACGCTACAGGCGCCTTCCCTGACGCCACGTGCTGAATGGGCTGATAGATCCACTGTGTTGCAGTTATCACTGTACAGTGATTTATTTGATTTTTATGCAGAAGATTTTTAAATTTTGCTCGTGTATTGTTACCTGGGATAAGAGCCTGTTCCTCGTTATATTCCGAGAATCACTGAAAGGCCGTACTTAAACTAATTGATGTATGAACAAAACTACTTATTTACATCTTTCGTTTTTATTGAGAACTTGAAACCATTATCTGCAGTACCGATAAATTCATATAACTTTTCATGAACATGATTAAGTTAACGTAAGAAGTATTGTCATTCAAAAAAAAGTTGTATATTCTCCCCACTACCCTTCGGATTACTGCAGAACAGATGCCTCATTTCTGATTGCATTAAGTTCATTGTCAGATGACAGAGTGATTTAACGATTGGAATAAATTGGTGAGTTACATGGGACGCGGTTCATTACTTAAGGAAAATTATATTTCAACATCAGGGAGGGAGCATATCCCGATTAAACAAACATGAAAACAAGTTAGCCGTCACTTGTTAAGGCAATCACCCCAGCATTCGACTTCTGTATGATGGAAAGTGTGAGAAATCTGCTGGGCGTCTGAATCTCTTGACCAGGTTATAAGCCACACAGTTTTTAAGAGAAAGAAATGTACGATTTCAGTTCTGATCTAGCATACAGCTGCTCCTGTTTCACAACTTCTTCCCAGACGACGTGGCAAGAAAGAGTAATTTTGGATATTAAGGAACTTCTAAAAACCAGAATCTGTTTGGCTGAACAGAAATGTAATTGTCACAGTGTAACGGTTCCCTTTCCCAGTCTCCTCTACTGAAAGGGAACGGTGTAGGGCATCTCCCTGCTACCATATACATCACTACATCTACATACGATGACGCCGTAAGTTGTCACTTACGTGAAGTTGCATACAGAGGACTGCGAAGGGTAAAGTTCACGAGTAAATCGTATCAGTGTGCATTCAGTGTTTCACCAATTGTTCGGTTAGAGGCTTGCTTACCTTGTATCTTCTAAAGCCGTCTCTTTGTCCCCATTGGAATTCTTCTCTGTGGATGATGGCTTTTGGATTGCTATTTTTAACAGTTAAATTCTGTGTGACTTTTGTAACTGCCGCTACGGTCTTTACGTTAAGAAAAAAGGGATGGCACTTGACTTATTTGTCGAAGTGTAATAATGCAACGCTTATGGCGATATTACATGATCAGTCCTACATTAGAAGCCGTCAGAAGTTTCCATAACTAGGAGAAATGTTCCTCCTGTCTTTAAAGTAACTGAAACTGATTGAAAGCGAATACTTGAAAGTGAATTAATGCACTGAACTTTGTAAAATTACTGATTATTATCCCATAAAATATCAGTATCTTCAGAAGGTGAAGTGGTGGATAAACTCGTTGAACGTGTACTTAGCTTGAGTAAACTGGGTCGAAGAGATGATCTGTTGCTATTGATGTAAGAAAAAAAAAAGACCAAATCCGTCTATAACAACAACTCACCAGAGTGAGCAATTTGCTCACATTAATTTGTACCACATACGTTTTTGAATTTCAAAGTAATTTATTTCCATCTTTAAGTCATCCAGATAACGAGCAAGCAATGGGGGATTTGAGTTAAAATGGCAGAGTCTGTGCCTCGATGAGATGTTCATGTTCTTCAGTTGAATACATCGACCACGGCCTCTCAGCCCGGAAGTTTCAACTGAAGACAACACCGGCCGTGAAAGCCTACATTGTAAGATGTTCATGTTCCCAAATCAGAGCGGTACAGCAGCCATCTCGAAAGTTCCCGCAACAATGGCTTACAACAGGGATTCCGTATGGGCCTTAATACATTTTGCTACAATATCGGTGACTGTTATAAACAGAAAATTAAAGGAATACAATGGAATTTGTCATACAGCAGAACAGAAAATGACCCAACATGAATCACAAAATAAAATATCATTATACAGTAAATGAATCTTGTTGCCGAGCTGTCTCATTTAATAGTCAGATATGTAAATATAACAATACATACTGCATTGTAGTGGATTGCATGAAAAATATCGAATATAATTTCTTCCTAGCTTCAGTCAAAAATGTACTTCATTTCATCAATAACAGTCTTTCGAAAAATAGTCTGGAAGTTCTGTAAAATAATTTATTTACGTTTTGCAATTAGCTTTTCTTCTATTAACACAATAATTACATTTCGCACAGACAGGAAAATGCTTTGAATTTACATAGCAAGTTTCATATTTTATTTTAATTCGTTTTTTAGTTACAAATAACATCGTATTTAAGATATGTGTCACAGAAAACGATCATTACCATATTTTTGTGATTGTAAATAAACTGCATGGTTTCAAGCATCCCTCCCAATCGCAGTGTCTACTTGAGGTAGACAGGTTTATTTCATCATAACAGCTCCCAAAGTGTAATATTATGTGTATTATCCATTTTTCACTATGCTTAGGATTACTCTTGACATGCTTTTCAAACGTGAGCGACAATCTGGTGGTGATACACTTTACGGAAGTGTAAAAGGTTCTAGCTGTTACGTTTCAAGTCGAAATTTATAAAATAATGAAGAGGGCGTGAGAACTATATAAAGCAAATTTTTCTGTTACACGGGCAGCTCGAGAGTGCGTAAGGCCTTTGTAGTACTGTCTGGCGCATCGTGCTGTTGAAAGAGCAGCGGCGGTTCTGTGAATTTTCCAGGCGGATTAAAGCTGTTTACCGGAACTGGACTGAATCGTGGCGCTTAACCGCGGGCTCCAATTTACTGAGGCAAAGATCCTGTTCGAGTACCGGTCTAGCTCTCAGGCTTAACCTTCCAGAGAGATTCATTTCAACACTCTCCACTCCAGTGCGTTGCAGTACACGGCAGTTGCATTTCCGCTACACAGCTCCTCATTTCCTCGCAGAGTGCTCTTGCCTCGTCTCATATCCCACTTACACCACATGTAATTTGTCTCATTCTTCATTCTCCCTGACATATGAAGCTAAACTTCTTCACACAAACCTGCGCTAACTTTTGTGGACTGGCAAGACAGCCAATCCACGAGGACGGGAGGCCGAAGGGCACGCGTTTAAACTCACGCAGGATGGCGTGAGGTCTGGAACAGGAGAAGGTCCTTATAGTAGCAAAAATAGTACGTAGTTTCTGGAATACTTAACTTTAATCCGTAATTGGTGAACATCGGTCTGACGGTACATGCATCACAAGATATATAGCAATTGATAATGGCGCCTTGCTAGGTCGTAGCAGCCGGCCGAAGTGGCCGTGCGGTTAAAGGCGCTGCAGTCTGGAACCGCAAGACCGCTACGGTCGCAGGTTCGAATCCTGCCTCGGGCATGGATGTTTGTGATGTCCTTAGGTTAGTTAGCTTTAAGTAGTTCTAAGTTATAGGGGACTAATGACCTCAGCAGTTGAGTCCCATAGTGCTCAGAGCCATTTGAACCATTTGAACCTAGGTCGTAGCAAATGACGTAGCTGAAGGCTATGCTAACTATCGTCTCGGCAAATGAGAGCGTAATTTGTCAGTGAACCATCGCTAGCAAAGTCGGCTATACAACTGGGGCGAGTGCTAGGAAGTCACTCTAGACCTGCCGTGTGGCGGCGCTCGGTCTGCAATCACTGATAGTGGCGACACGCGGGTCCGACGTATACTAACGGACCGCGGCCGATTTAAAGTCTACCACCTAGCAAGTGTAGTGTCTGGCGGTGACACCACACTAACCACATAACTTTATCGATTGACCTCTACAGTACAAGAAATCCCATTGCCCGACACCAGTAATCGAAGACATCATGTGACTGCTTACTGTCATACAGAACTTCCATGCGTTCGATACATCATTCCCTCTTCCCACCCGTTCTACACCGCAGGAAAAAAATAAATTAGTGCACCTGGAAAGACGACGTCGATTTTGATCCGATGACGGCATGTGCCACCTGAGGATAGTAGATGTAGTCATAGTGTTTCAACGTCATCCACCAACGGATAGTAGTGGCATAGCTTCTATAGGAGCATCTCTGTCTACCCTGTAATAGGTTATGCTCACAGCTATAAGGCTCAAGGTGGTGCAGACGTGTGAAGCAAGCAGGCAACCATGCTACGGAGACGCACTCACGCTTCCTACCCCCCAACTCAGAGAATGTGAAAAGGATCAAACTGTGCCCACCCGAGTGGCCAGATAGTTCTTCGGAAAACTGCCACACAAGTTGGACGGGCAGCGTCAGTTGTACAACGATGGTGGTCATTTGAACGTTCTCTCACCTGTAAACAAGGTTCTGTACGTCCTAGCAGCACAGACGCCCGTCGTCGTATTCTAAGGGTGGTACTGGTAGATCATACAGTTGTAAATGTCGTGTGACTAGGACCTCCCGTCGGGTAGACCGTTCACCGGGTGCAAGTCTTTCGATTCGACGCCACTTCGTCGTCGACGGGGATGAAATGATGATGATTAGAACAACACCCAGTCCCTGAACGGAGAAAATCTCCGACCCAGCCGGGAATCGAACTCGGGCCCTTAGAATTGACGTTCTGTCGCGCTGACCACTCACAAGGGAACCTCCCCATTGCACCCCCCTCAGATTTAGTTATAAGTTGGCACAGTGGATAGGCCTTGAAGTAGTGAACACAGATCAATCGAGAAAACAGTAAGAAGTTGTGTGGAACTATTAAAAAAATAAGCAAAATATATAAACTGAGTAGTCCATGTGCAAGATAGGTAACATCAAGGACAGTGTGAGCTCAGGAGCGTCGTGGTCCCCTGGTTAGCGTGAGCAGCTGCCGAACGAGTGGTCCTTGATTTAAATCTTCCCTCAAGTGAAAAGTTTAATTTTTTATTTTCAGACAATTATCAAAGTTCAGGTACTCACACATAATCAGCTTCGCTCTCCAAACTTCCAGGACATGTTCAGATTTGCTTGGATATATGCAGGATTTGACGGTCTACACACGGAAAAATTTGAAAACGTGAAAAACATTTGTTTTGACGGAGCACGGGGGAAACGGTGCGACTGTAAAACTGTTGCATTCATTTGTTGCAGTTTATGTGAGAAACTCTTATGTTTTCATCACTTTTTTGGGAGTGATTATCACATTCACAAGAAAACCTAAATCGGGCAAGGTAGAACAATATTTTTACCCATTCGCCAAGTGTACAAGTTAGGTGGGTCGACTACATATTCCTGTCATGTGACACACATGCCGTCACCAGTGTCGTATAGAATACATCAGACGTGTTTTCCCGTGGAGGAATCGGTTGACCTATGACCTTGGGATCAAATGTTTTCGGTTCCCATCGGAGAGGCACGTCCTTTCGTCTACTAATCGCACGGTTTTGCGGTGCGGTCGCAAAACACAGACACTAAACTTATTACAGTGGACAGAGACGTCAATGAACGAACGGACAGATCATAACTTTGCGAAAATTAAGAAAGTAAACTTTTCACTCGAGGGAAGACTTTAATCAAGGACCTCTCGTTTCGCAGCTGCTCACGCTAACCACGGGACCACGGCGCTCCTGATCTCACACTAGCCTTGATGTTGCCTATGTTTCGCATGGACTAGTCAGTTTGTATATTTTGCTTATTTTTTTCATAGTTCCACACAACTTCTTCCTGTTTTCTCGATTGATCTGTGTTCAGTTTTTCAAGGCATATCCACTGTGCCAACTTATAACTAGATCTGAGGGGGGTGCGATAGGGAGGTTCCCTTGTCGGATACCGGAAGGAGCTACCACAGCACAGATAAGAGAGCCTGTGAGCTCAGATATGCCAATACGAATTGTTGCAAACCGGTTATTAGCAATGGGACTACGGGTACGCACACCTCTAGCCCGTCTTTCACTCACGCCAAAGCATCGACGAGCACGCCTCGATTGTTGCCGTCAGAGGGTGACTTGGAAGATGGAATGGTGCGCGATGGTCTTCAGCGGTGAAAGCAGATTCTGCCTGCATGCAAGTGATGGCCATTTGCGGATGCAACCCAGATCCGGTAAGCGTCATCTTGTAGGGTGCGTTCGTCCAAGAAACCTAGCCTCACCCCAGGCGTTGTGGTCTGGGGTGCGATAAGCTACAACTCTCACTCACCTTTAGTGTTTCTCGAGGCGACGGTAGCCAGCGCTTGGCATGGTCAGAATGTTGTTAGATCCGTTCTTCTGCTGCCCTTCCCGTATCAAGCTGATCTGTTGTTGCAACAGGATAACGCTCGCCCAAACACTTCCCGTGAAACTCAACATGATCTGTTACACGTGCAGCAAATTCTCTGGCGAGCACAATC